>NW_026864469.1:0-356229 GCF_026571515.1 Ruditapes philippinarum | reverse complement strand
GCAATATGAACTGCGTCGTATCCACACATTTTCATAAAAATTCTGCCCCGCTTCGAGTTGCAAGTTCGCTATAACTTTGTTTTTTACAAAATAGTTGTGCAAGCAACATATACCGAACAAAGCGGAAAATAGTGTAGCGTGTTAATACATATATCTTGTTTTCAGTCATTTCCAACAAAAAGAGTTATAAACAAAAGCATACGTTTTTCGTTCCAAGATGGCGGCGTTTGTTTACATGTTGTAGGATACGACGCAGTTTTGATTCCCAGCCCTGATACTGTTTGACAAGTAAAGTTCGGTGGTTCTAAGTAAAAGCTCCTGATCCAAATATTGCATAGTCTTCTCTTACTTACAGTCATCAAATGACCTCTCAGAGTCCGTTATACATGAAACGTAACCTGATAGGGAATTGTTGGTTACATACCCTTCCCCATAATGATGTGACACGTGAAGCAAATGGTAAACCAAATCATATGCCCAGTATATTTTCTGGCGGCAAATCCAGCTGATCTCGTCGGCCGAAAACCATTCACGAACAGATCAACGGGAGCTCAAGCCAGTGCACTAAAAAATGTAAACAGAGCCGGGTCGTGTTCTTCGATCCCAATATTGTGAACTCCATTTAATAAAAGCGCAAGCAGAAAAAAATCTTTTGCAAATAAATTCTGCATGTTCATGAGCGCAACTTTTTGCCTCTTCCCGGCGCACTGCGTAAAAAATGTACGCGTATTTATATTAGTGCGCCTGAAAATAAGAATATGCAAAAATATGAAATTTATGCGAGGTTGAAAGCGGTTCCGCTTGTGATGGTTTTGTATTAAAAATGCTTCAAAAACTCTGCTATGGTCTTCAAATATACTACACTAAATTTGTTTAGGATCGTAATATATATATATTTTTAGGTTTTGTGTTTAAAGGAAAGTCCATGGACATGATCAAAAACGTTCGTATTTATGCTAGTGTTGCTATTCAATAAAAATTGACCATAGAAATATTATTATTTTGTTAACGAATAAACAGAACACTAACCTTAGAGCTTCATAAAGTATTAAGTTGGTGGTGACGTTGGTAATTTACTATACGGATCACGGCAGTATGGCACATTAAGTTGGTGGTGACGTTGGTAATTTACTATACGGATCACGGCAATATGGCACATTAAGTTGGTGGTGACGTTGGTAATTTACCATACGGATCACGGCAGTATGGCACATTAAGTTGGTGGTGACGTTGGTAATTTACTATACGGATCACGGCAATATGGCACATTAAGTTGGTGGTGACGTTGGTAATTTACCATACGGATCACGGCAGTATGGCACATTAAGTTGGTGGTGACGTTGGTAATTTACCATACAGATCACGGCAATATGGCACATTAAGTTGGTGGTGACGTTGGTAATTTACCATACGGATCACGGCAGTATGGCACATTAAGTTGGTGGTGACGTTGGTAATTTACCATACGGATCACGGCAGTATGGCACATTAAGTTGGTGGTGACGTTGGTAATTTACCATACGGATCACGGCAATATGGCACATTAAGTTGGTGGTGACGTTGGTAATTTACCATACGGATCACGGCAATATGGCACATTAAGTTGGTGGTGACGTTGGTTATTTACTATACGGATCTCGGCAGTATGGCACATTAAGTTGGTGGTGACGTTGGTAATTTACCATACGGATGATGGCAGTATGACACATTAAGTTGGTGGTGACGTTGGTAATTTACCATACAGATCACGGCAGTTTGACACATTAAGGAGAAACCAGCAAGCCTTATTGTGGCCTGAAACCAGTACATAGAAGCTTTCACGTGGTATTTCAAATATATATATATTTAGAAATTTTCCTAAAAGAGACAAAAAAAAATGCCAAAATGGGCATTTTAAACAAAAGGGCCAGATTTAAAAAAAGGTAAATAAATACTGCAAAATTATCATTTTTTCGCACATAAAAAAAAAAATTTAAATCTTTTTAAATTTTGAATCATTTGTTTTTTAAAAAATATTTTTATTTTAAATTTTTCTCAATTTTGTTTTTCCTTGAAAAAATTTTGGCTCACTAGAGGCATGAAAGCTTTAAAATTTACCCAAACAAAAAAACGTTCTTACAATTTTTTCAATAAAACAAAGGGTAAGGGGTAAGTAAATTTTAAAACACAACCATAGGGACAAAAGAAAGCCCGGTGGTGACTTCTGCCCAGATTTCGAGTTGGGAATTTAAACCTTCAAAAACTTCAACAAAATTTGTTTTTAATCATATAGCTTTAAAAGGGTGTTCTAGAACTCCGAAGTCTGAACTCTGAACTCCGAAGTCTGAAGTCTGAAATCTGAACTAGGCCAAATTGATTTGATTTGATATTTGTTTAACGCCCGTTTCAACTATTTTCTAGTGATATAAAGGGGTTAAGTTTACCTTTCCATCGTTCCTTGGTGGAAAAAAGCACTAGGCATCAACCTCTCGCACAAAGAAGACTGTAGCAAGGGCTCGAACCCGTGAACACCTAAATCAGGGGATATCAGTAATTTACAAGTCAACCTTAACCACTTGACCACGGAGGCGGTATAAAAAACTAGAACAAAAGAGACATGGGAAAACTACTGTTTGATCCACCTCTTTCATATTTAGTTATACATCATTTTGATCTTAATTTCATTTTTTGAAAAAAATATTTTGAAAAATTTTGTTTTAGTAGCCAAAAAGTTCATTTTTTCCCGCTGTAAATAGATACACGTAATTAATTTTTTTTTTCCAAAAAGGGAACCATTTTTGCTTACCAAAATGTTTCATTTGATGTAACTAAGGTGAATCAAACAGTTGGCAAACATTATCATTTTGACGTTTAAATCACTCCAAGAATTTAATTATTGCAACAATGTTAATAAACCTTGTCTATCACGTTTGATGTCGCGGGAGTGAAGTAACCATGTTTTTTCTATTTTACACTTGAGTAATATCGTTTTGGCGTCGACTTCATCTTATGTGTGCGGACGTTCGCTGAATTCACAGCATTAATTTAGGACCAGAAATGACAAATGCTCCGTAATTCAATATCAAACTTAAAGGTGTTGTCTACCGGATGGTTGAAAAAATGAATTTTGAAAACAATTTGTATATGAAATTTCTTGTACTATTTTATGAAGAGGGATATGTAAGTAAGTTACTGTCAAGGAATGAACTAAATAAACACATTACAAATTGTATTTTTTAACACATTTGAATCTATAGCGTAGCGCTACGGTATAAGTTGATTTGTATAAAAAATTGAATTTTAGTTCCGTCTTAATCAAACAGTTATTGTGACGCAGTCTGTCGAGGCGTCAAGAGTTTGGAACTATATGCGTGAGTTCGAGCCATGCTGGTGACACTCCTTTTATTTATTAAATTCAGTTTATTTCAATAGTTTGTTCTTACGATCTCAGTGTGTCCAGAAATAAATTTCCCGAAGAAAAAAAATACTTCATATTCTGGAAGACATCCCCTTTAAAATTAACATGTGATATTAAAGAATATTACATTCGTGTTTTTAACATTGAACTTATTAAACTCATTGACGATAACATGCTTCGACCGAGCCCCGTAATCCATCATTTTATCAAACTCATTTAATAAATTCAATATGAAAAGACCTCATGTGATATCCTCTATATTTATACTGTATCTAAATGATCTTCAGGTCAAGTTTAAAAATGTGGGCTCAGAATGAGGCAATTTAGTCAAGTCAAATTTTATTTCGTTTTATAGATAATTTCGAAAAATCTGCGAAAATTATTTCTAAATATAGATCAAATGCTTCC
Source organism: Ruditapes philippinarum (assembly GCF_026571515.1). Lineage (NCBI taxonomy): Eukaryota > Metazoa > Mollusca > Bivalvia > Venerida > Veneridae > Ruditapes > Ruditapes philippinarum. Next base: position 352,424 of record NW_026864469.1, on the reverse strand, counting down.
TCTGCTGTGGTCGGCGTTGTCGGGTTAACAAGTTTGAACAATCGGCAGAATTCAGGAAAACAGCCTTCAAGGTTAGGTGGTTTCGAATATATTTCCGTACATACATCAAACTTCTTTTGTTAACGTTGTGGCTATAATTCTTAGTGTTATATAGTTCAGGTAATGTATACATGATATCAGGTTTACCTCGTGTCCATCTGTTTTCCCCTTAGAAATATCATGTGAATTCCACTCATTCGTAAATTAATTAATTCACTTCGTATAACAGGTGTGAAACAATACATTACCATTGTCTTTTGGAACATATCACCATCCGCAAATAGATACCTGTGTCTCGCAAGTCTTTGAAAAAACTTATCCAAAAAGTCCATGCACTGACGTCCTAAGCATGCTCCACACATGGATTCTATTCTTTGATTTGAGGTACTTTTACCTTGAATGAAGCCTTTTCCAGCTGAATGATCATCATGGTGGGGCAAAAGGAAATTATTTTTGCAACTGTCGAATTATTGTATTTTCTGTACCGCAGATCACTGCGTATCACTGCTGGAACTCTGCAAGCACCACTTTCCTTTACACTGTTTAGAAAATATCGAGCTATTATTTTGGATCGTTATTGCTTGGACCCAACTCAAGCCATATAATCTTTCTACTAAATCCGTCTACTGCGCCCGTGAATTGCAAATCCGAAGGTTTTAATTTTATCATATCCGTCGATGTGCCAGATAAAGTCAGGACCAGGACATGAGTATTGGCGACGAAGTAGACGCTTGGCCTTCCGTCTCTGCATACCTTCTGGGTCCGCTATCCACATCAAAACGAAGAACAGTTTTTTTCTACGTACATGTAATCCATAGAAATCTTTTAGAGCCGCCTCCCACATAGTCTTATAACCCAAACATCGACCACTTCCAGATATTTCTTTTAAAAATGGCACTTATAATCGTTTCAATTTGAGACTCTGGACCTCTTTCTAAATAAGCTCATTCGCTTAACAGTCGTTTTAATTGTCTATAACTTATTCTTATTCCATGAATGACCAAAAGTGTAGCTAAAATTTCCTTGTACTTGTATCCACACGACAGAAGTAATGCTGTATTAGATCAAACTTTACTTGAAACACCTGAGTTCTTTGCTTGTCAACTGGCAACACAGCAAGTACTGGATCGACAATAGAACAAGACCATAGTATAAAGATCTGAAAAAATGATCAAAATAAAAGAAACTTTGTAAAACATACGATTTATCATTTAGCCTAAAGGGACCAATTATCGACAGGAACCAATTATCATTAGGTCATCATTTTGAGAAGGGACAATTGCTTTGAAGTTTTTTTTATTTTGACCTTAAAATCGATGCCGAAAGGAGATAATAAATATGACTTGAGAACATGGTTGTTGTCGTCCATAGTAAAAATTTACAAAAAGAAAAACAAAAGAAATACACAATATATCCCATTGTTTTCTCTTTGCAGGGAAGTAAGTGTATTAATCGTCTGATTACTGGTGCCTCGAGGCTAAGTTTCAATAACATTTTACCAACTTTATCATCAAAAAAACAGTATTCTAATTTTGAGAAAATTTTAAATTTCATTCTATAAAACATGTATTAAAAAATAACCATACAAAAAATAAATTTGCCAAAAAACCAAAAACAAAGTTTCTAAAAATATAACTTTACCCCAAGAAACATGCCCCTTTCCCCGGGTTTATAAATGAAAGTAAAAAACTTAAAATGGTTTTTTAAATTATGTCTAATTAAATCTGAAATTGAAAATCCTTTATTGAAACCGAACCCCAAGTCTAACTAATTAAAAATTAATCTGAAATTGAATCAAATAATTAAATCCGAATTAATTAATTAGTTGAAAATTGAAAGTCAAAAGCCCACCGGTTTTTTAATATGCTTGCATATTCATAAATATATAAAAAGAATAAAATTTTTTATGTCTTTAAAATTAACTTTTGAAAAAAAATTTGAAAATCAAAGCTAAAAATAAAAAAAAAAGTTATCGTTTAATATTTCTTTTGGGGGATTACATAAAAAAAAAAAATTGTTGTTAAAAATGAAATAACTAATATTCGCATGAGGTTTCGTTATTCTAATTCATTGTCGATTTACAAATCAAAGACAGGGCACATGCCATATGCTTACAAAACATAAAATAACACACTGAAGCATATACAGCGTAAAATTTCTTTAGATCTTTGACATAGTACAAATGAATATTAATAAACATAGTAGAGCACATACGCAAAATAAAACATAGCAACTCAAGCAGCAAAGTAAATTTGTTAAGTATTTGCGACATTATGACACCAAAAACATTAAACGTTTGAAAAAAATGTCAATTGAATGTAGAAAGATTTATTTATTTATTTATTTATTTATTTATTTATTTATTTATTTATTTATTTATTTTGTAATTTTACTATTAAATCTTGTCAATCTTCTTCTAAATAATAGTTTTCGATTGCTTTTGATGTGTAAACATTTCCGAATGCCTTTTGACTTAAACATATATGTATGAAAAAATATAAATATAAAGACATTTTTATTAAAGTAACTGCAATAAGTTAATAATTATTCTTAAACACAGAAATAGAGACAATGGCTTCCTAACAGAAAGGCAACATTTAAAGTAAATTGGTCTGTGATAAAATATTTATAATAAAAATCTAAAAAAATATGTTAATAGTATTTATAGTGTCATACAAAACGAACAAACCAAGGAAATAATTGCATAAAGGTTCTGTTGACTTATGTAAGATATTAATCCTATATTATACATATGTTACTTTTGTATGTAGAATGTAATAAATTGTTCTGTGACAAAATCATGATATTCACCATATAACTGTTCACACTCAAAATTATTTTTTCAAGCAATATTTAAAAAAAAAAAATCCAAGTGATGAATCTCTATTCTTTGCTATCAGTTTTTGAAAATATTAAATATTTTTATGACCACTCCACTTTAAAGTGTTGCAGGAATGTCTAACGTGAAGTAACGCCCACAATAACCTTTGATAGCGTTTTTTTTTTGTTTTGTTTTTTTTTTAAACAAACTCGAAGGCATTTACAGTGCAATGGTTTAACATGTGTTTTGGAGAACATTCGTTTTCATTTATTTTCATTTTGAATGGATACATTTTAAGTTTCCATTACAGTTTACAATATGTTGAAACTATTTCACAAATGGGGTAATAATGCATATAACACGGATCCCCGTGCCACTTTACGCCGATACTGTACAGAGCAATTGCCAAACAAATATCTTCTTTAGTTGGGTTATATTGTTTAACTGCATACCATTTGAAGAATCCTGCTTGGGACACATACGTGAACTGCCATGGAAAACCTACTTCTTTACGATATCCGTCTATCCATAGTCCAGCACTAGATCTAGTGAAGCCTGTAAGAAGACTACGAACATCTTCAAATTTCAAGTCAGAATCGATATTCACCAGATGTCCACCATCTTTCTGACATTGCCGCTCAGCGGCATCTTGTTTCATTTGTTTGTCTGAATACACCTTCATGCAAAACCCGTTCTTTGTAACAGTATACCCATTAGGACATCCGAGTTTCTTTCCTAACTCTATTAAATCGTAGCCGTTTAAATCGCCCTCACTAGTAACATTCAAGTCAAACAAATTTAAAGGTGCACTTCTGATACATAAAGCGGTTATATGAAGAGTTATCAGTATCACCAGGATTTTGTTTTTATAACAATCCATAACGCTTTTTTTATTTTTTCCCCTTACACTCACTTCTATACTGTCTCCTGCCAGGAAGGAATGTGAGAGAGCGGGATAGAGCGAACTACTTAAAACAACAACAGCAACAAAAACTGTGTTCTGTAGCGTAGCCAGACAGCGTGTTAACTGACAATTAGGGTGCATTTATTATTTGAAAAAAAAATCTGATTATTGTTTTATAGTCATTTTCCTGTAACTCAATTTTTCATGGTTTCATATCATAAATCTGATGCTAAATGAAGATTCATCAATATTTTATTTTCAAAAATGCCTTATTTGTAAAGATGCTACTAATTTACATTTCATGTAAATAAAGGGAAGTAATTATAAATCTATTTTCGATACAGTCTTAGCCAAACTTTTCAATAAGAAATGAATGCCTAGATTTTAATGATTACTTATAGTGCGCAACAACATTTCCAATCCATATTTAACATATTCTTAGATTTTTGGAATTTGTTTTAGAAGAATAATTATATACATATATGAAATTTCACTTAAATGTTGTTACATCGTTAAATAACTTGAAATTTAAATTGACTGCATTTTTTAATTTGTATGGATTTACACAAAAAAAACATCTGTATATTTTTCCGAGTGCATTTGAATCATTTTAAAAATCTGTGATTCAAGTAGTTTAAAAAAAGAAATTTTCCTTTTAATTCTTTTTTCTCGTAACGTCGCTTAAAATGAGTAAAGGTGTTAGATATTGGAATCAATTGGAATCAAATTAACATGTCAGAATGAATAAGAATAATTTTTTTTGGGCATTATTTTTAAAAACAGCGAAATGTTTAAAATCGTTTAAATTCTTTAAATTAATAACTCGGACTATGGTCCCGGATTGCTTTCCCCTACCCTTTTAAACTCGAGCCGTTTATTATTTACATCAATCACTAAAAAAATTGATATTTTTTAAATTTTAACAAATAGAATAATTAAAAACACTTATATGTGAAATTTTTGTGCTTGCACTGATTGGTATTTACATCAGGGACTGGTATTCGTCTTAAAATGGACTCCACTTATATTATTACACGAAAGAAACGATTTTTTGCCCTGATTTGTGTGCCATTAAATGTAGGTGTAGACCAATAACTTATGATCAATCCCTGAACCCGCCAGATCATTACTTCACCTCACCACGTCAAATCTTTCCTTTACCTCGTTTTTCCAGCATAATCATTTTTATGGTGCAGAAAATGAATGTTTATCTAGTTGCAAAATAATCCCTCAAATCGGACTGAAAATCGATAATAATCGATATCTAAATCAATTCTGAGTATTTATTTTTCGATTTTTCGATTTTTCGATTAAAATTGCCTTACTTGATCTATGTAAGAATTTCATATTTTATGTGTTTAGCTTCTTTTTTTACCTTTGCGAACTAGTTTTTACATCAGACTATTTTTATTTTTTTGTCATGCGCAGATTGGTACTAACTCGTATACATCCGGTATTGGCTTATAGTTACTAATGGTCTCTCTTATTTCCTTGGTTAATGACATGCTTGCAGTATAACATTTTGACCTATGGAGTTGGATTAAGGTAATTAACGAGTTCCCTGTTAATAGATTTTCCTCATATCAGAGCGTTAAAATAGATCACCTTTCGTGTGTGCGATGTTTTTTTTTTTGATATGATTAAAATTTTTAAGGTAAGTGTGGCTTTAATTGATTTTTGCTACATGAAAAAAATAAGATTTCGTTTTCCGAGGCTGAACTGGGGTAAGAATTTAAAATTTTTAAAAAAGTTTTGGGGGTTGTTTTTCCCTTAAAAGTATTTTTTTTAATGTCACCCCAATCATTAATATTTTTTTTCAAGATGTAATTTATGCCTTTTCCAGGAAAATTAAAAATATTTTGTATGATTTTTGCCCTGTAAAATTTAAAAAAGTTTTGACAAAATTTGTCTAAAACTGGTCATTGCCCGTGGAAAATAAAATACGTTTAAAACCAGAAAAAATAAAATTTGGTTCCCGGGCCATACAGCGATATTTTTAAAAGACCAAAAAATTTTAATGAAAAAAAGTTAAAAAAGGAAAAATTTTTAAAGTGATATGATGAGTCAGATAACTAAATGAGCGCCGGGAGATGCCGTTTTTGTTCTTTCTTTTTTCCCCGTTTTGTCCGAACAATTCGTGCTCCTTAAAGATAATACTATGCTCAAACTTGATATTTGAAAATATTGAAAGTTGTTTCACAGTCGTTTGTAATATAGATAAAAACATCATTTGGCTTTACACAAAGTAGATATGTTATGCTTTAAATCTTGCACACTATAAGTGGACATACTATGAATATATAGTGTCATTAAAATGGCAGTTTTTAAAGAAAGGCACAACTTTACTTGACTCGCAATAAGGAACTCAGATTCCCATACATTGTTTGTATGTGTTTTTATTTAAATAAGAGATATTCAGTTTTATAGATTTCAACAAATGTCTGCTATAAAAGATATCTGGGAATGATGCGCATAAGTATATCTTCAAATAAAACTGAAAATTAGCTCGATACCTCTGATAGAGAAAAAGAACATGCCTATCCAATTCTACGACATTTTGAAAATGAAAATTTTTCGATACATTTGAACTTTTATAAAGAGTGTATGAAGAATCTAAGCGATAGTTGTTCAAAACATTATGACCCTTAACATTTTAACGGCCGTTTTCATTACCATTTTCACAATATGTTCCGATATTTTCTTCTCTTTCAACTGTCTTTAATACACTGTCTAATTAGAGTGTTTTTAGAAAAAAAAAATATATACATTACTATGCGTTATAATAGTCCGATTAAAGTACAATTTAACGTCAAACAAGTTGCAACACAAGCTTTTTTCAGTTTGTTAAACACATCATATAAAACAGGTAAAACCCTAAAAAAATCTAACCTTGGCAAACCAGTAAAAAAGGAATTCAAATTTTGCATTTGTTTCGAGTTTTTATATGGCTCTGCATGTACACCATAGTTTAATCAAGGTAAACAAAAGTTATGAGGCCGCGCGATTTAAATATATCAAAATTAACACATTTACTACTTGGAGTTGGATTTAGAAGCTGTTGTGAAAAGTATGTATAAATTTTCATATTATATTTACATGTTTTTACAACTTTTAGCCTCGAACATGCCCAAATATCACATACAATGAATGTTTTGTAATGGGTTATCGCGTGTATATATATCAGCGTTTGTCGCTTTAAACAGTAAAGATTTTTCAATTTTCATGAGATATAAATAATTATTAGCCAAAATATATTAGCATTCCTTTTGATAATAAGATGTTTATGAAGTAGGAAAAATAAAAATAAACAAATTTAAGTTTAGCCTGGGTAGCTTCAAAATGTAACTACGGAAGCGTGTTTGGGTAAACAATGCACGAAATCTAGAATAAATTGTTATTTATTTTAGAATCATAGATGCATGATATTTATTAACAGATAATTAGTTTTTAGTGTAAAAATGTCATTGTGTATGATAGTATATGTTTTCTTTTTTAAAAATTTTGAAAGTTTAAAAATTGAAAGGTTAATGAAATCCGAGCGGGGATACGAGTATTTTTTTTTTTACATATAGTGTTATGCAATGTCGGGGGAGTAAAAAAAGATCCCGCATTTACAATGATTTGTATTTTCAAAATTGTGTTTCCCAAAAAAGGGGGGAAAAACCTTTTTTAAAGTACATTAAGCATTTTAAAATTTTTCCCTATTCCAGGGTTTTAACCCGAGACAAAATAACTTGCATCTGTGTTCGGGTTTTTAAACAAAATTGGGGCTACAAATATTGATGGGGAGCTATTTGGGAAATTTAAACTTTTTCTTTCCCAGGGGTATAGACCCCCTTTTTGAGTTTTTAAATTCGTTGTACAATCTTACAAAACTTTGGGGAAAAAAAGTTTCAATAAAAAACGAAATGTCAGAGATGTTTGTGCTAATATGGATATCTGTGTTTCCATCTACACCGTCTGTCTTTCTGTTTAAAATAATGTCTATCTGCCTTCCTGTCCGTCTGGCTCTCTGTTTTTTGTCTTTACCAAAAAATAAAATTTGATAGTTGTAAAACTTGATTCTGAGATACTGTTAACATCTGCCTATCTTTAATAGGGTTTGTCCATCGGTTTGCTTTTCTTTTTTCTTTCCTTATGCTGTCCGTCCTATACTTATGAAAACTACAGCATATGGTCTGTGAATCATATTGAAAGTATTGGCCTGAATGAACAGGTAACTCATTCATAAGATGTGATTGATAAATAGTTCGGGTGCTTTTTTTGATAAGCCAAAAATGTAAGCCCTGTCATACGTACAACCATGTGACCACAGGCGAAATGCCTCCTTTTATTTAATTCTGTTTCTCTCGTCAATAACAGTTACAGATGTAATTTAAATATCTGGTAAAAAAGTGATCCCTCAGATGCATTAAAAAGCAAATTTACATAAAAAATTGCAGAGTCGGTTTGATTGAGTCTGTATATGACGGATGATGAAAAAGTGCAACATCCCCCCTCCATGCCCCCCTAGCACAAGGATTTAGCGGTACTAAATTCTCAACACTTAAAAGTGCTGGATGCAATGATCCCGAAAGACCAGAAAAATATAACAACACTGAAGTGAAGTACGGGGCAACTTTTTACGGCTGCCACACAGCACTTTACATCTGCTTTTGTGATGTATAATTATCTGGTAAAATAAGTGATCCCTCGGAAGCATTTAAAACAGCAAATTTACTGAAAATTACAGGCATGGTTTCATCGAGTCTGTGATCAAGAAAGCTGTATTTGACGTTGAACATACGTTTAGCTCTATAGTGCACCCAAATTTATGCATTTCTCCGAAGAGGACTCCACTTTTTGGGTAAAATTTATTTCTTTATTTTCATATGATGAGTAGTATTTTTTTAAGACCAGACAAAGTTTGTATTAGTAATCTATTTCTAATTCCATTTTAGATAACTGGATGTAAAGCCGAAATGATACAAAAAGAGTATTGTTATCATTACAACGAAAAGAGAAAACTGCAAGAGACCATAATATGATCAGAAGTTCAGAAACAAGAAACAAATGTTGAACGTATATTTATTTAAGAAAATAACTGTGTAAGTTGCAGAAAGAACATAAACTTTGTGGCGATGTTTTCAGTAAAGTTGAAACCTTTGACTTCCATGTTTAAATCAAGTCTTTGTGTAAAACAAGACACTTTATGCGTGAAGTAAGGTCCTAGGAAGAATCAAAGGCGTAAATGGCCTCCTGACAGCTAAAATACGTTACCACTTTTGTTGTAACAGTAACAGTCATTTCAAGACGTTCTTTTCACGAAAAGTGCAAAAACACGACTTGCAAATCTAGTAAAAAGACCATCGAAAATAGCAGGAGAATGCTTTTTAACCACTATGCAATACTTTGAAAGTTATTGAAAGGATAACATTAGCAAGGGACAGGACGTGAAGTGGTTGCACACTTGGTTCAAGCGAGCGAATTGGTTGCAAACTTGAAAAATTGGCAAACACGGCGTGATTTTTTGAAACGGGTGAACGAATTTTTGCCAGGCAAGTGGGTTTCTTTGTTGTTTTGAAGTTCATTAGTATGTCTATTCCATAATGCAATATATATACCACACTCGGTTAAAGGTTTCAGCATCCTAGATTCTGTTTTGACGAAGTTATTGAAGATATAAACTGATCATGTAGATATTTTGAAATTTGACATTGACTGTTCTGGTCGGTTTTTCTCCTAACTTATTCGAATTTATAAGTTTTGAACTGCATTTAACAATAACAAAATATGTTTCTGTCAATGCAGTACAAATGGTTTAGTCGCAAGTCCGAAGATAACGTTCAATACACAAAAATATCTTGTTCAAGCACATTTTGGTTGCAGACTTATACTTCAAGCATTTGTGGTTGCAAACTTTTTCTTATTCTTTTGAAATCCATAGTAAAACTTTGCAAAAGGATTGTAGTAGTTTATATCTATTAACCTATTTTCAATGGCAATTATTGACATTTATGTTCTTTTACTTGTTTTTGTTATAAATGTTATTTATACTTTCTTCTTTTACAACAAGTATGCACTTTATGTTTCAAATTACATGGTTCTCAGTTCAATACTATAATCATCAGTAAAAGCCTGCAAACAAAATAATAGCACATAGAAGACAAATATTCATTGATACTTCAATTCTAAAATATGTCATCATATGTAAAATGCAAATGAAAACTACATACAAAACAAACGTATGTGAGAGTACTGCTGTATGTAAGTGATTTATTTTCATTATAAACAGAAGGAAATGTGCACACATACGATGTTACTCGGCAAATTTTCCAAAGTTTATCAAAACCACAATGAATGTTATTTTGTTTGTTTCGTATGTAAAGATCAGCAGTTGCTTTAGACATAAAGTATGTAAATGTACTTATAAACCAAAAGTTAAAATGACATGCTTGTTTACAAGATTTCGGATTTGATGTACATATCATATATGTCAATTGGTATTCTAAATATTATTTTGACTATTAGATCACAATATAACTGATATACGATTGGTAATTTACATTGGCTGATATGTGACAAAACTACTTAAAGTCATTGTTCGAGTTAGGGAATTTGGAGGATGTTTCGACTGGTCAATAATATTTTTGTTTGTTTTGGGTTTTACCTCATTTCGACACAGTATAGGTCATATCGCGACGTTCCAGCTTTACTGGTGGAGGAAGACCTCAGGTGCCCTTCCGTACATTATTTCAGGCACGAACGGGCACCTGAGTAGAACCACCGACGTTCCGTAAGCTAGCTGGATAGCTGGTCAATAATAAGGAACAATTTAAAGAAACATGTGAATAATGTGTCAATGTTAATATAGTTTTTATCTACTATACAATCAAATATATTTCAAATCTCAAAAAAAAAAGAACAATATTGAAAGCTTTTTGTTGCTATTTTTTTTCTTCTTTTCCTTTACTGTTAATCATGCCAAGATAAAAAAAAAGTCCTAAGACTATGTAAAAAGAAAAGAAGTATATCGAGGAGAAAAAATGATGAAGATAAACACAACTAAACTTCAATTTAGCATATTGTGTTTTATATCTATTTGAAAGACCCTGTGTTAGGATATATCTGCACGCATGCACAATTTGTATATATATATTTCTTATTAGATGAACAGGTATAATTGCCTTAATATTGCTAATTATTTAAAAAAAAAATAATAAAAGATAAGTTATTCCCCGCTAAAAATATGCATGCCACATTATTGACACAAAAGTTTGCATCCAAAAATGCTTGAAGTATAAGTCTGCAACCAAAATGTGCTTGAACAATAAATTTTTGTGTATTGAATGTTATCTTCGGACTTGCGAACTAAACCATTTGTACAGCATTGACAGAAACATATTTTGTTATTGTTAAATACAGTTCAAAACTTATAAATTCGAATAAATTAGGAGAAAAACCGATCAAAACAGTCAATGTCAAATTTCAAAATATCTACATGATCAGTTTATATCTTCAATAACTTCGTCAAAACAGAATCTAGGATGCTGAAACCTTTTACCGAGTGTGGCATATATATTGCATTATGGAATAGCCATACTAATGAACTTCAAAATAACAAAGAAACCCACTTGCCTGGCAAAAACCCGTTTCAAAAAATCACGCCGTGTTTGCCATTTTGTAAAGTTTGCAACCAATTCGCTCGCTTGAACCAAGTGTGCAACCACTTCACGTCCTGCCCCTTGATTAGGATAACATTTTTTTTTTAATTTGACTAGGTGTTGTCGAACTAATGAGCATTATGAGAGACATAGAGATGTGGAGATCACTTTTAAATATCTCTTTATATAATAAGGAAGAAAACATAAATAAGTTAAACAAGATGTGATGGCATTCAATTTCAAAGGTGATAAAATTGACATTTTGTGCATATAAAATTCTAATTTTGGACCATTACTAAAGACAGTTCAAGTAAAACTACAGCTCATTTTCAGCATTTATTCTTCACTAACTTAAGTGTTTTGCAATATACATGTAGATAGTTGGACAATACTGGCGTTGATAAATGAAGTTATTTCTACTAAATCATGTGATAGTTTGCATAACATTTATGGGTAATATTTTGATGGATGAGACTTTGGTAACGTACAAATATGTTAAATGACACAGCAAGAGACTAAATAACGAGTTACTTTCAGAAATTGAGTATATTACCAGGTGCATTGTTTGTTTCTACAGATTTTAGGAAAAATAACTAAGTTTGTTTTCTTTATTTTCATAAATTTTTCAAAAATAGTTAAAAAAAAAAAATAGAATAATGTCAATGTAATTGATGTAACGTATGTTACATTTTGCTTTTAAAATGTCTTAAGTGATTATGTTTCTTTATTTATAGAAGCTTATGTGATATAAATATCAATTGAACCTCTTTTCAATTGTAAATATTAGGTATTTTTAAGATAGGGCAATTTAAACGTTTTGCATTATTATTATGAGTGAGTGGGGTAATAACCTTGTGTGTCACAAGTGAATAAATAATAAAAAAAGAGGCCAAACCTGTTATTATTCATTGCAAATTCTATTTTTATGAACACCAAATACATGCTGGCTAAAAAACTACCAATCTATAACAGAGAAAGACAAGACAGTCGCCACATATTAAACATATTACGATATTATATTACAATTTTTAACCCTGGACAGGTACTCGTAAACTACCTGCCATAAGTCAAGTTTCCGAATGTATATTTTTTTAGGGTTTTACTACAAGGTCCATGCATATATATTGATTGCAAAATAATAAAGAAGGCTTGTGGTGCAATTTGTTTGATGTCAAGCTACATATAGTCATAACTTTAATGGCCTATTACAACAAAGTGACGAAGACCCAGCCCATCAGCCCTTATCTTTTCGTGTTTAATCTTTTTTATTGATTAATATTTATTCTTGTATTATTTTTATTAATTTACTTACAGACTGACTTACATATATACTGACATACTTACTTACATTTCATTATTTTGCTGTATTTTGCACCATTATTGTTTCACAATAAGTGATAGTCTACTATGTTTTACTGTTTCTATGTTTATTTTTTCTGGTTAACCGTTCAATCAGCTCTGGTAATGCAAAGGATTTAATGACAGTTACCTTTCCTAGTAGTGTTAATTTCCTATGTTCCCAATTAAATGTTTAAAACAGTGTGTAAAATTTTGAAGTTAAGGTAACAAATTTAAGTTAAAAATATTTGATTTATTATTATTCGTGAATAGTATTCCTAATTTTTGGGCGGACTCGGAAATCCAGGTAAAGTTACTATCTTTACAATATTTAATGTTTGTGTCATTTAAAGTTCCGATTCGTAGTATGCTAGTTTTATTGACGTTAAGTTTTAATCTAGATACGTGTTCATAGTTTGTGATTCCATTTTTTTTATCAAATGATTGTTTTGAACCATTATTAAAGAATCTGCAAACAATGACTGATTTATTTCTACTTCGTTGATTTTTATTCCTTTTATATCGTTATCTTTGCAATGTAGTTTGCTAGTAATTCAATACATATTATGAAAAGGGAAGATGAAAGCGGACAGCCTTGCCTGACTCCACGGAGTATCAAGAATGATTCTGATAGAAAGCCGTTATTAATTAACATGCTGCATATGTCGTTATAAAAAGTTTTACGCATTTAATCAGAGATTCACTGAAATTGAAATGTTTTAAACAATTCATTATATATTCATGATCAATTATGTCGAAGGCCTTTTACAAAATCTGCGAATGATAAAGTCTATTGTTTGATAAATGAGACGAACAGTTTTAATTCTAACTAAGACTCGGATCATAACATATTCGGAAAATGGTTATATTGTTTGGTTATTTGAACTTTTAATGGTTTATATGAACTCAGTTCATGTAAAAATGCTAATAAAAAAAAGTTTATATTGTCTTCATGAACACGTAGCGTATAGATTAAAGTTTTGTTTGCATGAAAATTTATGTGATTAGATTATATGAACTCAAAAATTCCATTATTATATTTCAGAAAATAGCTCTAATATCTAACCCTATAAACTAATTTCTAAAAATGCCAAATGGCTTGTTTATATAAATTTAGATAATACTTTAGAATTTCAAGTCAACATATATGCGATTTTATAAATTACTATACATGTATTGTACATCTTTGTGAATTTCAAGATTTGTTATCATGTTTGTACATGTATGTGAAATCAGAAAAACTTACATATTAAAAAAGAAAATATGTATATGTAAATCTTATGATATTTTAAATGTAACTTTATATTGAAGTTTATTAACAAACTAAAGGAAATGATAAAGCGAACATTTTAGCTCTTAATTTGCAGTACGTGTATGGAAATGGTTTTGAATTCGGAGCATTAAGTCAACCTCTGCTATCAAAAAGTAGTGCAGCATGGCCTGGCTCTATACTGGTGGCGAATGCCAACTACTTTCGGTTGAAGTTTGGAATATTTAAAAAAAAAAAAAAAGAACATGTTAATAGTTAAATTCAGTCTTGTATCAAGCATTTTACATATAAATTTCTTAAACAGTTAACAATAATGTGGACATACTAAATATTTTCATTTCATTACAATAATAGTTAAGAAAATTATACTCATATTCATAGCGTAAGTGTCTGTTAAGATTTTTATTTATTTTGATTATATCATCATCCGACATGTCATTCGTTCGTATGACTTCTTGCTTTCTCAAAATAACGTGAAAGAAACACTGCTAACAATTAGCGAGAATGTTTGTAGGAGATCTTCGACACATTGGATGGCATGCCATACCCCTTTTTTAACAAAACCCATTCAATTGATTTAAGGTTGTGAATGCAAACAAAAATGATGTTTAATCAAGTCCAAAGGGGTTTGGACTTTGAATTCGTCTGTGACAGAGCCTGCGTTGTTCCACTTTGAATAAATGATAATTAACTAAATCTGTGGGAAAATATATTGCTTATAATATAAATTAAAAATAAGTTAGAGATAAAACTTTAGTTATTTCATTCCCCTCAAAGACTGCATCCTTGCCCTATCGTCCTTTGTTAGACTCACAATCATAGAAAATCATTATTCGTTCATGTCTGGTAACAAAATTCTTTTTATGTTTTGTTTTTGTCGCGTATTGTGTTCAAAAGACCACTGTGTAGTCAAATGAACTCAAACAAAGTAAACTTTTAAATACGTTTCAACAAAGGTTAAGATTACATTAAAGTTTTCTTTTTGTTTTATAAAATCACATTCATTAAAATGTCTAAACATTGTTTTTAATCATGTTGATTGAATGAGTCGTATGCACGCTGTAATAACTTTGTATTCTACAGGTGAAATAACTTCGTATTCTACAGGTGAAATAACTTCGTATTCTATAGGTGAAATAACTTTGTATTCTACAGGTGAAATAACTTTGTATTCTACAGGTGAAATAATTTCGTATTCTACAGGTGAAATAACTTCGTATTATACAGTTGAAATAACTTCGTATTCTACAGGTCGTATGCACGCTGAAATAACTTCGTATTCTACAGGTCGTATGCACGCTGAAATAACTTCGTATTCTACAGGTCGTATGCACGCTGAAATAACTTCGTATTCTACAAGTCGTATGCACGCTGAAATAACTTCGTATTCTACAGGTCGTATGCACGCTGAGATAACTTCGTATTCTACAGGTCGTATGCACGCCGAAATAACTTCGTATTCTACAGGTCGTTTGCGTCACTTATATCGTAGAGTTGAACATTTCTCTGCTGTACATATTAGGTTTCATTATCAATATATACTCCAATTTATATATAAAAAAGCAGAACATACAGTTACTTGGATTATCACATTATAACAATTCCAAGCATTTGTGTTTGAAAGTTTTTTTGTTTAGTGTTATGTCGCACCTACATAGTATAGTTTATATTGCGACTTTCCAGTTTTACTGGTGGAGGAAGACCTATGTTGCCTTTTTGCATTTTTACAGACACAAAGGGTACCCGGGTAGAACCACTGGGCGTAAACTAGCTGGATAGCTTTCTCACATGAAAAAAATTCGAAGACGCTGACACGGCTTGAACCTTTTAATTTAACACCTTTAGTACTTTAAATTTTAAGTGGGAAAGACTAGAAATTTACATTAACACTAGGATACTTTACAGTGTCAAAAAGGTGTTTCAAGGTTAATCAAGTCATTAAAAACGTTTATTTCTTATTAAGTATCAATTTATTACATGGTTAGAAAAGCGAGTAATTTTAAATATCTGTTCACAAAGCACGACAGTTTTTTTTATTCTGATGTTTAAAATGACATTACTATGTTTGTGATGACTGAGCAGAATGCATTAAAGTTTTAAATTTTTCTTCTTATCTAATACATGCAATATGGAACTTTCCAAAGTTAGATGTGAAAAAGTAAGCTCTGCTTTTTTCTGTTCATTGCTATGTCAATTGCCCACAAACTGTGTCACAAACAAAACCATAATGGTTGCGTGGCGGAATGGTTAACACGTCGTCGGACTAGTAATCTAAGGATTGCTGACCGCGTGGGTTCAAACCCTGACAGGAGCAAGTCGTTGTTTTATTGACCAAGAAACGTTACATTCATTGTTTAGAACTGGTTGGCTCCAGGAACGGATTCGAGAGTGTTTCTAATATAAAATTGTGTAAACAAAATCATGATAGTGTTCCTTTGTGTAAATATATCTGGAAAAAGTGATCCCTCGGAATCATTTAAATTACAAAATTACATGAAAATTGCCGACTCGGTTTACTTGAGTCTGTACCAGCTTAACTTGTAGCTAGGTATTATCTCAGAGTATCCATTACACATCCATTTAGTCAGTTTGTATGAATCTATAAACACCAGAAAAGAATATTGTGTTAAAACAACATGGCCGCAGATATATGAAGTCCACTGATTTACAGGATTGTTTTCATTTTTGAAACAAGCAGTCTGACATTGTCCAAGGCTTTGTTTTATTATCTTGCAAGGATAATCATAAGTCACCTAAGCAATATGTCGCTCTTGTTATATTGATCTCCTTTGGGAACTGAAGAAATTATGTAAAATTTAGTATTTTTGTTATTTGCAACATGTATATGTACATGTAAAGCTAAGTACTGAATTTTCCCATGTTTTTTGTTTGTTTGTTTTGGGTTTTACGTCACATCGACACAGTATAGGTTATATCGCGACGTTCCAGCTTTACTGGTGGAGGAACACCTCAGGTGCCCTTCCGTGCATTATTTCAGGCACGAACGGGCACCTGAGTAGAACCACCGACGTTCCGTAAGCTAGCTAGATAGCTTCCTCATATGAAAGAATCCAAAGTCCCTGTCGGGATTCGAACCAACAGCGGTGAGGGGCAAGTGATTTTCCCATGTAATACATACATTGTATATATATAACCCTTTTTAAGATAAGACAGATACTTGGTTATATGCTATTTCTTTAATGATAAAACATTTAAACTACATGTATAGTACAATGTTGTTAGCATCATTCATATGATGTTGTCACTATTTAATATAATAGAAATGTTACTCTGGGGGTTTTAAAACCATAATATGTTCCGCTAGATTCAGTTCAACTATATTAACTACACTAAAGATTGGTGCTGGTCTAAGTTTGGTGACTTAAGATCTATTCAAAATGATCTCTATCCAAAGAAATCTGTAATCTTTGTTTATTTTGGCTTTTTTTGCCATCTCTGAAATGGAAAAAATAAACAAATGATAATATATATTATGATACCTTGCAAGCATGGCACATATAAAAAACAGCAGACAGTTTGGCCCTAGAGGAAATAAAAATCTTATGCAAAATCCCTTACAGCACTAGCATTTGTTAATCAAAAGCGTATTTCCATTGCAAATCAAAATAGAAAAAACGTATTATTTTATAGCTAGGTGCCTTTTTTAGTTCTGTTTGCGCACTTTTTCTAAGCCCTTCAAATATATATGTACAAATTTGACATACACTTTCACAGTCCCTTATCTCAGTCCCTAATGCATGTCCTTATCAGTCTAAACATGTACAAGTTTTTGAGAAAAAACCCACACAAACAAACAAATTGAACTCCTTCTTTCCCCTTCCCCTTAGTTTTCGGGGTATATCTATAAGTATAACTAACAATTCTGTCAGTTCCAGTGTGGAGTGAATTTTGCCAGACCCGGATTTATATGTATACCTATATTACTTTTTATCATTGTCGTGTATATATGAACAAAAAACTTATTTTATATAAAAAAAAAAACAATAGTTTAGTTGTTTCAACTTTCTACTGTAAATTCGAGAAATAAGGTTTTTATCATTATCAGTAACAATACAAGTTCATATGCGATCTGCACTCATAGTTTGCATAATCTAAGGTATATCTGGAGTCCATGTGCAAACACGATATGAATCCAAATCGTTGGAAATCTTGCTTAAGCAATTTTTGGAGATAACAAACGTTCTTGAACAGTAACATTTTACAAGGATGATAAAATTGTATTTTTGGAGCTGTTTTTACGTCAAAGGTACAAATAAGTATTCAATACCTATAAATGTTATTTTATGGTTTAAGAAGTATGAGTTTTAGCTCGCTAATCATAACAAATGGTGCGTAACAAATATAATGTAAAAGTTGACAAATACGTTAATGAACATAAAATTTATATTGTTATCGCCCTGATTACCAGTTTACTGATATAAAACAACATGGAAACATTAACATATAAATGCATTACTACATACGCAGATCTCAAATTATAAGCTCAAATAAAAAGAAACATTCAAACGTCAAAAATTGTAATGTTTATATACTGCAATGAGACTGCAGACTTGAAAGTAATGCGTTATATTTAAGAACAAGTGTATATACATATAATTATAATACATCTATATGATAAAAACACAATTACTGTGCGGATCAAATGTAATAATTGTAAAATTTAAAGTTGTAAGTATCTGCACATATGATGATAGCTTGGAATATTACAGAATACCTTGTTTGCAAATAACTGAATATTTGTGTGACAGTCTGCGTCATGCCAACGATGGGCTTGGTGGATGCTGTATACAACGCAATTCTGCTTTGTACTACCGTCAGGTTGACCTGAAACATCCAATATACATTTAAATACATTTTTCAGATTATCAGGCTGCTGATTTAAGTGAAAACGGAGGGAGAAAATGATATGGAACTTTGCACGACTCGTATGTAACATCGCACTTTGGGGTCAAAATCGAGAAATAAACACAAAAGTGCGTTCATATGCTACATTTGTACATGTCAGCGCACTTTGGGTTCCCCAAGTTCTCAGATAGCTAAATTACTGAGTACAAACTTATTTTTGATCTGCAACCTTGTAACAATAAAGGTGACGGTCTATACTAAGATACATCGTTGTGCAATCAAATAATTTTACTAAGTGCCATTTAAATTCTGAAACAGTAGTCATATAAAAAATATATCTGTTGCTTTTATTAGATGTAATTGATGTTTTGAGAATTTTGCGACTTTAAAATATTAAAAATGTTACTATATTAATAATTATTTAAATTCTAAATGCATTCCTATAAAAATAATGGTAAGCAAATTAAAAAGGATTATTTTATAATTAAGCCTAATAATTTGTCATTTCGAATTCATTGTAAAGACTTGTGTACGTCCCACCATTGCACACTGCTTTGATTATGTTATAAAATGGTTCCATGTGCTTCATTACAGGTTCCTTGTGACTCATAGACTCAGAGAAATCAACTTATTATTAAATTATTCAAAAAGAATATGTGTCAAACATTCAAAATTAACATTTTACCCGATGAGCATATTGAGAAATCTGGCCGTTTTCATCAAAAAGTCTCCTGAAACAAGTTCAAACTAATATGAAACTATGAAAAATGTTTCAATACTGATTAAACTTGGCACAAAAGTTGACTGGACCATAGCCTCTGTAACAACATGCTCAATCGTTAACTTCCTGTTACCATGGCAACGGGGGACTTCTCAAAAATACGTGCTGGAATGAATTGAGATAAAGTAAAAGGCTTTTTCAGCGTCGGTAACTAGTTACCCTAAGATCGACCTGAGGCCATTTTAGCCTGTCACATGTCCAAAAGCATAAACAAAGACAAACCTGGCTGTATTCAAATTGTATAGAAAAAAGTTCAATATTTCATTGACATAAAAAGAATGCAAACATGAAGTGATAAATTCTAGTCTGGATCAGCTTATTTTACATTTATGAAAAGCCATCGTTATCCTCTTGTTTATTTGTACTATTGAAAAACTCAGGGAAATTATAAATTTTTTAATTATTTAAATTTACTGAAAAAATAACCTTTGTGATAGACAAAATGATCATATTTATGTTACAATAAAATTTTTGATGTGATTTTTTTTTTTTTTTTGGTTTTTGTTGTTGTTGTTGTTGTTGTTTTTTTAATTTTATAATTAACTTGTATGCTTTGTTTTCTTAATAAACTCAATAAACATGAACCTAAAAGGTGGTTATTTTTCTATTCTTTTTTACAATTACCACAAATGAAACCAATGAGAAAATCTGCTTTCGTATTCGCCAGATTCATTCCATGAAAGTTATTACTATATTTGTCAGGTTTTTAGAGGTTTGACAACAAAAGTAAACAGTTCTAAGACATGAAGATAATGTAGAGCTTCCACGGTATTATATGAAGCATATTAAGTTCGAGTGTATCACTTTGTATTGCAGAATATATTTACAACAAACAAGATACAAGAAACTTTATTTTAAGTCGGTTTACATATTACAATAAACATTAGCTAATAAGCTATTTACCGACAATAACAAAGGCATATAACATATTTATGGAGATTACAATGCTAGAGTTGGGGAAAAATTAGATTATGTTGAAGAATCTTACCATATTTTACATGATTTTTTACCAGAAGATTATATACAAGATGAAATATTGCCTAGGAAAAGTCTAGATAAAACTGTGATTGAATATGGAAAATAACTGTTAGAGTTTTGTAAAGCTTCTGGTGTTAGAATATTAAATGGCAGATGTTGTGAAGATAATAATGTGGGTAAATATACATGCATTAATACACAATGCAGCAGTGTAATAGACTATGTTTTATGTAGATCAGATTTGATACAATTTATTTCACACTTTGAAGTGAGTGACTCAAATATTTTGTCTGATCATTGCTGTGTGCACTTTAATCTAAAATCTTGTAAAATATCTGAAAATGAAGATAAAACTGAAACTGATAATTCAAATATACCTTACAGTTATAAATGGGAAAACAGTTAAAAGGAATTGTATAATAGTAGTTTATGTAGTAATAGCGTTATGAATGAATTTGTAAATATATGTCAAAATGTTGATGGTGCTGTAAGTAGCCATGAAATAGATCAATCTTTGACAAATTTCTGTAACATATTAGAAGATGTATGTAATCCACTATTTAAAAGAAATGGCACAAATAACATTGGTTCTAACATAAGAAAAAATAATGTATATTATGATAATGATTGTAAATATTTAATAAAAAACATATTATAGATGTCTGAATATTTGGAGAAATAATAAATGTGATGAAACAAGGGCGGAAATGGTACAAGCTCGTAGTAATTATAAAAATACTATTAGGAAAAAGAAATGTATTTATGATAAGGAACAAACACACAGATTAGAAAATGCTAGGCTTTGTAATGCTAGGTTATATTGGAAAATGTTAAAAGGCACTGTTCATGAAAATAATAAATGTAAGCTAACCACAGATGATTTTCAAAGAAATTTTAAATCTGTAAATGATCCTGAGTCTGTATTTTATCAAGCTGGTGAAGATGTCTTATATTTTAATGATAGATACTTAAATGAAGAATTAAATGTCATGTTCTCTGAACTTAATGTTCCTTTCACTGGTACTGAAATTTTTAATGCTTGCAAACAGTTAAATGCTGGTAAATCAGCTGGGCCTGATTATTTACTAAATGAGTTTTTTAAGTTTGGATCTGATTTTGATCACTTTTTACAGGTTATAGTTTCTTGGTTTAATAAAATGTTTGATATAGGTTACTTTCCATCAAGTTGGACAGAAGGTTTTATTGTACCTATCCATAAAAAAGAGGATATAGATAACCCTAATAATTATAGGGGTATTACCCTTCTTAGCATATTTGGGAAACTTTTTACAAAAGTAATAAATGAACGTTTAAATATATGGGCTGAAAAATACAATGTGTATATAGAATCCCAGGATGGTTTCAGTAAAAACATGTGCACTATTGATAATGTTTTTATATTACATGGTGTTATAACACATTTATTAAATAATAATAAAAAGTTGAATGCTGTTTTTGTAGATTTCACTAAAGCTTTTGATTATTTGGTAAAAGATGTTATTTGGTATAAATTAATTCAATTTGGAGTGAGAGGTAAAATGTTAGATATTATTAGGTCCATGTATGAGAATGTAAGATCAAGAGTAAAATACAATAATACTATTAGTGAAGAGTTTGTATGTTACTTGGGAGTAAGACAAGGCGAACCCCTTTCGCCGTTTTTATTTTCTATGTATTTAAATGATATAGAAGAATATTTTATGTTAAATGGTTTTGAAGGTATTGACTTGGGTATTTTAAAGATTTTTTTAATATTGTATGCAGATGAAATAGTGATTATGTCTGAAACAGGGGAGGGCTTACAAAAAGGATTAAGATTATTAGAAATATATTGTGATAGGTGGAAATTAAGTGTTAACTGTACAAAGACAAAGGTTTTGATTTTTTAAAAAAGGGGGTAAACTTAGACAGAATTTGAATTTTTATTATAAAGGTCAGTCAATTGAAATAGTTAAAAAGTTTACATATCTAGGCATTGTTTTTTCTGTTGGTGGATCTTTTAATATGACTTTTGAAACACTCTCTGGACAAGCATTGAAGGCGTTGTATAAACTTGAAAAAGAGATGATAAGATTCCCTTGTATGTCAGTTAAACATAAACTGGATTTATTTGATAAACTTATTTTAACAATTCTTAACTATGGATCACAAATATGGGATTTACTTGATAGTCATGTATTAGAAAATATTCATTTAAAGTATTGTAAGAAGTTGTTAGGAGTTAAAAGACAAACACAAAACAATTTTATCTATGGTGAACTTGGAAGGACATCTTTAAAAACAATGAGAGCTATTAATGTTATAAAATACTGGTTAAAAGTTGTTCAGTTAAGTAGTTCAAAATATGTCAAAGTTGTATATGATCTTATGTGTAGAGATTTAGAACTTAAACCGAATTCAATGTCCTGGGCTAAGTCTGTTATGATTTTGTTACAATCTTTAGGTTTCAATGAAGTATGGATTAATCAGGGCGTTGGTGATATAAATTTATTTTTAGCAGTAGTAAAACAAAGATTAACAGATACATTTATACAAAATTGGTATGCAACTAAAAGATTCATCAAGAGCAAGAAGTTAATATGTATTATTTTGTGATTTTGGTTTTAAGTCATATCTGTCAATGGTTAATATTGAAAAATTTAGGAAATCTTTATCACGTTTCAGGACTTCTTCGCATAGATTAAGATGAATTTCATGTATTATTAGAATGTCCACAATACAATGTTTTGAGAAAACAGCTCATAGATAACTATTATTGGAAAAAACAAAATATACCAAAATTTATTGAATTGTTAACATCTCAAAATGAAAGTGTTATAAGAAAATTATCAATGTTTATCTTTAAAATGTTTGAATTAAGAACTAATGTTGAATATTCGTAAATTATAGAAACTAGGAAGGTAAATGTATTGTTAATTAATTGATATCATTATGCAAAACCTGTGCTTCATTTAAACCTTGCTGTAATATGTTATTCTGTTCATATTAAAGCAAACTTATGACTCAAATATACAGTAAATGTTAAATATAGGTTAAATATGTTTAATGACCTTGATATTATGTTTCTGTATGTATGTATGTTTGTATATATGCTGTGTGCTCATGGGTATAATACCCACATGTATTTGGAATAAAATCTTGAAAATCTTATTTACTAACATATAACAGTTCTGAAAATAAAAACATATAAAACTATTAGCAGCTTTAAGCATGAAATAAGAGTATCAAGGTTAAGAAGAACTTTACAATAAGATGGTAAATTAAGGCATAGTTTGATGACATGCACAGTACATATTGTATTAAAGGTAATAACAGTTTCTAATAGTAATAAATGACTGAAGTCTAGAAATTTTAAGTATGTAACAAATAGCAATGTGAAATAAATAAAATATAAAAATATTAATAAAATAGTAATAGTTATTAGTTAACATCTACAATTTATAAATACGTAATTGAAGGTTTCCTAAAAAATAAAAAAATAGATAAATAAAACTTATTTATAAAAACTGCATAAAAAATTTATGAGAAAAACTAATACAGCAAAAAAAAGAGACAAGATAAAGCACATACTGTACATGGTAAAAAACAAAGTTAACTAAAATTAAGTTGCATGTACAGCCTAATGGAATGGGGAATAAGGAGTTTTAATATGAACAAAGCATACAAATCATACAACAAAGATTCAACTAGCATAAAATATAGGGTTTAAGGAAAATAAACACACAACATATAATCAAAGCATCATAGCAAACTAAAAAGGGATGCACGAAAGCAAAGCAAACAAACAAAACATGTCTAAGCATTTTACATAAATTAAAACTAAGCAAAATGACAAACACATAGCAAATTTACAAATACATAGCACATTTACAACTTGGGCCACTCCAGACCTGGATCAGTCTCCCAAACTCTTTGTAGTTTTCAACCTTGCGGATGTCATTAGGGAGACTGTTCCATATCTGGGCACCTTCAAACCTAAAAGAATTATTACCGTATGTAACTGTTTTGACCCTTGGGACATTTACACTTTTTTGATACCTAAAAGAAAAATTGGAATTTTTAAATTGGATTAAATCATTTATATATGGTGATTTTCCGTACAGGCATTTAAACACTTCCTTGGCTATTATTTTAATTCTTGACAAATGTAAAGTAGGCATACTTACTTTTTTTAATAATGTGTCATATGAATAATTAAAATCATTAAATACTATTTTAGAGCCCTATGCTGGAGATTTTCAAGTTTTTCTGTGTTTGTTTTAGAGCAAAAATGCCAGACAAGGGGACAGTAGTTAAAATTAGATCTGATAAAAGATTTGTAAATAAGAAGAAGACATTCTGAATTTAAAAATTTCCTAATTCTTAAAGGCACATTTAATTGATTGGCAGCTTTTTTTACACATTCTGGTGACATGTGTATCAAAGTTAAGTAAAAAGTCTATGTCTACCCCTAGCAGTTTCACACAATCTTCACATTTTATTGTAACATTATCAATTTGAAATTCTTTTAAGTGTTCATTTGTAATTTTCCCAACAGCTATGGCTTGAAACTTGTCAGGGTTAGCTTGCATTTTATTAATGTTAAACACGTAAATAAGTATTTTACTTTCATTTTCTAATGTGTTTTTCAATATGTCTATTTTAGAGTTGGAGAAAGCTAGAGTATTGTCATCTGCATAATTGTAGAGGATGGATTTATCTATAAAGTAAAAATATCATTCATGAAGATGTTGAAGATTAAATGTCCAAGAATAGAGCCTTGTGTCACCCCTTTAATTGTTTCAAGCCAAGTGCTATGATATTCTCCTATTTTAACTGTTTGTTTCCTGTTTGATAGATAGTTTGAAACTAGAGAACATGCATTTTCAGACAACCCATATGCCTCTAGCCTTTGGACTGTTAGATCATGCGGTAGACAGTCAAAAGCCTTGGATTGGTCCATTTGGATTGCTGCCACATGCTCATTTCTGTCTAACGCCATCTTCCAGTCCTCAACCAGACGCAAAAGAGTTGTCTGACATCCGTAGCCTGGTCTGAAAGCGGCTAGATAATTATGAAATATATTTTCAAAATGGTTGCTTAATTGTCCATTTATTACTTTCTCAAATATTTTTGACATTGATGGTAATATACTAACATGCCTATAATTTTTCATGATAAAAGGATCATCTTTCTTAAAAACTGGAGTGACTTGAGCCATTTTTAAACAATTTGGAAATAAATTTGTGTTGATCATATTATTAACTATCTTGTATATAGGTTTACAAATTATATTTGTTGTGCATTTCAGTATTTTAGGTGGTATATTGTCATATCCTGTTGCTTTCTTTGTGTTTACTGATTTTAGATGTTTTTCAATTGACTCTGATGTTACAGTAGAAAAATTGAAAGTTTGTACATTGTTATTGTTTTGATTAATTAATTTAATACTAGGATGTTCATTTTGAGTAATAGTCTGATTATTTATCCCAATATTTTTGGCTATACTTACATAAAAGTCATTTAACATATCACACACTTTAGTTTGATCGGTTGTCAGTGACTCATTTTCCTTAAGAATAATGTTACTTGAATTTTTCAAAATGGATTTTTGACTTAAAAAAGGTTTGATTGTTGGCCAGAAATCTTTAGACTTTGGGCCCCCGCTACATCTTTCCATGAAGAAGGTTGTTATAGATTCACGTTTTATTTTTGTTTTGAAGTTCCTGAGTTTTCTATACTTTTCCCAATTATTTTTTGTTTTATATTTCAGATATGTGTTATGTGCCTTTTCTTGTTTGGGTTAAAATTATTTTTTTTGATTTTGAGTTTTATATTAAGGGGGTTTAAAAACTTTTTTTGGTATTTTTTTTTTATAAATGCCCTGTTCGTTTTAAAAATTTTATTAAAAAAATTTTTTTTAATTGCCCCCGGTTTTGGGTCATCAACATCATCAAAAGTAAATGCTTTCTTGAAAAGGTACTTTGTCTAAATTCAGTGTTAAAAAAATTTTCAAACCAAAAATTTTTTTTAACTCCTAAAAAATTTTCATTTTTTGTTGGTATTAAAATGTTTTTAAGAGTGTTTAAAATTTTAAAATTTTTGCAGTCACCCTTTTTGCGCTTAAATGTAAACTGATGAATTACATTTGCAAAGAGGGGGAGTTTGTTAAAATTACTCAATAAGGGGTTTGGGTTGTTTTATATTCTTAAAACATGTTGGTTTTCAGTTTTGATTTACCAATTTTTTAAAAAATATCCATGGGGTGTTTGTAAGGAGTTTACTTTTGGTAAGATTTAGGATATCATAGTTTAATTCCCCAGTTATAATTACATGGTCAAATTTAATGAATAATTTGTCTAATGTTTCAGATAGCCTTGACTTAAAAATATGGTCAGACATTGAAGGTGGTCTATATATAAAAATGATTCCCCATTTTCTTTTTAACAAATTCAATTCAAAACATAAATTTTCCAGACCTTGATTTTCTAAATCTGTACGGCGTTTAATAGGTAAATCAGCTCGTATTAGTGTCAGCAAGCCGCCAATATGGGCATCTCTATCACATCTGTGTAACTTGTATCCATCAACTGAGAACTGGTTATCACTGAAAGAATGATCAATTTTGGTTTCAGAAATACAGAAAATATCAACAAGATTATTATCAAAAATGGGTCTAATTTCCTGAAATTTATATCTTAAACTATTAATATTAAGATGACCAATTATCGGTCTTTTCCTATTTAAGTTTTTAAGGTTTTTAACATCATCAAAAATGTTATACAGGTGTTCACTATCACAGGCACTATTATTTAGTATGTCACTGTTTTCTAAAATTTCTTACGTTGTATCATTATGAAAATCATTCAAAGAATCTATAGTTTCCTGGCTGGGTGTTAACTCACTATTTAGATTTTCACATGTTGTGTTAATAACTGATTTACTATTAGAATAATAGTAATAAACAAACATAATATTCATAACAGAACTTTAATTATAATTCTGCTTTAATATTGTTTTCCCAAAAACTTAATATTTTTATAAGTACGTTTTTTGTACAGGCGTCTCATAGTTTTTATTTTAAATAATGATGTATACAAAAAAATATATAAGCTTACAGGCCTCATTATTGGGACAAGACATACTTCTTATGTGGTGTTAAAATACATAAGTGCATGTTGTTTTTTTTTTTTTTCGTTTTAATTGTAAATAATAAAAAAGTTCTTTTAAAATAAATATCATAATTTTCTTGTAATTTTGTTTATGTTTAGCTCCTTGGAAAACACAATTTTGACAAATCAATGATAGATCTACATTACTGTTAAATGCAAATTAAACACACATGATGGTTATATATATATATATGTTAAGCATAAAGCAAAGTTTGATTGTTGTATGCTATAGCATGGTCATGTTAGTAACAATATTCAACATTTAAAAGTGTCTTAGTCAATCAATTCTAAATTCATGGGATCGTGAGAAGTATGTATTAGGAAGATGAAGATTATGTAATATTAGCTCCATAAGAAAACTTTGAAAAATACACCTGAAGCTCCAATATCTGGCAACGTAATCGAATATATTTGAGCCGCGTCATGACAAAACCAACATAATGGGTTTTGCGACCAGCATAGATCAAGACCAGCCTGCGCATCCGCGCAGTCTGATCAGGATCCATGCTGTTCGCTATCAGTTTCTCTACTTGTTATAGGGTTTGTAAGCGAACAGCATGGATCCTGATCAGACTGCGCGGATGCACAGGCTGGTCTGGATCCATGCTGGTCGCAAACCCATTATGTTGGTTTTGTCATGACGCGGCTCATTTCTATACAGATGACGCCCCGTTCCAGAGGCGACCCTGGTTCTTTTAAGTGCCCGGTATAAAGTACCAGTACAATGCATCTCGGTTTAACTTATTTTTTCCCTTTTAATAGTAAGGGAGATATACTGTATCCAACAATCAACTTATTTTCAAATACATTTTTTAAACTTTTTTAACAATCTCACAAGCATCCCGCTAGAGTCCCGGTGGTCGGTCGGGTGATCCAGGAACGACCGGGGTACGTCCGTAACTCTGTCGGCAACGTCCGGGATGATCAAGGGCTCTGCCGAGGCTTTACCGGTGATTGTCGGCACTCTATTTGACCGTACCGGGGCTCTGCCGGGATCATCCGGGACTCTGCCGACATCATCCGTGGCTGTGCTAGCATGGATCTCAGCTTTTATGATCTCTTTGATCGAAGACTTAACAGCGTTTGAATATCGTGTTAGGTCATCCGTCGTCCACTTACTATCTGCATAATCCGTAGTTTCAACTGGACTCTGCATGGATGGCCCGGAGTTCATCCTGGTTGTTATAAGTATGAAAATTGGCTATCGCCGTAGTGCTACCAGGGTTATTGAGACTGCAACAAAATTTTCATCCCGGGTCGTCTGTGGTGGTCCTGGGCTTTGCCGGGATGCTGGTGAGAACGCTACTTAAATCGGTACTTTTAATCCCTATGGAAACCTTTATAACTGGCTGATGCATTACTGTTGATCATAGAAATTAGTGCAATTAACATATGAAAAGTTGAGACATTTATCGTTTACCGATTTGGACATTTATGAGCACCTAATTTGTTGCGACATTTTTCGTTAATTTTTGGACATTTATCGTTAAAGGAGTTTTGGACATTTATCGGCGATTGAGACATTTATCGTCAATTTTTGGACATTTTTCGTCGTTTGGACATTTTTCGACGTTTGGACATATATCGGCGCTACAGGTGTCGTTCAGTAAAGATTCTGTATTTGTTCAATTACAGATAAGACGGACTTAATCAGAAAAAATCATCTTGTTTTTAACACGTCATATCCCATGATATCGTTTATATTTGAGTACAAACAAAGGTTATCCATGGTCGAGTGGTTAAGATCACCGACTTCAAACCACTAGCACCTCAACATTGCTGGTTCGACTCCTGTCAGGGACTATGGATTTTTTCACGTGAGTAAGCTATCCAGCCAGCTTACGGAAGGCCAGTTGGTGGTTCTACTTAGGTGTCCGTGTATGCCTGAAATAATGCAGGAAGTGCACATAGAGTCTAGTTCCACCAGTAAAGCTTGAAATTAGCCTTATGGTCGTGCAACTTTAACCCAACCAAACAAAGAATGGTGTAAACGTTTGTTACAATATGAATAATTCAGTTGTTGACCTATGAGCTTATTATGCTAGATTTATCATGTCTTGATTTTCTTCGATAAAGAACAAAACGTATGATTGGTTATGAACACTGGAAGCAGTAATTTTAGAACACGAATGTCCATGATGACACATAATGCACTCAATATATATATTTTAATTTTATAAATATTTTACCTTTCAGCAGCTTAACTTCGTTGGCAAGGAAACTGTTCTCCTTCTCATTCTCAATTTCAGCGAGGTTGCCTCCAAACCCTTGACATATCATCTAAAACAAAGAATAGGAAATTTCTAGTACTTAAATTCATCTAGCTTACATTGCAGAAATTATCTTTTGTAATACATGTATACTACTCATGAAAAGAAATGTGATATATGTGTAAGTAACCAATTCATTCTTAATTATGTAACCTTAAACTTGTAACCCTTTTATTCTTTTCGAATAACGTCGAATATCTATTTATCAAACACTTGCGCAGCTTCGGCATTTTCTTCAATATCCGCATAATGCCCCTCGGGTACCTGCCAATGGACGTTAACTCGGTCAGTCTTGTAACCGGCTAATGGGCGGGTACCATCGCGACGAATATTTCCATATTTCATTTTTATATTAATTAATTTACCAATCCTCTAACAGTGACTCCCAACACCTATATTTCATAGCATACTATTCTATTAGTAAAGGAAATATACATAAAATACACCTGAGCATTTATCCATGATTCAAGGTCGTGGCTAAAATGGTAGCAACTAGTATCATGACTCATCCAGCCAGATGGACAGTCCAAGGCTGTTGCATAAATATTAAAATCTGTTAGTAATACTGGTTGATTGGCATTGTACAGAAAGGTCAAAAAGGTCAAACGTGTCGGACTGTGGTAGACAAACAGATATTAGTCGTGTTCTCATTTAAATATGTACTTATTCGCACAGAATTGTTAGGATGTACAGATACAATTGTGTACAAATTATCAATGGTAGAAGCAAGTTCCCGTCATCATTAATTAGTTGGCTGGAATATATTTTTTGTTGTGCTTAAAGTCATACAAACACTGTCAATGTCATATGGTGACCCTTTAGCTTTATAACTGGTGGAGGAAGATCACGGATGCGCCTCCGTACATTGCGACTTTAGAGAAAACACTAAGGTACATCTCCGTGCATTGAGACTTACGAATTTTTTTTTTCTGCAGGAAAACTACTGGTGTCCCCCCGTGTCCTGCGACTTTGTAGCTTTACTGCTGCAGGAACACACCAAGTGCTCCTATGTGCATTATTTCGGACACGAGCCGGCGCCTGAGTAGCTGGATAGCTTCTTCACAAGAAAGAATATATAAAGTTCATGTTGAGATTCGAACACACGGTGGTGAGAGTAACGTTATTTGATGCCGGGAAGCATTATCACTCAGACATTGAAGTCCCGCAGCAATTTTATCGTCGATATGCTTTAATTATATATGCAGTCTAGTTATAACGGTATATTTATTTAATGTGTTTTCTACCTAAGAATTGGTGGTGTGAATTGAAAAGTTATAATACAAGCGATTTCTATTGGAGTAGATGGCTGTAAAATCTATGATTGATGCAAGCCTAGTTCAATTAATGTTTTACAGATATGTACAAGTTCAAAATCCGACAGTTTCAGTTTATGTTAAGTTAATGTCTTCATAATAATAGTACAGAGAACAATACTTAACAACAACAACAACAACAGCAACAAAATCAACCGTACCTAGGTATTATATATACATTTATATTTTAATAAATGAGTCATTCATATAAAATCTCTACCAAACACATTTGGCAATTAAATGATAATACCTGCCGAAACTTTGAATAAAATCTCAAATAATAGAACTATCTGAATATAGCGATCCATTTTTATTATAAATGCCAGAAATTATACATACGTCTGATAAGAAATCCTATTTTTGTTCTAGCCTCATTTTTAAAAGCCTTTAAGATAAATTGCCAGTATATAATATACAAAGCTACTTAAAATCGGTGATCAAATTTCGTCGGAACATTTAGTTATCTAAAATCTGATTTATTTTTTACAAAAAGTGGGTTATAAAAACTTAGGGTTTAAAGTGACATTATGTCCATCTTACTGTAAATTGTAAGTGTGCAGGGAATATGGCCCCTATTCAGAAAAGATACGTAATCTCAATCTCGACTCTAACTCTCAAGTAACGCTGGAGGAAACTAACGGTAAGTAACTCACAATGTGCATAGTGGTATTCAACCTTACCTCTCGTGAGGGAGACTTCAAAAGTCGACCGATCGTTTTTATTGCATAACATCACTCAATATACATTGCAAAAGTGTAACCATTTCGTGTAAAAGAGATGTACATGTAATAGAGTGTATTCCACAGAAGTGGAAAAAATGTTAAAAGCATTAATTATTAAAAATATAAATGTAAAAGAAAAAAAGATTTTAAATCTATGTTCAAAACAAAAGTATATCTCAAGAAAAGTAAACGTATTCAATAAATAATTTATTATTTACATGATATGTGCGATTAATGATTGATTTTGCAGTATCAAGTACTATAATTCTACTGTGTTACTAACGCAGTATGAGGTGTTTATGTATATTTTGACCTTTTTGGTAGTTTACGTGAATTGTAAGCGCGGTTTGCAATGTGTAAATTGCTTTCTTTGTTCACTTCAAAATGTTAATATAAGTAAATACTTGACAGCTTTAACCAGATAAAGACTGTCAGCTCATCATTTAAGTGTTGAAACTGGCAGATGGGGTAACATTTCCTTAAGCGACAGATTATGTAGCGCATGTCAAAAATTAGAGGACGAATTGCACCTATTGTTTGAATTTAAATTGTATAATTCTATAAGGAAGCGATAAATCAACCAATGTTACGTAATAAACCCAAATATGTATAAAACTGCAGAACTGTTTAACTCTCATTCAGTACAAATTGTAAGAAATTTAGCAATGTTTGTCTATAAAGCTTTCGAGATTAGAAAAGAATCTACATTGCAATCTTAGAGAGTAATAAATATTTATATACTGTATGATTCTAAAGTTCCTTTCTGAACATTCATATGTTCCTCTTTATATGTATAAACATTTTCCTATTTTCAAACTTTATTTGATACCTTTTAAATGTTCGATATGTTGTATCATGTTCGTTATTCTTTTCTTTTTTTATTGTTCTTTTCATAGTATTTTTATAATCATCTTGTTAAACAACTTTTATTATAGCAGAAACTAAAGGTAAACAAATCTTGATTATCGTTTACATTATAATTGACATGTTTATTTCCCTTGTATGCGTCATACTTGTCTTGTACTTTCGTTTTCGAGACAAGGCAATTCGTCAAATACTAAAATACATATTTGTATGTGTGTCTAAATCCGACATATTCATATCTGACATAAAAACATGTCATGCTTTTGAGTTTTAGTAGTAAAAATAATGGTCTTGTAATTTCATTTTCGATATACATTTGTAGGAGGTTAGTAATACCAAACATTATAAATATTTATATATGAGCATATTATGATAAAACAAGTAAACATTTATAACTATTAATGTTTAGTCAAAAGAACACATACAGAACAAGGTAGTAAACCAAATAATCAAAGAGATAAATATGTATGAAATTATAATTGATATGAATTAAAATGTAACTGACATCGTATAGTTCTGATAATATATGAATGTAACAATATGTTGAAAGTGAGTAATCGTATTATTCAATGTCCGTCATTGTATTGTAATGTATTGTGTAATGTATTGTATTACTGAGAATGTTGTAATTTTATTTTGTGTCAGGTCAAGGGCTTATTAGCCTAAACCGGACTGTTGTTGTTTACATGTGGATTTTGAAATAAAATTCTTCTTCTTCTTCACAATATTTTACTTTTGAATACATTTTCAAAATTTTCATGAAAATTAGCATGCATCTGAAGGCATGCTGCTTTAAAACTGAGAATTGGTTTAGTAGTCAATGCTTCAGCCTTGTTGTACAGACCTACAAGATGCAACATGGAAATTTTTCCAGACATCGTACTTACATCTAATTGGATAAAAATAATGGAATACCTTTGAAACCCATCCATTTATTACAAAAATAAGAATTAACATTCTGAAGAAAAATCAAAATGTATATCTGCATGAAAGAAATTGATCGAATGTTAAAGTGGATAATTCGAAATATAGTCAGGCAGTAACAAGTCGTACTGCTACATTTCCATAGTATGATTATTCAAATTTTATACTAAAATTATACATGTATACTAAAAATATATAGTAATGATGATATGCTTATTCTTTCAGGCAAACCGTCAATGACATATTGAAAATCTTAACACCTGTAACGTTGTCTGATAGACGAACTGGTAAACTAGTGAGAAGAGTGTTCTCGTCCGAGGTCCAAATCAAATATGGTATTGTGATGGCTATGATAAGCTGAAACAATTCGGGTTTTGTTTACATTGAGCTATTGATGGATGGTCTAGAAAACTAGTTTGGTTGGTGGTAGGCCGTACAAACAATGACCCTTATGTTATGTGCACATATTACTTGAAAGCAGTAGGAAAACTTGGCTTAAGGTAGAACGCGACACTTTGCGAGCTTTCGAGTAGCGTCTTGAAAATCGGCATGCAAAAAATTGACTATATTTCTGATTGGATTTCTAAATTTACATAAAAATATATAGTTGCTTTTTGTTCCTTATGGCAAATTTCTCGATTCAAGTTTATTAATCTTATAGTATTACAATATTAAAAAGGAACTTATTTTGACTAAGTATACATTTTGAAGAACGTTTAAAGAAAAAAATAAGAAAATGTATTTCAGGAATTTTTTAATAAGCCGATTTTAAGCCTAAAAATGCAGCTAAACTGAACGTCAAATTTTACACAAAATTGACAATTTTCTTTCCATTACTCAAACAATTTTCGGGGTAAAACAATAAATTTTATATCTGCTTAAAGTAAAAAATAATTTCCGTCGAATGCTGTAAAATTTAAGATATTTTATCCGCCAATGACGTTGAAATACCCGTAACAGTTGCCAAGGATACGCAACGACGTCATGTTCAAAAACGGGCTTTGATGGTCAACTTTGACGCCGTGTGTACAAAAATTGGCTGAAACTATTGAAATAAAATCAACGGAACCTAATCAGAAATATAGTCAACTTTTTGCATGCAAATTTTCAAGACGCTACTCGAAAGTTCGCAAAGTGTCGCGATCTACCTTAATTCCACATAGTCTAAGATAAGACGCTGGCACAGAAAACGTTGCTATGGCAGATGTTCATGCGCTACTTCGACAAGAGCGATATGATGAACTTGTCACAAATTGCGTAATAATTGGAAAGTCAGTTCACAACGAAAGGATTGAAAGATTTTAGAGTAACTCAGGCATGACTTACACAAAGACATATCAAGATCTGTTCAAAGACATGGTGGCATGTGGTATTTTAAATCTCAGTAATGCCTTCCACATTGAATGTCTGAGATTTTGTTTTATGCCTGTGATACAGTCTGAGCTACAGCTAGTTTTGGAGACATGGAATGACCATAGGATAAGAAAAGAGACTAATCAATGTGATGTTGGGCGTCCATCGTTTCTGTCGATTCCATCGATTGCCCTGAGGATTATGGTGCACAAGACCAGAGTAAACCGGTTGACCGTAACTTTTTAAATGATTGTCAAGAAATATTTTCAATTAATTTACCAGAAATGGGAGCTTCAGATGAATTTTCAGAAATCGCCCTGGAACTGATGTTGTTGCATAATCTTCAACTACCTTCCACTCTTGACGATGCAATGATTTTGTTTGAAAGGTTATATGAGTTAATGGAATTATAGTAATCGGGTTTTTCCAATTTAGATAATACTATGTTACATATGGAGCATATACGCAAGAAACAAACTTTGCTTTCAACCAACATAAATCGACCATTTGTTGGAAATTTTCAATTGAGAATACATGTACATGTAATATGGACATTTCTTTTCTTTTCAAATTCCATCAATGTTCACCATAATATCACATAATATCACGCAAGGTAAATAAATAAACTAGGAACTAGGATATCAATGATTTTAATTTCAATACACCTTTTTATTTAAAGAAACTTTTACACTGCCATGCCCCAATAATGGGACCATCCTGATAATGTTAACACACTTAAAAGGCTTAAAAAATGTTGTATTAGCATTCATTGAATAGAAATAAATGACCTGTAAACATTTCAAATTTATGTCAGGTCTCGAGAAAGAATTGTTTTGTTAATTCACTTCATATATATACTCAATATAGTATTTTTACTAGGTGGTATTATTGCAATCTTTATAAATTATTGAATACGGTGTGCATAATTTGCAAACACTTTGGCTTATCATTTACGTATGCTGGTGTTAGATATTGTCTGCCTACAGTGCAAGTATTTATTTGAGATTTAGCAAAAATGTGTGAAAAGTGTGATTTGTGGTTATAATTCTTGGCAGTATATTTCACCAACCTATTAATTGCATACTGACTATACGGTCAATGCACACAATACATTAATATTCGATAGATTTTCGGTAATTTCCGTTACATGTGCACTATAAGATATGATTTAGTTTAATTTGTATTTATGAAATAATTATATAGCGTATTTGGCACAATAGGATAAACTATTGGTTGGTAATTTCTAAATGCCCTACGTACCACACAGGTCTTTGTTATTTTCTTTCTTTTCATATCTTTTGAAGCTATGATTACTTTTTAAGTTGTTCGTTTTGTTTTAATATGTTTTGCATAGGTCTATACTCTTTTGAAATAACATTGTTTAAGAACTAATATTTAAAATTCAATAGGATGAATGTGTAATTTCAATGCCGTAAAACACATGACAAATCGAGACTAACAATGTTTCTGAGTTACTTCATATCCGTGTGGACAATTTTTCAAGCAATATTTCCAGTAAAATATTCTGCAAAAATAAAAGAGTACGTCTAAAAAAGCGACAACTATTGGGATCAAACCACCGAAATCCCATACATTAGGCAATCACTTAACGGATTTTGCTATTGCGGATGAGACGACGACATATATTTTAAGCTGGTTTGACTTTTGAAAACATAAGTTATCTACTCCATATTAATGCTCGTAATCAACACGGAAAGAACCGAAGTGGGATCGTATTTTTAAATGAATACTATAATGTATTCATTCCCTGCGGTCTGGAGACCGCAGGGTATTGGTACGCGTTTAACTTTTGAGGCATGGAGGAGCACGTGACCTGTTTTCGGTACATGGATGAGCATGTGATCTGTAAACCGTACATGATTGGTTAATTGACCTTTTCGAAAACCTAGCTAAATACCGTTTGCCGGTACGTTACGGATTTACCTGTAGGGAATTAGTCCGAATTACAGCTTATCAAGAACAAAAAACTATTACGTGATATTTCTAATTTTCTATAATTATTTTACCGTTTAAGGTGGAAAATTTAAATAAAGGAGTGTTTGAAAATTATCAATATTTCTTTAATATGTATCTCAAATTTTACAAACAATGAATTGTTTATACTGAAGGGGCATCTGCCATAATAAATAGAGATATTTTCTGCGTAAACTTGTGTGTTTACTTTATTAAAATTTTGCTCGGAATTATTCATAAAATGGTAGGCCTATTTAATCATTTTCTTAAAAAGAAATAATTGTTTTATGTTCGACCTTCTCCGGTCTTCAACGGTCACCAGTTTCCAAAGTCCTTCTTCTATATTCAATTGTCAACTATATTCCTGATACAAACGTTTTTTTTTCCCCCCCCCCCCCCAAAAAAAAAAAAAAAAAAAATCTTGAAAATAGTTAAATGTCATTACAATGTTCACCGCAGGAAACCATTTTACTTGTACATACTATACATGGATATTTTGTTGAAGAGGTGGGTCGCACAGGGTGAAGGTAATCGACAGTGCAAAAATAGGAAACATTTATATGAGCACCTATTTATGGATAGAGCTCTTAATAGACTTGGGTTTTTTGAAAACTGATGTTGAAGTTACTTCTTACAAAAGTCTTAAACATGCATAAATTGTTTTTCGTAATTTCAATCAAATAAATCATTTCTTAATACTTTGGACGAAAATTACGTATTCTTGTTTATTTATCGTACATTTTTCATAAACATGTTACTTTAATTTATGTTAATTCTTAATTTCTGATATATTTTACCTACTTAATGTCTGACGCACAAATGTTACAACATAAAGTCTGGGGAGACTAACAAAGTAACTGCATTTACGAACTCCTCACACATAATACTTGTCGAAACTGGCTCGCCATTGAAATTGCCAAGGTAACAATCTTTTTCTGTTATAGAAAAGAGGCTGCGCGCAATGTTACACATATCCATGTAATTTGCTGCACGTGGCACGTCTGCCTTTTTGGCACCACCTCCCTTCCTGGGCATAACATATCGATACTTGTTCCCGACTTTCTTTAACCAGCCGAATGTTATCTTATATGTGTCTTTCTAGGCCTTTTCAATCCTAGGGATTCTCCAGTCTAAAAAATAATTAAAACATTTCACTGACTTTTTAAATGGAATATAATATATGGAAAATTGGATAAATATTGAAACAGACAGTTTTGTACATACAATGCAGATTTACAAACAAAGTAGATCATTTTGTATTCAGAAGTACATATATTTTCGATTTAGGTTACCACTGAATACACTATATATTACTTTAAAAACAAATATTTTTCATTATTTGAAGCAGCAAAATTACATCATGCTCCGAAAACAGATTCATTGACCTTCATACATTAAAGCTCACTATCATCCCGGATCAAATAGTTTGTTTTATACCCATTACCGCTCTTGAGCATTTTGTAAAAAATGACTGTTTTCATTGAAAAGTCTCCCGTTACAATTAAGATCCAATTGCTATGAAACAATGAAAA
Organism: Ruditapes philippinarum; assembly: GCF_026571515.1. Classification (NCBI taxonomy): domain Eukaryota; kingdom Metazoa; phylum Mollusca; class Bivalvia; order Venerida; family Veneridae; genus Ruditapes; species Ruditapes philippinarum. The sequence continues at coordinate 313,681 of NW_026864469.1, read as the reverse complement.
TTGCTTTTATACTAATCAAACTTGGCACAAGTGTTGACTGGACCATTGACTTTGTACCAACGTGCTCATTCTTAAATTTCCTTTACCATGGCAACAAGGGACATCTCAAAATTGCCCGAAACAAGTATTGTGTGTTGATTTTTTCCATCAAAACTGATTTCAAAACGCTGCAACTTCTCAAGGAATTGAGATACAGTCAAAGGATTTTCAAAGTTGCTTACACGTTACCTTATGAACGACCTGAGGTCATTTTTAGCCTCTCACAAGTCCTAACTTATCTTAGAGATGAGGGTGCGACAGCCCTCCTTCAAACCCCTAAGTAGAAGGTGGCACACCCCCTCAGGCACCCCCGATTTGTCTTTTTGATAGGGGCGGCGCCGAAAAAGTTATCACTTTTTTAACAAAAAAAAACAAGTGTCGGGGCCTCGATAAGGCATTTAAAACAAGTGTCAGGACCTCGATAAGGCATTTTTTCACCATATGAGACATCAAAAGGGTGATGGAAATGGCGTTAAAAGGTGTGTTTATATGGTAATGAGAATATGTCTCTACTTCAACTACAGATGATAATCAACGGTAGTTTTGGCATACCTACATAGAACATCTTTCCAAGCGCCGTTTTCTAATGAGACTTAGATTCTCTTTGACGGAAGACACTGATTTATCTAGAGAAATGGCATTATCTGTAAGTGACAAACAAAATGGTCATTTTTTGGCAAAAGATTGTTATAAGGAGAAGACCTCTTGTTACATCGTCTTGCTAATATCTTATATGTATTATATATGTAAGTAAATATGTAAATCTCCTTTGAAAAAACGAAACGAGTGTGTTAGTAACGTTTGGTAACAGATATATTTCTTAAGCTTTTCAATATCTGTGAAGACATTTACTTTATTCATCTATCAAAACTAATTAAACACCGACTGCAACAGTAAGATGAATTTGATCGCCAAAAATATATTGACGAAGTTATAAGGTTTAGAAAAGTCTATTTTGTAAATGTATTCTGTAATAAAACATAAAACTTAGTTTTGCAAAATATTAAGTTGTACATAAAGGTTCAAAAGATTGACTTTCAAATACGTCATCGGTAAGTTTAACACAGAGTTTACTTTACGATTTAACGTTTTACTGGGACAGAAGCCTACATATGTACAGAATACTGTCTTAATATGTAAGTTTGACATATGTGTTTGAAACCGGTTTGAATTTTGTAGAAAACGGCCTGTGGTTGTAAAATATCATAGTTTATGCGGATGAAGATACAATATTATGGAACGCCGTGACTGTCTAAGATATGTTTGTAAAACATGTATGCTCCCTATCGGCAGCCAATTCGTTATGTGGTCAGGTTATTATGACAGACTTTTGACCTAGTGACCAAAAGATCAATAGGGGTTATGTTCTGCTTTCGATTATCGTGCAGAATCTTTCACAATGGGGAATATCTAGATATAAACATATAAGAAAGTTTAATCCACTTTTCCAGCTTTTATTTAATTTGTCAACACATACATTTATTAATCAGGCAGAATGATCTTATAAACATAAAATTAAATTCTAACATATTAATGAAAGTAAGTTTTGCATTCATTTACTTGAATTGCTGATAAGACACAAAATAGATAATATTAAAATATTATGTACATCTTGTTACCTGAAGTTTTTAATAAAGTTTTTAGCATAATTATATTTTCAAGTATTCAAAATAAGAACAGCTTAGTGTTCTTAACCAAATTTTAGTCATTTAACATCAAACAGCTTTTATTTAATTTGTCAACACATACAGTTATTAATCAGGCAGAATGATACTGCCAGCTGGAAAAGGGATCTTTTAAGGGGTATCTCTCACTGTCCATTGGTTTAACTTAGTTGACCAATAGTTAAACATTATTTCTGGAGAGGCGGAACTACAAGATCTGGCTTAAGTCTGAAAACACTTGAGAAATAACTTACATATTTTCTAATCACTATCAGTAAATTTAATTGTTTATGTTTTTAAAAGAATTAAGTTTATCACAGATGTTAATATAACAAGCATTTTGCAATTCTTTGTCTGGTGTAAAAGGTTTTTAGCACATTGGCTTCTCTGTAACATCAAGTCACCTATTTGAGACATTCTAATTGACCACATAAATGTACTTGAGATTTAACAAAGAAAAAAGGTATAATTTAGTTTTATCATTTATAAATTTATGCCTAATTTTGAAATCAGAAAATACAAACTAAAATTCAAAATGAAATTCAATACAAATATTTCACTCACTTATTTAATATACACAATATAAAATATAACAAGAATATAGTTAATTTTTCATAGCATGACAGTTATCTTCTGGTCAAGAATAGTCACTAGGTATTTGTGACCGTAAAGGTTGTGTGCAGCAATTTAAGCAAACTGGGACAATGCCGTTTTTAATAAACTTCACGATATAAACCCATCTCTTGATGTGTCACCATCTCTATCTCTGTCGAACCGCCGTGATCAAACAGTTCTTCTTCGATGCCGAATTGGACACACTAAAATTACCCACTCTTATCTCCTTACAAATGACAATGCCCCTTTCTGTGTAGGTTGTAATGAAAATTTTACTGTCAGGCATTTTCTTCTTGAATGTCATGATTTTTCACAGGCCCGTAATAGATTTTATTCTGTAAATTCACTCAAAGAACTTTTTAATACAATTCCATCAAAAAAACATAATTGATTATTTGAAAGAGATAAACTTGTAACTTACAGTCAATATTTCTAAAACCAAGATAGTTGTATTTTCAAAAGGGAGACAAAGAAATTATCATTTCACTTATAAAAATGAACAAATCGAAATAGTAAATGAATATAAATACCTCGGCATATTTTTTAATAGAAGTGGTTCTTTCGCTAAAACTAAGACACATATTGCAGAACAAGCAACAAGATCGATGTACAGCCTGATAAGAAATTCAAATAGATTAAATTTACCAATTGACTTACAAATTGAACTTTTTAATAAAACTGTTAAACCAATATTACTTTATGGTTCTGAAATCTGGGGATACGGTAATCTTGACGTTATTGAACGCGTACAACTCAAATTTTTAAAACATATCCTTAAACTTAAACGTTCGACGGCCAGTTATTTCATATACGGTGAAACGGGATGCATGTCATTGTCTGTAGATATCGGAGAAAGAATAGTTTCATTTTGGGCGCGTCTCCTTCAGAACGAAAATGGTTCAGTACCAAATAAATTATCATACTTTGTACGTCATATGCTAAGAAATACAGTAGATATTAATGATAATGATTTTGAACGTAATTATCCGTGGATTTATAATTTAAAATCAATACTAATAAAATGCGGAATCAACAATGTTTGGATTGATCATAATTTTCCCGGTACCAAATGGTTAAAATTAACTGTAAAACAAAAGCTAAAAGATCTTTTCTTAAATTTATGGTATTCAAAGAAAAATGAATCGAGCAATAGTTCTTTTTACAAAATTTTTAAAAAATCTTTTGGAATAGAACCTTATCTTTCGTACTCCCAAAATGCAATGATGTTTAATTATGTCAAATTCAGAACAAGAAACCATAGATTACCAGTTGAAACTGGAAATTGGTCAAATATACCTGTCAATGAAAGAATGTGCATTTTTTGTAGAAATATAATCGGTGATGAGTTTCATTGTCTTTTCGAAATGTAAATAGTTTTCTAATGAAAGAAGGCAATTTATAAAACCATATTTTTATAGACGTCCAAATAGGTATAAATTAGAACAACTTTTTTACAATGAAAGATTCGCCTGCATTTTTATAAACTATGCAAATTCTTAATGATTATTATAAGAAATGTAAGAATGTAATCAAATATTTATGTTTTAATTTTAAAAGTCAGTTGTTATTTTGTAATGTTCTGAGATATAGTTTTTGTTTTAATGATATTCACTTACCACTTTCTTACTATACAGCAAAGGTCCTTTATACCTCACATATACTTTTTTTTTCATTTCTCATAAGACTAAAGTTTTTGCTGTACTTTTATAGTATTTAACGATTAATCACTGGTTTATTTTCATGAATCATCTTTCATTTCAAAATTTGCTTTTTAGAAATAAATACAAGTATAGGTAAATAAGCATTTTGTATGGAAGTTAAAATATTACTTTATTTATTTTTACAACTTTTATGACAAATTATATCACATTTATAGCTACATTCTCCTAGTAATAAATATTTACATTCTGTTCAAGCAGTATTTGAATGTTGTAAAAATTCAGGTTTGCATTTTCTTATAAGTTAAAAAAAAAAAAAAAAAAAAAGTTTCCCTAAGCAAAATATGCATATAATTTAATAATATGTAATAGATATGTTGATATTGTTTAGTAATTATATTCTGATCTCAATTTGTATAAATGCCTCGTTAAATATTTTGACATTATCCTCATATTACATGCTGTATGCATGTTTGAGTGAATAAAAGATGTGTTGTTGTTGTTGTTGTTGTTGTATTCTAGGATCTAATTGGTTCATTTCTATTGTCATTAACAAAGTTTTACATAACATTTTAAGCCTTTAATAGCATTCGGCACGATATGGCCAGTTATGTGTTGACGTGCCGTAAAAATCCAAACAAACAAACAAAATAATGACAAAGTTACCACAAATCGTACCAAATAATATATGAATAAATTTAATGAATCATGTAGACCTCATTATTGACAGCCATTTTGTAATATTAGATAAGACTTTGAAATGTGTATACCAAAAGCATTTTTAAAAAATATCAACAAAGGCAAATTCCTGGTCATGTACAATCACCATACTAAATTTGAAGTTCCTAGGCCTAAGCATTCTTTAGTTATTGATCGGAAACCATTTGGTCTACGGACCGACGGACGGACGGACGGACGGATGGACCGACCGACCGACAGGTAGACAAATGCAAAGCAATATACCCCCACTTCTTTGAAAGGGGGGATAATCAATGTTTTTGCTATCTTGTGAAACGATTCCATTATTTTGTCGCATGTTAACATATGCAATTTACATCATTTCTTGTCAAAGGATTATGCTGACTTGATCAAACAGCATGTTAACTTGTCAAATTATCGTGATGACATGTGCAAAGAGTATGTTAATTTGTCAAAGAATCATGATGACTTGTGCTAACAACATGTTAACTTGTCAAAGTATCATGAACATGTTAACAAGTTAACATGCCAATGGGTTATTCTACTTGCCAAATATTTAAGTTAAGGGTTTTCTAATAAGGTTTACAACTGAACTATAGGCAAAAAGTGAAATCAAATATGCCTTGGCAACTACCAGATATTCCTGGATACGTCTGACTTGAACATTCGCTATCCTGCAACATAAGATAGCTTTATCATACTTATGTTATTGTATGAATTAATCGTATATATAGGCAGTAAATTGTACACTACTAAAAGTGTCGAATATGTAAACAGTGTTCGAGGGATATTACTTTATTAACATCGTTAAATTCGTAACCATTTTTTTTGAAAGATTGACTATCATAATGGTGATGGACCGATGTTTGATATCTTTACAAATTGAAAGCAACAGATAATACAGAGTTGTTATGGTATTTACAGACATTTGTTATTTAGTCATGAGCATTTTTAATTATTCATTCAAAGTAAAACTTATTTTGACTTTCACTTGTTCACTCACTATACACCCTTCGATTGGCTTAAAATCATTTTAATTTAAAGCTGGAGTGACCAAAAGTGACAAAGTACCAACAAACCTTTTGTTTTGTTAACTAAAAACGTAATTTGGCCCTTGGTCCTCTTTGGGGTATAAGGCTCTCCAGGTCATTCTCGTTCAATCCCAGGAGTCCCATCCCATCAATCTGTTCCTCTGTAAATTAATGATTTAGAAACACTGAACACTAGTTATGATATAGACAGTTCTATCAATTGTTTAATATATATATATATATATATATATATATATATATATATATATATATATATATATATATATATATATATATAATATATATATATATATATATATATATATATATATATATATATATATATACAGAGTGAAAGTCAAATGTTTACCACAGGATTGACACTGGATTTATCTGTTTATCTTACAGAAGGTAACTTTTTATATCCTCTAATGTACCACCCTTGGCATATTGAAAAAAGAAGAGATTCTCACTTCCGTTGAGAGTTAAACGGTTTAGCCTCTGGTTAGAAAGTATGGTGTTATACCAATACGCAATTCATCTTTCTCCTAACTATCTAATCAGTTTTTTTTAAGATATCATTTTACAAGTGAAATTAGAATCTTAATGACAATAAGATAATTTACCTGCAAATTTTGTTTCATATACTCCCAGGCCATTTTCTTTCAACCACTCGCCAATTTATGTGATTACTCGTCTTTCCATACTTTATCTAATAAATAAAGAAATATATGTTCAGACTAACATATATGCACTAACAGCATGACTTTTAATTAAATCAAACAAATTCTTTAAAGTGATACCCCACCTCCGAATGATACTAATCATTTGATTTAATATGTATCTCATAGCATTATTATGATTCAATACCCACAAAATGGAGCATGCCAAGCATGAAGACTGATATAATCTATTCATGTATAATAAAGGTTTAGGAAAGGGAAATTCCAACCTGTAATGATTGTTTCCATTGCGAACGAGCCTTGGCGAGGATGAACGTTAGCTCAGACAACGCCGAATCTACATCCGTCCGTCCTTGAAAGGTGCCAATATATTGCCAAAAAGAAATTTCAAGTCAGTGCATCACTAATACAATCATGTATAGTCCATTGAGAAGGTATTGATGTCAACAGTTATATATTCAAATATTATTGAAAGGGTCGACATAATTATTTTAAATTTTCGCCAGAATGGTTTGAGCTGAAACGTCTTGTGCTTCAAAACTATCTAACTAGATCATAGGATATACACATAAATTGTTATTTATAAATCAATTTACCTCATTGAACCACAATAGCGATTTTGTCTGTTTATCGTCTGGTACTTCCCGCCAACATGTGTCTAACAGAATTCGGAACACTTTCGCTTTTACATGCCATAACAGCGACAATGTAGCACTTCGTAGGCAGGAAGCATTAAACAGTAGGCAGTAAGCAGTAGGCAGTGGGCAATTGGCCATGACAAAAATACACGTAGTACGTCGTAGGCAGGAAGCATTAAACATTAGGCAGTAAACACAAGTTTGCAAATAAACATGTCTTGATTCTGACCTCATAATTAACACGATATTAGATTTTACTGCTGAACATATATTATGCATTGTATGCCTCTTTTGTTTGTTTAACGTTCAAGTGAACTTTTTTCCCATCCTGCTGTTTGTATAACTATTTGATTATAGCTCATGTTCATATTTTAATGAAATCTCAAAACGATTTCTCTATTGTTCTGATATAGGCTTTCGACGAAATCGCTCTTAATGATTAGATATTCATTTAATTTCGGCTTCCTACAAATTGATTGTTTTTGGAGGAATATAAGTTTTATAGATTGACATGTCTTTGAAATATTGGTAACGTTCTAAACAGGTCGCTAAAGCCAGAGACATACATCATAAAGTTAGCAAGTATGTGCAGGGTATGGCCAGAAAATAATAACCTTACGCTCGGTATCAATTTCTTTCACCTGGTTAAATACTACAACGGTATGCACTTTTGTTTTACTTCTATGGTTTTTGTGTCAAATGTCTGTTGAACTTTTACTCGAACCCGGGACCCTCGGAATACCGTTCCGCGGATCTACCGACTGAGCTATCCGGCCGTTTACACATTATCTCCACAAAAAGTTAACAGTTCTGAACCGTGACACCTATCAAATACTTTATATCATTTATACCTTTTCTATTCAAAATGTAATGTATAACTTTTCTATATAATATATCAGTATCGTCATTATCACATATTGTCGGCGAATGAGAAGCATAGTGAACTGTGTTTTAAGACTAACTAGCGTATTTCGCATAAACTATTCTAGACTACGGATAGACATTACACTATGTATATGATACTTTATCCGGCAGTCGCACTGTGCTGTTTTCGTCTCCTGAAAAAACATATATAATATATAAAGATATAGAAATAAAAACTCAACCGTGGGGCGGGCGGTGGTTGGGGGTAATAATTGCTATGTAAAAAGCATGTATTTTATTTTTGCTTCTTATGACTGTTATCCTGTTTATATAATGTGTATAGCACAATTCAGATGATCAAATTGAACATTTCAGTAAATGATACGGTTATAATACATACTTCTCTTCTATCATTATAACTTTACTACTATTTAGCATTTTCAATATTGAGGTAACTGTAGCCACTCCATGTGTTTCACAATGACTCTCTTTCTTATATAAGTATTTAAATAACTACAATGACGTCATTCCTTTTTTCTGACCGTACTGCATTTTGAAAATTATCCAAAAAAAAAAAAAAAAAAAAAAAAGATTAAGTAAAATGTAATCTCTAATATCAGAAATTAATACGAGGAATTCAACGTCATTCCTTCGCCCATTACGCATTTTGCAGAATTTTACGAAAATAACAATAATTGTTATCTGGCGATGATTGCTTTGCTCATTTCACGAATTCTATCTTCTAGCCTACTGGTTTTCGATTTCAAAGCTCACTGTTTACGCTGCTGTAGTGAAAGGTAGCGGAGCGTCAGTAAGGATATGATTTTAATGGGATTGTTTATTTCCTTGGCTAGTATCCGTTTTTCTTTTTCAAATACATTAAGTTGACAGTTATACTTGATTTGCGTGATTGTGTGTACTTAATGTTTCAGTAAGGTCAACTTTTCAAATAAGTGTAATGGTCAGCTTTTCAAAGAAAATAAATTCATCTATTCAAAACAAAAGTAGTTATATTTGACTACATATGTATTTGGCTTATATATAAAAACGATTCCAGACTTCTGTGTTATGAAAAATATCAATTCAAAAATAATAAAATATGATTTTATTGCATAAATATCCAAAATTCACACTAATGGCCATTATTACACAACATTTTATATCCGAGATAGTTGTAGTAAAGTTTATAATTATATTGCTCATCTGCTGGGGCGTGCAGTTTTAAATATAACACTTACATTTTCGGACATGTTTGATGATTCATTTGAAGTACCATAGAATGATTTTGAGATAAATAATTATGACATTCTCAAGTAGCATTTATGTATTCTGCGTATTTAAGCTATTAAGAGGAAGTTTATACTTGTAAAAGTTAATTATCTCGGTTTAATGATTTGACACAATATCCGATAGTTACATCATATGAAGAAACAAAAGTGCCGTTTCGTATCATTATGCAGTAGGGAAATGTAACAATGACGGGACTATTTGTTCCAGGGCTAATTTTATTTTGTACCCAGGCGGTGAATGGTATGCTATTATTATTATCCTTATCGTTTTCATTGTTGTTCGATACTATTCTTGTTGTTCTTGTAATTGCTATTGATGTTGGTGTTGCCATTGGTGATGTTATTTTGTTAGTGTCGCTGCTGCTGTTGTTATTGTTGCTGCTGATGATGATAATGTTGTTGTTGTTCAAGTATTTAGTGTAAACGGTATTGTCAGTGACAAAGGTGTTAGTTGAGGTGGTTGCTGTTGTTATAGCGATAGTGGTGGTAGATGTGGCCGCATCATCATCATCATCATTTTTATTAATTTAATTATCAATTTAATTCTTCCACATGTTTCAAAGATCGATTTTGAATTTTTGCATGCCTCTAGATGAGCGAAATTATTTCTGTAAAATCAAACTTAAAAAAACGTATAAAAATTCTAAGATTATTGTAATAATGTTCGTGTTATGCTCGATTAATGGCTGATTTTGATGTTTGAACCAATATATTTATACTGCGTGACTAACGCAATATTTGTGCATAATCTGACATTTATTTGGTAATTTACCTAGACTTTAAGTGCCGTTAGCAATCTGTAAATCATTTTTGATCACTTCAAAATAACCTTTCTTACTTTTATCATAAATAGATTCTAGAAATTCTTTATAAAATTTTGCATGAATCTTTAGACATGCTGTTTTAATGTAAAATATTATAAAGTTTTTTGTATTCATGTTGTTGTGTGTGTGCGTGTGCGCGCGTACGTTCGTGCGCGTGTTTGTGTTTCTTTTTATCTTATTAAACTTAATGGCTTATCACTTCTAACCAAAAACAAACAAATGATAAAAACAAGATGTAAGCGCTTCAATTAAACAGTAGTAACTGTGCTGAATTATTGCATAACGTATATTGCTGTAGTAAGAAATTATGCTTATAATACAAAATGTTCGTCTTTAAATATTGTCTTATATAGTTATAAAATAAAGTTAATTTCTATTTTTTCATTTTTAATAAATATTCGTATTAGCTCTTTCAGAACTATCCGGCTTTATTGGGTGCTACCGTGATCTGTTTGGAAAAAGTATTACTGGTGCTTCAGAGCCTATCTATATGGCAGCGGATGCTTCTGTTTTAGAATGTATCAACTATTGTAAAAGCAACCATTATAGATACGCCGGTGCAAAGGTAATATTGTAAGGTGTTAAAACATATCCATTTTAAACGATATTAAATAATGATCTATCCTGGAGACGACCTTAAATAAGACATGAACAATCAAATTTGAATGAGGCCGATGACCTCAACAGTTTTCGCTTGAAATATTTTCTTGCAGAGTTTAAGTAAATTCTATTATGTAGCAATTATTCTGTAACATATATTAATATGACCTTGGCATAAAGCAACTTTGGTCACGTGATCACAAAAGTCAACGAACACGCCCAAATCAGCCAAAATAGCTCGGCTTAGGTAAGTTTTATTTTGATTATTTTTCTATCAAGCTGTTTTAAATTATGCTACAAAGCCTACCGACCGGGGCATTTCCGATGCTTTCTAAATGTGCATTTGGTGTCGTCTAACGTTTGTTTACTTCTGTGAACATTCAAACAATTACAAATGTGTCGAGGACAACTTACACACTATTGTGTAAAAGTGTTAATAATAACTTAATAAACGATACGCATGTTAGTGCTTATTAAAACGTCGCGTTTGGAAATGTTTAAGAGAATGATTGAATGTAAAAAGAACGGGTTTCCTGCTGTCGTTGTTTCATGTTTATTTAAAAAATGGTCCAACATACAGTAAGTAGGCTATGTAGCATAATTTAAGACAACTTGATAGAAAAATAATCACAATAAAACTTACCTTAGCTGATTTTGGCCGTGTACGTTGACTTTCGTGGTCACGTGACCAAAGTTGCCTACCCACGTCGAAAACGAGCGATTGAAACTCTTGAAAGGGCTCAAAAAATGCCCGTTACTTGTTTCAGTATTTAACCTTTTTATTACTTTACTAAAAAGAAAAAAAATGTATGTGTATTTTATACCTTTTCATTAAAGTTCTTCAGTACAAACATGCCGTGTTACTGTGGAAACACAACACGAAATCCGAAAGTTGAATCCAAGTGCGATTATCCTTGTCCAGGCAGCGGTAACAAGGAATGTGCTGGAGCAGGAGAAATAGCATTGTTTAAAACCCTTTGTAAGTTTTTTTTCTTCCATCTTAACAGTTAAGTATTATATAACTATATTTAACTTTCATATTGGTGTACAATGTACATTTTGATAAAGGGAAATACATACTCGAGTTTAAAACAATTTTCCAATGCCCTTTTTGTTTTGGCTAGGTTTTAAAAGTTCAATATATTACTTATTATAATAAATGTATAATACAGTAAACTTCACTTATAGCGGACACGGCACATATAGTATTTAAAAGTATAATTTTTTTATAACTAACCCCGAAATTTCGGCTATCCGTAAATAAATCACGCATTTTGTAGTTTCGTTTTCATCGGTCAGCTATGGAAATGAATTTGTATAGCATTACGTAATAGATTTCTATTCAGGAAATGTTTTAGCATGAGTTCTTGTCACCAAGAGAAAACAATTACAAAGTATTCATTTTATTCCATTATTTCGTCTCTTCAATAGTTTTACGAGGAAAATAATAATGATTATTTACAATCGGTTTCAACATAATAGTGCACACTATTTCTTGAGTAAATCCGTTGAAAAGTACAAAATACGCTTGATTGAAATGAAAAGAAATCGTTATATTTGATATGTTGAAGTCACCCTTTGATTATAATATTATTATCGAACAGAATAGAACAGAAATTTTATATACAGCTCATCGTCATAACATACAATAATACACACAAATCATATAAATTATAAATAAACTTTACAACAAATATTTGTCTAAATTGTTGAGAGTGATCTGAGTAAGCATGTTATTAGAGTAAATATATCTTTTATATGAATATAATGACGTTGTTATGATAATAACAAAAAAATTTTATAAGTTATTTAATTGGTCAGTTCTCTGTCTAAAGCATTTAATACAATAAATTGCAAGATTATGTAGAGTCTTTTTACATTTTGAATTTAGCAGTTCTATAAATTTAAACAAACTTGGACGTGTATAGTAGAATCTAGGAATATAGTTTCTCCTGTTTTCATGATAAAAAGGGCAAACTAAAACAAAGTGGAATTCGTCCTCGATATCATTTAAATTGCAAATTACACAATAACGACGATTTCTTTCAATATTGTTATGTCGACCAGTTTCAATATGCAGGTTGTGTGAATTTAGTCTTAATCTAGCAATAGCATTTCTGTATCTAGGAATATCAACAAAAGTGAGGTATTCAGAACGATTAAAAATGGACTTAATATGTCTTTACAAAAATAACGAACTGCATGTCTGAACACTAGCATGCCAATTAGTCATATAAATATCCCTAAGGCGATTAATAAACAATGGTATAAATACATGTATATTAACTGACTCTGGAAATTCCCAGACATCACAAAATCCGGCATTTTGTAATAAAACACGTATTTTCGACGACCAATCAACAGTAGCAGTATTATGAAAAATGTCTAGTCTTTGGTTTGCAACAATAGTTCTGATTATACAGTTTACCATTTTCCGACCATACGATTTTAAAAAATATTCAACAATTCGAACATATCTATTTATGTACAATGGGAATCTGCCCAGTTCTGCATACAGAGAAAATGTATTTGTTGTTCGTTTTACATTAAGCAACCATTTACAAAATTTTTATGAACCCGCTCTAAATTCTTAGCCTTTAAAAAGCCCCAGACTTCGCAACTATAATTCATTACTGACAATACGTAAGCATCAAACAAATTAAACATTATATTTACAGGTACATTCATACCACGTGTTATATTAAAAAGTGAATTCATTGCCTTTATTCCTTTCCCAGCCAAAGTTTTTGTTGCATTGTTAAACGAACCTCACTAGAAAAAACAACCCCTAAATAATTGAATGAACTACCAATTTCTATATCTTTTCCAGCAAATGTCCATTTAAAAGAATCACTTATTCTACCATCCTTTCTAAAAATAACAATTTTTGTTTTTTTTCAATATTGACATTAAGATTCCATTTTTACAATAAGTTTCTAAATTATTAAGTGAATCTTGTAAACCTGCTTTAGTTTCAGAAAAGAATACAGAATCGTTTGCAAACAGTAATAAATATATAGATAATTGGTCCAGGGTAATACCTGCACTGCTACTTTGCTGTAGATGCATTTCTATATCATTCAAAAACATGTAAAAAAATATCGAGGAAGTTATCTCCTCTTGCAAAAGTCCTAAGTTACATTCGAAAAAATCTGATAGAGAATTCATATGAGTAATAAATGCATTATATTTACTATGAAATTAATCAGAATGGTACTGGAATCTTCAAATATATGAACTGTATTATATTATTATTTGTTACAAACACATGTACTTGTTAACTGACTAAAGGCCTCAACAGACGGTAGGATTTAGTTGTACAGCACAAATTAGAGATAAGATGTACACTTTTCAAAGCTGTGCAACACTTGCATTCAGACGGTAATTCTACACTGTAAGAATCGTCTGAGGTTTCCCCTAAAAAGGATCCCTTTACATTGATTCTTTACATACTTTACTCACTAAATACTTTTTTCGCCATGAGTAATGATTGAAGCACCTCCATTTAAAAAAATAATATATATATAGATATATAGATATATAGATATATATATATATATATATATATATATATAATGTGAAGCCTGACCGAGACTCAAACCTGGGACCCTCGGAATACCGTACTGCGGCTCTAGTGACTAAGCTATCTGGCCGCCTACAAAACTACCTCCCCTCCCCTAATTAGAGAACAATTCAATACCGTGACATAATCATTTTCGGAGTAATTTGGGATTCGAACATAACATAACTTTGGGTCTCCTGAAGAGTTTTTCAACATCATGTTTACCCCCATCTTACTACTATGTTTACCTTTTAGCCCTAATTGTTCTGGAATTTCATTCATTACACCCATTATTAGGAGATAATTTGGTTATCTGTTACTTGTCATTGTGGGAGGTCTGTAAAAATCTGTACGACAGGATTTTCAAATTAGAACATGTCCTATCCCTTACATCTAGACTTAAGGTTTCCGAAATCAAGAAACAGTAGCCTTCACACATAAAGATTTGCCTGAACATCTTAGTTTTAATTGGTGTTGTACTTCAAAATCCTACCGTCTGTTGAGGCCTTTAGTAAAAGATAACAAACAGAAGGTAAAAATCGTTTTCTTAAATCAAATTAGGCGAATACATTTGTTTTCATGTACATTTTTTATTATGATTAACATTGCCGTTCCTATATTGACAGTTTACGAAGGCATGTTACAGTCATGTAATCATTTGTGTAATATTTATGTAACGTTTGCATCTTTATATGTTAATAGTTTTAAAAGATAAATAATTAGAAATAGATGCAATGTTACGATCACTTAGGTAGGCGCTCAGTTCATGATGAGAGTTGAACATTATGATGATTAAAGTACATTGAGTCATTAACACTTAAATAATGTAAATAAAGTACTTTTTGAACAAATCATGTCTATTTTAATCTATTTATTATCCGAGTTCATGCAAAGCTACAAATGTCATACAAGTATTTCCGACCTTCGAGATTATTCGACATGACTATCTTTTGTGTGTGGGGGTATTTAATGTTGAGTTCTTTTTATTCCATCTTTTTCTCGTTTGACGGTTTAATTTTTCTTACTTATATACTGTTATATCTGCATGATCCTGTTTTATAAATTTATCCTTTGACATATCTATGGAATACATAGGCTTCTTAATGACCAACATTATTTTTGTCCAATCACATTGCAGTATTTTTCAAGTTTCTGCTATGTCTTACTTTGGTTTGCCTGCGGCACGCTTGACCTATTATTGTTGTTAATACGTATTTTTTAACACTCACCTTTACATAATCTCTCATAACCTCTTAAAATTTTCTACTTTATCAAGTTCCCCTCATTCTTCCCTCGTTTTGAACAAACACACTGTCTTGTACACAAAGACCTTCGTGTTGAACACTCTATCTTGTACACAAATATCATCATATCTCCATTACTGAACAAGTCACGTTTTCTTATACTGATATTCATGGGAGGCTCAATGATCAATTATTATTTATAAATGCAATTAGATTATTGAATTTGATGTTGAAGTCTGCCTTATGGGAGGATCGGGACAATGCATAATAAATGTAAGACATTTCACTAGACACAATAACGGAACGTCGGTGGTTCTAAACAGATGCCCGTTTGTGCCTGAAATAATGCACGAAAGGGCATCTGTGGTCTTCCTCCACCAGTAAAGCTGAAACGTCGCCATATGACCTATACTGTGTCTGTGTGTCGACGTAGAACAAATTTAAACAAACAAAAAACAAAGTAGACACAGTATACGAGGATTTAACAAACAGTTCTCGGCCCGATGTACTACCGGTAGTCAGAGAACCCAACTAATGGTCTTACTTTTCAATACAATCACCCTTTACATCAATGCACTTTGCCCACCTGTGCTCCAACTTGTTTAACCTTTCAAAATAGAACTCTCTATTTTGGTTTGACCGCCTCCATGACACCTTCATTGCTTCCAAAACGTCTACCACGAAGCTTATTTTTCAGTTTCGGAAACAGGTAGAAGAAAGAGGGAGCCAAGTCCGGCCAATATGGGGGATGGGGAAGGATTTCAAAGCCACCGTCAGTTGCAGCAGCCATCGCAACTTGGGATGTGCGAGCTGGCGCATTGTCGTGCAGGAGCAGATAGCTTTGAGTCAGTTTGCTCCTCCTTTTACGCGCGATTTCTTGACGCAGACGTCTCAATTCGCCTGCATATTTCGTACCGTTTATGGTACGACCTCGCTCAAGATAGTCAAATATGAATATCCCCTGACTATTCCAAAAAAAATGAAGCGATCATTTTGCTTTCTGACAGCACCTTCTTGAATTTCTTCGGAGGGGTGAGCCATGGTGCTTCCACTGCATGCTCTGTTTTTCTGATTCTGGATCGAAGTGATGGACCCATGTTTCATCCTGAGCTACGATCCGGTAGATAAAATCAGGTTCATCCTCGTAGTGAGACAAAATTTATCTTGAAATGTCAAGCCTGGTCCGTTTCTGGTCGTCAGTCAACTGTCTTGGTACCCATCTAGGGGTAAGCTTTGACATGCCATAGACATGTCAGAATTGCCTGAACTGAACCATAGCTTATACTCACTCCCCTAGCAATGCTTCGCAGGTCTCGCCTTCTTTCGCACATGACCAGATCGTGTACAGCTTCGGCAGTTTTATCGTTGGTGTCCTCTTTTGCAACATTTTCAATTTTGCCGTGTTGGGCTTTCTTTAGGGATTCTGTATTTGTCTATTCCATTTCTTACAGAGGTACTTAATGACGGCTTTTATTTCAACTCTCCATTTGATCTAAATGACACACCCCTATTCTAATGTTACTTTATTATCACTTGTTATAAAAATCCGAACATTTTTAGTGGCAATATTTTATTTTATTTAATCATTTGTAATGAAGTAATTAGTTCAATTATTTCTCGAAAAGAAACATTCATTTATTTAGTATTAATTTGATTTAATTTTATTTTAATTCATTTTATTTATTTAACGATACTTTATTTGTTTTCCACAGCCCGATGCTTTTAGTAGGCGTTAACCTATTTGCAACACTTATTTTCCGGATATTTGGAAAGTACTGCAAAACGATATTTATATTGATGTAAAATGTCAAAAAATATGATAAACAAGATCAACAAGGAAAGGCGGCGTTCAATGAACGCAACCCCCATATGACCCAGCAACAAGAACCAATGGCAAGGAGCCCAGGCGGACCCCAAACAAAAACAGGACAGGGCAAAGACAGAGCACGGACAGGTTAATCATTAAATGATAAATAATTTGTAACTGATTAGGAATTCAAAGAAAATAATAATAGGCCCACAAAGGGGAATGGG
Source organism: Ruditapes philippinarum (assembly GCF_026571515.1). Taxonomy (NCBI): domain Eukaryota; kingdom Metazoa; phylum Mollusca; class Bivalvia; order Venerida; family Veneridae; genus Ruditapes; species Ruditapes philippinarum. The sequence continues at coordinate 296,237 of NW_026864469.1, read as the reverse complement.
ACAGGAGACCGGGGGAAGGGGGGGTTAATCAAAGAAATAAAAACTAGAGGCAATGGGGAAGATACTTACCGTAGACGAGAAAACAACAAGGGACACAAGCAAAAGTGTCACCAAAACAGTATGAAACAACATAGACATACATCTGAGGAACACAGTGGGGCGCCGCCTTGGAACGGTCAGCAGCATAATAATGACTGCTGGGGAGTTTAAACCGGTTAATGGTGCACCAAACCTCGCTCTTAGCCCCACCATGTTCCTATAAACGAGACAGTGTAAATAAAATGAATCCCCGCCAAGTGAAATTCTAACAGTTGTCATGGTTACAAAAGGTTAAATAAGTAAAACACTAAAATGATCATGTAGAAACATATAAAAGTAAACCCAATGACCATAACAAAAGTATTCAATGTCCTAAAGGAAGACAGAGCAACAAGAAAATCACCTACAAGGGCCCGACGAAGCAAGGCAGAAGACGAACATTAAGACAATTCAGTCCCAAAGGGCTAAGCGAACTATCCATCATAGAGTCTCCCACTTGGTCCGTCAGATGCAATCAAAAGAGGAAAGCGTAGTGTCCAACTGTAAAAGGGTTGAACACTAAACATGCAGTATGTCTTAAAATAGTAGGGTCATAACCTCTTTTAATAAAACGTTTAATGATTTTAGTAAAAACAGCAGAAAAATTACCATGACCCAAAATCTTACGAAGTTTGTAAATCACATCGCCATAAAAACCAGGCTGGCTAATCCTTGTTGCAGAAGAGTTTTTAAATCACTATTGAATTTAGAAATTAAATCAAAATTACGATTGTAAAATTTAGTAAAATATTTCCGTAATTTATGATAGCGGTAGCCCTGTTTTAGAAGCTTGCTGGTAATAAAAATATTCCGCTCGTTGAAATCTTTTACGTTGCTACAAGCTCTAGCGAATCTAATTAACTGAGAAACATAAACCCCGTAAGATGTTGCATGGGGTACGTCTCCATCTAAATGTGGATAATTAACTATACAAAAGTCAAAGTCATCTCTTTTATCATAGATTTTCGTGTGAATAGAATTGTTGTTGATAGTAATGTGAAGATCCAAAAATGATGTACTAAAATTTCAAGAGTTCGTTTTATTAAGTTGTAGTTCATGCGGATAAATGTCAGACACTATTTGATCAAAATAAGGATTATCTAAATTAAAAATATCATCAAGGTATCTGGAAGTATTATTAAATGCGACTATAACATCTTGTTGTTTATCTTCAGAGAGACTCAACATAAAGACTCTTTCATAGCAGTACAAAAACAAATTAATCAAGTAGAATTAATGAATCTCCCTTTTGAAATGCTTTTTATAGTTATTCAGATTGATACAATATCCGGCATTTAAATTGTAAATAAAACACAATGATCATTAAGAAAAAAATCAAAAAGGTGACCAATGTCAATTTAATATTTTTTGTCTAGAATTAAAAAGATATATATTCTTGTGCAAGAGGAGAGAGATTATACCATCTTTACAAGGCCTCGTCTGCAGTTTAAAGCTAGCATCTTCAATAGTTAGTTATACAAAAGTTAAAAAAAATCTATGTACTCATTAGTTGATATGATAGCAAATAGATAGAACCTTTTTTGAATTAACTACTTATATATTACAGTTTGTGTATATTATATCCAGTTTTTGTGGAAATGAAATACTCTGAATCCCAAGAGAACATTTACCTTCTGTGTATTGTATGTATTATAAAATAATGTATGATATAAATGCCCTTATGTTTTTTTTTTGTAACATTATAATAAATTGTAAGGTAAACTAGTGGATGGATCCCCGACCCTATTTTACCTATTACGGGGACAATAAACGGAGTTACCTCTTGGGCTTCAAAAAAAAAAACACTTACTGTATTAAAGTGAACTTCAAAATGGAAGTGACCTTGACCTTTGAGGTAGGGACGTGATTATAAGACGAAACACATCGTCTTGATATGGTAGACATTTATGCCAAATTATTCTAAAATCCTTCCATGCATGACAAAGTTACAGCCCGGAAACGATTGTGTGTACCTATTTATTTAATTCTTATTGTGATAATGTGGAGCTTCAAAATGTAAGTGTGACTATGACTTTTGAGATAGGGATGTTGTTCTTAGACGCGACATATCGTCTTTATTTTTTTTGTTTATTTAACGATATTTAAATCGTCTTGATTTTTATATCGTCTTGATGTGGTAGATATTTGTGCCAATATATTTCAAAATCCCTCAATGTATGACAAAGTTACAGTCCGAAAACAAATGAAGTGGGGACGCACAGACGGACGGACAGACAGACGGTGCGACTTTGTTCGAAGGATCATTTTTTCCAGATTGTTATACTTCACAACAGCAGGTGTCAAGTGCTTTGTGGCAGCTGTAAAAAGTTGCCCAGTACTTCACTTCAATGTTGTTATATTTTTCTGGTTCTTCGGGATCATTGATGCCAGCACTATTAAGTGTTGAGAATTGAGTACCACTCAAGCCGGTGCTAGGGGGCGTGAGGGATGTTGCACTTATTCATTATCCCTCATGTACAGACTCAATCAAACCGAGTCTGCAATTCTTATGTAATTTTGTTGTAAAATAAAATAATACTTCCGAGGGATCACTTTGTTTCTTCACAACAGCAGGTGTCAAATGCTGTGTAACAGCTGTAAAAAGTTTACTTTACTTCAGTGTTGTTATATATTTTTCTGGTCTTTCGAGATCATTGATACCAGCACTATTAAGTGTTGAGAATTAAGTACCGCTCAAGCCGGTGCTAGGGGGCGTGAGGGATGTTGCACGTATTCATTATCCCTCATGTACAGACTCAATCATACCGAGTTTTGTACGTGTTCAATGAAGTGAGATTGCGCGAGATAGTGATATCAATTTGTGAAGAAAGACAAATTAAACAATCAACAAAGTACTTATAATTTGGCCGAAGTACTGTATACAATGTAATTTGATATTGTCGACTGCAATTCAACAGAATATAAAATCTGAACATATATTGAGGATCTCACCTTTCAGGAACTGTCAGTGGGTCTTAGATGTGTGAAGTTGGCGGCCTGGCGGTGTGAAGTTGGCGGCCTAGCGGCCTGGCGGCGTGAAGTTGGCGGCCTAGCGGCCTGGCGGCCCAGCGGCGTGAAGTTGGCGGCCCAGCGGCCTGGCGGCCTAGCGGCGTGAAGTTGGCGGCCTAGCGGCCAAAAATTTTAATGTTGTAAAAATGTTTTTTTTAACAATAAAACGGCATTTAATGAAGTTTTAAAGATAATTATTGTTATATAAACGATATATCTAAAGAAAAAATCACTTTCAGAAATTATTTTAATTTTGTCATTTTTGTGAAGTTGGCGGCCAAGCGGCCTAGCGGCCCAAAATTTTTATGTTGTAAAAATGTTTTTTTTAACAATAAAACGGCATTTAATGAAGTTTTAAAGATAATTATTGTTATTTAAACGATATATCTAAAGAAAAAATCATTTTCAGAGATTTTTTTAATTTTGTCATTTTTGTGAAGTTGGCGACCCAGCGGCCTAGCGGTCTAGCGGCCCAAAATTTTATTGTTGTAAAAATGTTTTTTTTAACAATAAAACGGCATTTAATGAAGTTTTAAAGATAATTATTGTTATTTAAACGATATATCTAAAGAAAAAATCACTTTCAGAAATTATTTTAATTTTGTCATTTTTGTGAAGTTGGCGGCCCAGCGGCCTAGCGGCCCAAAATTTTTATGTTGTAAAAATGTTTTTTTTAACAATAAAACGGCATTTAATGAAGTTTTAAAGATAATTATTGTTATTTAAACGATATATCTAAAGAAAAAATCACTTTCAGAGATTTTTTTTATTTTGTCATTTTTGTGAAGTTGGCGGCCCAGCGGCCTAGCGGTCTAGCGGCCCAAAATTTTATTGTTGTAAAAATGTTTTTTTTAACAATAAAACGGCATTTAATGAAGTTTTAAAGATAATTATTGTTATTTAAACGATATATCTAAAGAAAAAATCACTTTCAGAAATTATTTTAATTTTGTCATTTTTGTGAAGTTGGCGCCCCAGCGGCCTAGCGGCCTAGCGGCCCAAAATTTTAATGTTGTAAAAATGTTTTTTTTAACAATAAAACGGCATTTAATGAAGTTTTAAAGATAATTATTGTTATTTAAACGATATATCTAAAGAAAAAATCATTTTCAGAGATTTTTTTAATTTTTGTCATTTTTGTGAAGTTGGCGGCCCAGCGCCTAGCGGCCCAAAATTTTAATGTTGTAAAAATGTTTTTTTTAACAATAAAACGACATTTAATGAAGTTTTAAAGATAATTATTGTTATTTAAACGATATATCTAAAGAAAAAATCACTTTCAGAAATTATTTTAATTTTGTCATTTTTGTGAAGTTGGCGGCCCAGCGGCCTAGCGGCCCAAAATTTTTATGATGTAAATATGTTTTTTTTAACAATAAAACGGCATTTAATGAAGTTTTAAAGATAATTATTGTTATTTAAACGATATATCTAAAGAAAAAATCTTTTTCAGAGATTTTTTTAATTTTGTCATTTTTGTGAAGTTGGCGGCCCAGCGGCCTAGCGGCCTAGCGGCCCAAAATTTTAATGTTGTAAAAATGTTTTTTTTACAATAAAACGGCATTTAATGAAGTTTTAAAGATAATTATTGTTATTTAAACGATATATCTAAAGAAAAAATCACTTTCAGAAATTATTTTAATTTTGTCATTTTTGTGAAGTTGGCGGCCCAGCGGCCCAAAATTTTTATGTTGTAAAAATGTTTTTTTTAACAATAAAACGGCATTTAATGAAGTTTTAAAGATGATTATTGTTATTTAAACGATATATCTAAAGAAAAAATCACTTTCAGAGATTTTTTTAATTTTGTCATTTTTGTGAAGTTGGCGACCCAGCGGCCTGGCGGCCTAGCGGCCAAAATTTTAATGTTGTAAAAATGTTTTTTTTTTAACAATAAAACGGCATTTAATGAAGTTTTAAAGATAATTATTGTTATTTAAACGATATATCTAAAGAAAAAATCACTTTCAGAAATTATTTTAATTTGTCATTTTTGTGAAGTTGGCGGCCCAGCGGCCTGGCGGCCTAGCGGCCCAAAATTTTTATGTTGTAAAAATGTTTTTTTTAACAATAAAACGGCATTTAATGAAGTTTTAAAGATAATTATTGTTATTTAAACGATATATCTAAAGAAAAAATCACTTTCAGAGATTTTTTTAATTTTGTCATTTTTGTGAAGTTGGCGGCCCAGCGGCCTGGCGGCCTAGCGGCCAAAAATTTTAATGTTGTAAAAATGTTTTTTTTTTAACAATAAAACGGCATTTAATGAAGTTTTAAAGATAATTATTGTTATTTAAACGATATATCTAAAGAAAAAATCACTTTCAGAAATTATTTTAATTTGTCATTTTTGTGAAGTTGGCGGCCCAGCGGCCTGGCAGCCTAGCAGCCAAAAATTTTAATGTTGTAAAAAGGGTTAGGGTTAGGGTTAACCCTATTTGTATGCATATTGAGATAATCAAATAAACTTGGAAACTAAAAATAATAATTATCATTCAAATAGATATAGATTATACGAGTACATAAGTATTTACATTTTCATTATACAAATTTTTTGTGATATACTTAAGATGCTTTACAGCTATCACTGATGCCAGTATCGTATTTTCTTTTCTAGAAAACATAATTATGACAAAGCATATTTAACATGGTACTTTTAAAGCAAAGTCATCGTCTTTAATGCAATAGTTAAACATAAGCGATTGCTATTCTTAAAAAATGTTTATGAACATTCCTGTTTTGTTATGATAAAAAACAGGCGTCTGCCTATAAGTTTTTAAAACTGCGTTTCGTTATCACTTAATAATATTTCTGAAACAACATCTTTGCCAAATAAATTATACAAAGTTTTCTTCGCGAAAAATGTCCATTCTATTACAAGTACAACAACATGTTTTATGATATTACAATTCACATTATATTTTAGCCCCATACAGAAGCCTGGTAACCACTTTTAGATTTTAAGTGTTTTAATATTTTTAACATAAGTTATGGCAATTTATATGAAAATTAGATAACAAATAATTATTTGAAAATACTCATTCCTTTTGCATTATTTTCATTTGATCGCAGGTCTGTCAGATACTTAACCTCTAGTGACAATGAACAGCTTCGTTAATTCAATTCAAATAGTTCATTTTCGTTTAATCACGTGTACAACATATACATCACAATCAAAATGGCTAAAACTTATGAAAGTACTTATGCCATTTAAATGTAAGAATTGATGGGGGTCTTTTGACCTTCTCCAAATCCCTCCAGAGGCGTGCACGTCGAGGAGAAGCCACACGGCAGGTCAAGGTCAAGTCATCTTAAGTACCAGAGGTGATTGGTTGACCTGTCGTGACTAACTCTGGAGGGTTGGCGCTAATGGGAGCCGTTTTTGTTTTCGTCAGTTATGGAACTTGATGAGCCTGGCCAGTATTGGGTCGTACTCCTCTACCACCAACGAACGAAGAATAGGCTACAGGAAGATTCAGCTTGACAAAGACGTCCCCGATGTGGCTACCTTAGTGGACCGGCAAGGATGCTATATTCTCGGACAATGGTTATACCGGCGCCGAGTATAAATAAACTTAAACTGACTGGTCTTTTGTCCTACCTTTACTTTTTATGAATGGGGGGCTTTTGTCTACTGTTGTTACTGTTTATTGATGAGTATTACGGCAGGCGCTGTTTAGATTTATGACACTTCTTTGATGTGTTGTGGACGAGTCGACTTCAATTATGGGGGGACTCTTGTCCACCTTTGTCGATTTTTAGACCGGCGTTGAGGGAGTGTCTTTCGTTCCGAGTGATAGAAGGCAGAGGCTATTTTCTCCGTATCCTGAACTATATACTTGCCATGTAAATGTAAAAATTTAATAGCACATGATAAGATATCATATTAACGATGCATCATGTGAATTAACAAAATTAATCCTAAGGGTCCATTATATAAGAATAAAAGTTTAACCCCTTTTGTTGGATGGTTGTGAAAGGAATATGTGGATACGTCAATAACATTCGTATGCAATGACAAGTAATCATAATACTACACTATCACAGCAGAGATGAATATTCAGATTGCGACACGTGTTTTTCTGTAAATATTTGTGTTTTGTATATCTTTCACTGCCACCCCTTATCTAGATCTTATATAGAGTTAATATATATAAATTATATGTCTGAGCATCTTTAATTGTTCTTATTCTTTATAAAAAATATCGTATTTCAATGAGTAAATGTTTCTTGTATAAATATGTCATATGATAATGAATAAAACCAAAAAATTATAATATAATTGGGTTAAATTCGTATATATCAAAGTCTTTTTTTATTTTTTGTCTTTCAAAGCTTCTATGTGAATATTAAACAACATATTAAATATCTTGGTTGTTAACATACTATAAGTATTCAAGATATTATTCCAATAATCCTTTTTCTACAAAACAAGACCTATTCTGTCGACTGTTGACTTGAAATTACTGCGACTTTTTCACTTGCATTTACGTCATTAAAGATTATCTGCAGTCGCTGATTCGAGCTAATTGAATTCCTTCTCATGTGCTTTAAACTGCATGTAAAATGCTTGTTTATCAAGAAAGTTTGCCGACTCAAATTAAGTTAGTCTGACGCGCATCAAACAAAGTGTCATAATTCGGCTGTTCTCTCTCAGACCCCTACGTTATCCGTTTAATTATTTATAACCGGTTATAACCCCCAAAGTCACACCACAGGGGGTTGACACGATGCAGTAACACATACCTGTAAGTACATGAAACTCGTTGGTACTGGCTGGGGGCGACATCAAGGGGATGTTTCTGCTAAAAAAAATGGTCGACGCGTTTTCACATAAACTTTTACTAAATGAAAAGTTTGTTTTAATGTTTATTTATATTTGTTGAAGTTGATAAACAAAGTATTTGATAACAGATGAAATAATTCATGCATACTGAATTCATAGCGCTTTTCATATACACAACAGGTTCGAAGAGTAGTAACTGTTTTAATCACTTTTGTAAATTTGTAAAGGGATTTCAACATTATATATCCTTTGCTTTATGTCACCTACATGTGATGTCCATACATATCTTTAAACGGAGTACGGGTATAATCCCTTCGGACAAAATCCCCAATCATGTATTTTTGTATATCCGGACATAAATTTTATAGAGTGGACAAAACCCACACTTCAGTTTTTATAGAGTGGACAAAACTTTCTTGTAAACATGTTAAAAAACTAACAATTGTGCCATCAGCAAAACTCAAAAGAATGTGTGAACAAACTCATAAGTAAGGAGATGACCGTACCCGAGTTTCTAAGGCTATCAGCCACAGTATCCACTTAATACTAAGTACAATTGAAGTACAATGAAGGAAAATTGACTGAAACTGAATAAATTAAAAAAATGTGCTATAAAAATGTGCGTATTTTTAATCATTTTTGATGAAAATGTGCTTCATTCTTGATTATTAAGTAGTGTTTATTTTCTATATAAATAAATTGAAGAAATGAATTTTGAAGAAACTAAAAATAATGGATAATTCAAGGTCATAAATGTGGCAACAGTCTCAAATAAATGACTGCTCTTATTGTTGATTTAAGCAGTTTGTAAATTATTTGTATAATCTCTTTAAAATTTGAAATTAAAAAATAAAATGTGAAGATGTGTACTGTATATTATATATATTTTAATTCATCAAAATCTTTGCCCAATAATTGGTAAGTGGTGGGGTTTTGTCCACTCTAGTAAAATTTAGTGGTGGCGGTTTTGTCCACTCTATAAAAATTTAGTTGGTGGGGTTTTGTCCAACTCTATAAATTTTTGAAGTGGTGGGGTTTTAACTGGTGGGGTTTTTGTCCGTCTTCCGTGTTATGCAGTTGATACATTTACCATATTTTAATGAAAAACTTCTAAACGTAAAATAAAGGTAACTATTGATACATAATTATAATTCTACACTATCGATTTTTTCATATATAAACAAAGAAGGCCCGAAGCGTGCATTATTCTTCAAACAATGCACTCGCCGTTCTTAGTTACCTCCCTGTGTATATTCACATTGAGGGCGCCATTCTTGTTTAAAAAATCTGATAAATAAAAACTTTTTTGTCGAATTTTGTTGTGAAAGCTATCTAGAATTCGAAGAAAATGGCCTTAACTAAGAAAATGAATCCGAACAAACCAATATCTTTAATTCAGGTCGTTTGACGCTGTACAGACGTTTAAAGTGTGTTTACGTGACGTCACAATGTAGCGCAAACAGCACGTGCACAACAATTCAAATAAAAACGCTATTTTAATGTCGCAAACGACGTTAGTTTTTACACTTAATTTCACTTTTAATAATTTGTATTTCGCTTGAAAATTATAGAGTAAAATAAAATAAACAAAAAAAGATTATCAACGTTTTCAAATTCGTTATTCTCAAAAATGTTTCTACCACACGGTAGATTTAACGACAGTTTTTTTCAACGCCACTGGAACAAGCCTTTTAAAGAACGTTTCTATTGGAAACTCTGAGGCGAAAACAAATTTATCCACCAAACATAAAAGTCCAACTTTATAATAATAATTATATTTTTTCTTGACATTTTCAGAATGGAAATAGATATCTATTCTTCATGCATTGTTGTATAAATAATGCACGTTTTTCGTTCATTGCTTTGTAATTAATCACTCAGGCCTATCGGCCTTCGTGATTTATATTACTACCGGCATTTGAACTCAAACCGTGCATTTATTCCTACAACAATGCACTCAGAATTGATATCTATTTCCTAATTCTAACACTATCGGAATTTTTATTATATAGACAAAGAAAGGCCGGAAGCGTTGCATTATTCTTACAACAATGCACTCCGCCGTTCTTTTATCTCCCTGTGTATTTTCACATTGAAGGCGCCATATTTTGTTTAAAAATCTGATAAATTAAAAACAATTTTTTTCGAAAATTTTGTTGTGAAAACTATCTAGAATGAAAGAAAATGGGTCTAACTAAGAAATTAATCCGAAAGCACCAATATCTTTAATTCAGTCGTTAACGCTGTACAGAGTTTAAAGTGTTGTTTTACGTGACGTCACAATGTAGCGCCAAACAGCACGTGCAAAACAATCAAATCAAGTTCGCTATTTTATGTCGCAAACGAGTTTAGTTTTTACATTTATTTCACTTTTAATAATTTGTATTTCGCTTGGAAATATAAAAACTGAAATAAATAAAACAAACATATGTATTCAACGTTTTTTCAAAATTCGTTATTTTCAAAATGTTTTCTACAACGGGTAGATTTAACAGTTTTTTTTTCAACCCACTGAACGGCCTCTAAAGAAACGTTTCTATTGGAAACTCTGAGGCGAAAACAAATTCAACCACCAAACATAAAGTCCACGTTTATAATTAAAAATTATTTTTTTCTTGACGTATTAGAATGGAAATAGATATCAATTCTTTTTTCGTGCATTTTATTGTATAATAATGCACGTTTTTCGTTCAAAATGCTTTGTAATTAATCACTCAGGCCTATCGGCTTCGTGATTATATTACTACGATTTGAACTCAAACCGTGCATTATTCTCAACAATGCACTCAGAATGATATCTATTCCTAAATAAAAAACAAAAGTTCATTATTCATCAATTTTTAGGCGAGTATATATTAAATTATTCATTCAATTTTTATGGAGCATAATAATACATTAGAAACCTATGAAACAAGGGGATTTTTTCCGGGTAGTGAAGGGGATTTTGTCCAGCCTTGTAAAAAATAAAGGGGATTATGTGCCACCATGAATGGGATTTTGTCCGGGTAGGTGAAGGGGGATTTTGTCCGATTGGGATTATGTCTGACATTCCTTTTAAACACATAAAAACACAACTTTAATACACTATATGTAAATTTGGATTTGACCATGGGGGGGGGGCTTTTGTCCTACCTTATTTTTATGGGGGCTTTTTGTCCTATGTGTTAATTTCATGGGGGGTGAAGGGGTGGGGGCTTTTTGTTCACATTGTCATTTTTTAGACGGGGTAGGGCTTTTTCGTCCGGGGTGCTTTTGTCGTATCCCTTTTTCACAAAATGCTCCTGAAGTAATGTGTTAAAGAGCTTTTTTTTCAGTGGAAATAATTATTTCAGCGAATGTACCTTTTTTTTAATTTTTTTATTTTATTTTTGCCCTGGGAATGTTCGGTACCATTGCCAATGGAGCCTCTGTAAAAGAAAATTCATTGTTATATAACAGACCTGTGCGCCAAAAAAAAATCAACATGTTATATATCATTCGAGATTTTTTTCCTATCTGAAGCAATGTAAAATTGTAATGTTATAGTATTCAATACAGTTTTCAAATGCTCATTGATAATGGGTAAGTGAGAAGAAATGAAAAATTCCAAACCATGCGGATAACATCTTTAATGACCCAGTGACATTCTGACCAATTTAAAAGCAGCCGATAAATATCATTTTATAGCAGATTTTATGGAACCCATGGCTGTCTGAATATTGTTCTTTTCAATTTATGTAACCATTTGGTAATATATGAGTTCACTTCGGACTATTATGAATTGAAACACCTTCTTTTTTAACCGGAATCCATTGTATTATCACAGTACAATATATGAAACCATACTGTCAGTGTATGAAACCGAGTTAGCCAATATATAAGTTTGTTTTTCTCATATGTGATCCAATTCTTCAATATATGTTACCATAGTAGCCATTGTATGGAACCAGATGTCCTGATATGAAACCGAATTATCAATATGTTAATTCATTTTTACAAAATATGAAACCATTTTATCAATGTATGGAACCAAAGTAGCAATATATGAGTTGGTTATACAAATTATTCAATATATGGAACCAAAGTAGCAATGTATGAAACCAGGTGTCCTTCTATGAAACAAAATTTCAATATAGTAAATCATTTTTACAATATATGAACACTTTTATCAATGTATGGAACCAAAGTAGCAATATTATTGGTTGGTTATTACAATATATGATTCCAATAATTCAATATTGTGGAACCAAAGTAACAACGTATGAACAAGGTGTTCTTATATGAAACCAAATTATCAATATATTTATTCATTTTTACAATATATGAAACCATTTTATTCAATGTATCGAACCAAATATCAATGTATGAGTTGGTTATTACAATATATGATAAAATTATTCAATATATGGAACCAAAGTAACAATATATGAACGATTTTATCAATGTATGAGGCCGAAGTATCAATATATAAGTTGATGTCACATTATATGATACCAAGATATTCAATATGCCCTTATATGAAACCGAATTATCATTTATATTAAGTCATTTTTACAACATTATGGAACCATTTTATTAATGTATCGAACCAAAGTAGCAGCTAGTAATATAAGTTGATGTTACATTCTATGATAGCAATTGTCATTATATGGAACCAAAATAGGCCTATTTTCAAGTCAACAAAGTCAAAGACGAGGTCAAACTGGGGGGGTTACAATGCATAAACTTTTTCATGAAATCAATTATTATTTGACAAATTATTTTTTTAACTTTGTCAGTAGATTAAACCTTGATGTGTCCTTCTGGCACTGCCCTATTTTGATCAAAGGTAAAGGTCGAGATGAACTTATTTTTTAACATGTTTTTGTTAATGGTCAGTACGACTCAATAGCTTAAAATTATGACATACAACTCCTACATATATAACGAAAAGTTTTGCCTGCCCAGCCCTTTTTAAGTGAATGTGACGTTAATTTCAAATATTTTTTCCTTATAGTATGCAGTCAGTATGCATTTAGTGAAGCACGATGTTCTTTAAACAAGGACTGTAATACCGGTGCAAGGATAGAATACAGCCTGTAAAAAAGTCCCCGTCAAATATAATGACATTTTTGGTTCAATATATTTGCTACTTTGGTATCATATATTGAAGAACTGGTATCATCATAATGTGAAAATCAACTTTTATATTGCTACTTCGGTTACATATATTGATAAACTGTTTCATATATTGTAAAATTGATTTTAATATATTGATAACTCGGTTTCATATAATAGCATCTGTTTCCATACATGACTTACTTGGATCCATATATTGAAGATCTGGGGTATCATATAAAATTACTACTTAAATGGTAAACGATTTATGTTGACATATTCATAAAAGATGTACAGTATTTGTATGATACATGTATTACTAGTAATATCGACTTATAACAATAAACAGGTTATATTATATGAAACTACCGAATTCCATCATTGATGCTTCAATGTTTGTTGTTTTTTGGACACGGCTTGATATGCACTTGTGTACAGTTAGACATCATCATAAATGTAAAAAATATAATGAAGTTAAGTATGTTATATATTGAATCCATATATTCAAGATATAAATATTTCGTAATCGTAGTGCGTTTAAAATAGTTTGATTTTTAAATTGCTAAATTAATTAATTAATTAATCACTTGACATGTAGCAGAGTCCTTTTAAAACGAGGGGAACAAGAAAACAAATAACAAGAAAAAATAGAAAAGAAATTGGGAAGAACAAAGTATTTTCAAACGATCATACAAAAGACAGACAAAAGAAAAGAAAAAAAATAACATCATCACTATGTCATGTATGAGCGTCGGTTTCGAACCTGTGAGTGCATTTCATAAGAGGTTACAGTGACCCTGATTTACCAATTTAACCACTACGATGGTACACATTTTTATTAGAATTATACTATAATAGTCGTTGACACTTTCAATCTCCGATGATATGCAGACTTACCTTTAATGGACTTTCCCAAGTACCGTTAGAACCAAATTATCACCTCGGGATAATAGGTAAAACAGCTTTTTTTTGAAGAAGAGAATATAATAATACAAGATAAGAAGTTTACCATTTAAAACAACTTTATGGCAAATTTGGTAAAGTTGTTGGTATACGATACGACTTAAAATTTTACCACGAGTTCGAGCCTAAGAAATTGTCTAACATTTTTCTTTCCTTATTTTATCAATTTTATGATATATGCAAATGAATTGGGATATCAAGGTAGTTTTGTTACAATATCTAATAATTTTAATATACGAGATAATAATATTTTTTTTTTTTGTATACATTGAAAACAAAAGAAAAGTGAAATGAGAAGTAGATAAAAAAATAACACAACACAATAAAAAATATTCTTCATACAGAAATAATTTTTGCGAATCGAACATGCCTTGCATTGATATTCAAATAAAAATTTAACTGACAGTCTTACCTACTGCGTTAAGTTGACCAGTTGGCAAAAAAGTAGTTTTTTTATTTACATAGTTGAAAGATGATAAATACAACATGATATCTGTTTTACACCGTTATAGTAGACTTGACCATTATGTTACTAATTAATTATAATTAAAAAATGTTGATTTGAAAATTTTGTAATATTTGCTGGAAATCACTGACCAGCGAATTGCGTAGCTCATCTACACAAACGTTATCACAGTTAGATATCTGACTTTTATTAAATTTGCCATATTTTCAGAATATTTGTTGCCATAGCAACCAGAACTTTCAACATCGGAAAAGAAAAGAAAAAGACGTGCATAATCTCCATACTGCCATCTATCCATATATCAAGTTTCATAAAAATATTTTCAGTACTTTTTGCGTTATCGCGGGATCCAGTTTTGAGGACGGTACAACCGGTTTCAAACATATTAGAACAGAAAAGGCCTTATATCGGAAATGATATATGGGGTTTATTTAAGAAATAAAAAAGGCCTTTCGGGGAAAAATGCAAGCTTACGGACTGGTTGGTCTGGCCCGAAGCGCATCTGAGGTCCATATACCTTCCGAAGTCTGAACAACTAGTCCCTAAACTTGCATTTTCCACGAAAGGCCATGTTTTATTTGTTCTATTATACAGAATCTAATCCTTTCATCCCCTTGTTTTTGTGCTGTCATTTTTTACTATATTTGCTTTCAAATAATAATTTTACTTGTTCAGTGTGTGAAAATATCTCAAACCCTAAACGGATTTTGTGTATGCTCTTCTTTTAATATTCCGATTACCGATGATTTAGGAGTTGTGATTCCATTTTTGTTAATGAAATTTAATATTAATTTAATGTTACTAGGCAAAATAACTCGGACTTTAAGAATTTCAGGAACAGTATAAATAAATATTTTAACTAAATTAAAGAAAAATCATGACTTTTGATCAACATGTAGTACATTTATGTCTCAGATAAAGAGACAAATCGCCTATCCATTTTGACAGTTATCGTCTGTTTGTGTCGTCGTGAAATTCGCACGTCGTGAAAGCTACGTTTAACCTGCGGTCTGGAGACCGCAGGGTATTGTTACGCGTTTAACTTTTGAGGCATGGAGGAGCACGTCACCTGTTTTCGGTACATGGAGGAGCACGGGATATGTAAACCTTACATGATTGGTTAATTGAACTTTCAAAAACCTGGCTAAATACCGTTTGCCGGTTCGTGACGGATTTACCTCTGGGGAATTAGGCAGAATTACATCTAATTAGAACAAAATAACTGTTACGTGATATTTGTAATTTTGTTTAAATATTTTACCGTTTAAGGTTGAAAAACTTGAATAATGTGTTTGAAAATTATCAATGTTTCTTTATATAAACAATTTATTGTCTGTAAAATTTGAGATACATACTAATTGAAATATTCGATCGTAGTGGCATATGCCATAATAAATAGAGATATTGTCTGCGTAAAACTTGTGTGTTTACTTATTTTTTGTTCGGAATTATTCATAAAATGGTAGGCCTATTGAATCATTTTCTTAAAAAGAAATAATTGTTTTATGTTCGACCTTCACCGGTCATCAACGGTCACCAGTTTCCAATGACCTTCTTCTATATTGATCGACTATATGTTGTCCCCAAACAATGTTGAAAATAGTTAAATGAAATATCTTATATCATTTAAAATGTTCCCCGCCGGAAACCATTTTACTTGTAAGAATTATGGACCGCCCCCGGTCTGTATGCGGTTTTTGGACCGGATGACGTCATATTGAATATAGAAGACGTATGCAAATGAGGTATAATATAATTTATTATCTCTCAATAATAGACTCCAAAGGAAATAGAGACTGCTAGTGTCAACTATATATATTTGCTTTGGAATATTGCTCTTAAGGGATTTCCACGATGTCCCATTACAGTCATCACGACACACATATAACGCGAAACAGCGTTAAAACGAATTTATGATGGTTAAAAGGCGAACAAATAAAGAAGAAAAAAAAAGAGAAAAAAAAACAACAACAACAAAAACAAATGAAACCACGACGTTGAAAACTCTGCATAATCTCGTATCATCGTCATCGTACTTTCGACCTCTCGCCATAGTAGTTCCGTTGTTTCGTGACCTGGTAGCCTTTGTTCATTTAGTGTTTAGATTCTTGCTCAAAAAATAACGGCTTGCCCCTATCTTGGTTTGTGCCCACATGGTGAAGGATACATAGTTGACTATTTAGACGCGCTTACCACTCGCAATAACAATACTTTATTTATTATATACATGCATAATTTAGTATTATAACATAATGATATGGTTATAAAGATATTTATTTCGTGTACAAGTTATGTTTTTATTTTTACTTTCAAAAGATTTTAAAGAATAATATAACCGTTATAAAATAAGATTCTATTCCAAATATTGGCACCATTGTAACAAAATGTATTTTTTTACCATAATTTATGCGGTGTTGAGGTATATACAATTATGCGATGCAGATGGAAAATGGGAGCAAAACCTTACAAAGCAAAGGTACTGTACATTTATTCTGGTAATATCCATATATACAACACCATAGGAATGAAGTGTTAAAGTACAGCAATAACAAAACGATATATTTGACAAACATGTGATTCATGATAATAATGTAAACAACTACATACTTTTACAAGCAACATACAACATATACAAATGTTAAAACAAATCAATGTTTAAAAATTACAAGTTAACGGTTTAAAATTTAAACAAAAATAGCGTTAAAATGACAACATGGAAACATTCAATACATTTTTTCACCCGAATAACTTGTGCTAGCAATCAGAATCCCAACCATTCAACTTTTCAGTTACATCCAATAACAAGGAGGCAATCATTTTAGGGTATGACCATAGCCCTATCTGTAATCATGAGTTATTGTTAATAAATGTGTAAGCAAAAGTTATTTTGTAAAGTCAGTAAAGGATGACTTATACTCATGGATTGAACGGGGATAATAAATTGGATGGGACCAGAAAAAAATGTTTTAAAACTTCATAAAGGACCATTCATATTTGTTACAGAAATTGTACACCATATATTAGCCTGCGATCCAGTCTGTCACTCTTATGTCCTGTTCGGCTGATCGATATTATCAAAAACACGAACAAGTATGAAATAACGCGTATGTGTTTTATTGTTAAAAAATCATTTTTGGCCGCCAGGCCGCTGGGCCGCCAACTTCACAAAAATGACAAAATTAAAAAAATTTCTGAAAGTGATTTTTTCTTTAGATATATCGTTTAAATAACAATAATTATCTTTAAAACTTCATTAAATGCCGTTTTATTGTTAAAAAAACATTTTTACAACATAAAAATTTTGGGCCGCTAGGCCGCTAGGCCGCTGGGCCGCCAACTTCACAAAAATGACAAAATTAAAAAAATCTCTGAAAGTGATTTTTTCTTTAGATATATCGTTTAAATAACAATAATTATCTTTAAAACTTCATTAAATGCCGTTTTATTGTTAAAAAAAACATTTTTACAACATTAAAATTTTGGGCCGCTAGGCCGCTAGGCCGCTGGGCCGCCAACTTCACAAAAATGACAAAATTAAAAAAATCTCTGAAAGTGATTTTTTCTTTAGATATATCGTTTAAATAACAATAATTATCTTTAAAACTTCATTAAATGCCGTTTTATTGTTAAAAAAAAACATTTTTACAACATTAAAATTTTTGGCCGCTAGGCCGCCAGGCCGCTGGGCCGCCAACTTCACAAAAATGACAAAATTAAAATAATTTCTGAAAGTGATTTTTTCTTTAGATATATCGTTTAAATAACAATAATTATCTTTAAAACTTCATTAAATGCCGTTTTATTGTTAAAAAAAACATTTTTACAACATTAAAATTTTGGGCCGCTAGGCCGCTAGGCCGCTGGGCCGCCAACTTCACAAAAATGACAAAATTAAAAAAATCTCTGAAAGTGATTTTTTCTTTAGATATATCGTTTAAATAACAATAATTATCTTTAAAACTTCATTAAATGCCGTTTTATTGTTAAAAAAAACATTTTTACAACATAAAAATTTTGGGCCGCTAGGCCGCTAGGCCGCTGGGCCGCCAACTTCACAAAAATGACAAAATTAAAATAATTTCTGAAAATGATTTTTTCTTTAGATATATCGTTTAAATAACAATAATTATCTTTAAAACTTCGTTAAATGCCGTTTTATTGTTAAAAAAACATTTTTACAACATTAAAATTTTTGGCCGCTAGGCCGCTAGGCCGCTGGGCCGCCAACTTCACAAAAATGGCAAAATTAAAAAAATCTCTGAAAGTGATTTTTTCTTTACATATATCATTTAAATAACAATAATTATCTTTAAAACTTCATTAAATGCTGTTTTATTGTTAAAAAAACATTTTTACAACATTAAAATTTTTGGCCGCTAGGCCGCCAGGCCGCTAGGCCGCCAACTTCACGCCGCTAGGCCGCCAGGCCGCCAACTTCACGCCGCTGGGCCGCAAGGCCGCTAGGCCGCCAACTTCACGCCGCCAGGCCGCTAGGCCGCTAGGCCGCCAACTTCACGCCGCCAGGCCGCTAGGCCGCCAACTTCACACATCTGTGGGTCTTTAATCACAAACCAGTAATTGACAGTAAACTTTCTCAATCCCCCCCCCCCCCCCATCATCCATTTTTTCACCTTTACAGCCCTTATCCCTTTAATTCCCTTATGGGCTTGTTTAAGTTTATATTATTTCACATTACATGTCCCACTCTGTTCACTCTTATGTCCGCTCCAGGTTTTTTTTGAGTGTGTCGGGGCAGCGTCCTGTGAACGTTGCCTTTGCCTTGCTGATCTTTATTCTTGTTTTTTTTAAACTGTAAACTTGAATAATGTTAAATCACCCTTAGGATATGTTGCCTGCTTTTTAATTTTGTCCTGTGATATGCAGGCTTCATAACCTCTGATCCCCTTACAAAACCCCTACAAAAATTTTTATTTAATTCCGCCCATTTTTTTCTCGTTTCGGGCACACGCTTTCTATTACTTGGGGACCATACGCCGCTTTTCATGGAATGGCACGAAAGTGTCACATTGAAGGTTCCATGGTAACCGCCGTATGAACTCATCTGCGGATGTTTCTAAATTCAAAATTTTACTATTTCATGTTTAAATGTTGAAGTCTGCTTAAGCCGGTGCTAGGGGGGTGCATAGACGGTAGCTTGCACTTTCCAGTACCGTCCATGAACAGGCTCAATCAAACCGAGCCTGCAACATTTTCAATTTTGTCGTGATGGGCTTTCTTTAGGGATTCTGTATTTATCTATTTTGTTGTTCAAAAACGGTATTAGTTGGGGCAATTATGTTATTGTCAACGTCTAGTGATGTCAATTAGCTGCAGTTTGATATATAGCTTTATATGATTTACGTAAACATGACTTTGCAATTTGCTATTTTACAAAGTTACATATAAAATGTGACAGAAAACAAGAAACATAACGTATACAACTTTAAGTTTCATGAATCAGAGAAATAATCTTTTCAAAAAAAACAAAAACAAATTGATCAATAAGTTGCTTTCTTAAACAATTTCGTTTACAACGTAATCATTATATATATATATATATTGATTTATTTATTAATTTATTAATTAATTAATTTATTTATTTATTTATTCATTCATTCATTCATTTATTTATTTATATTTGTACAAACAGTGCACTCCAGGTACTTGAGCATTGCATTGAATGATACATTTACGCTTGAAACATACAAATACGAACATGTTATCAATGCTTTTTTAAAGTTAGGACAATGACGATAAAAAACTTGAAAAAGGAGCTAATTATGTAGACTTGTTTTGATTGATTCATATCGCGAGTTATATTGCAAATTGTGACGACACACACTTTTTTCTAGCAAAGGCTAAGGTAAACTTGGTGCATAATTTATAATCCATACTTACGTTTATTCATTTTTACAAAATAAAATCATGAAAACTTATATCCAATCAGTGGATTGCTTTGCCTCATTGCTTAAACTTGAATTTCCTCAAGAATTAACTTTGTATTATGTTTAACATTATGTACATTATTATTATTATCTATTTAAGCAGTTGAAAATGACGAAAGAAATGACACCAGAAACGAAAACGAAAATAAGAATGAAAATGACAACAGAAACAAAAATGAAAATTACAATGAAAATGACTGGACTCTTGTTGCTGCGATATCTGTTGGTTTGCTGTTAGCTGCAGGAACTTTGATTATCATTATGTGGATCAGATGGTATGCAATAAATACAGTTCAAATATATTGTTATGGTTCAACTTAATGTCATTCATACAACAACGACAACAATTTAATACTTACAAGAAGGCGTGTTTTATTATAATTATTATTAAAGTTCCTCTATATACAACATCTTTACAAAATGTAAGCTAAAACTTCTCTTGTCGCGATACTCTATAAATTTCGTTATGAAGATATTATAATAGTGCTGTAAAACTTTCACCGATATGAGTTATATACATTCTTCAAACAAGGATAATATGGTCACAAAATAAACCTGTCATAAAATCTTTAGGCGGAGAAGTGGGCAATAAGGGTTGTGGCAAGCAAGTCATCCCCATACATATTTTCGTCTGAAATATTTTCTTCTATTTGTGACTTTGACCTTCGTTGCAGGGTTCTCAATCTTATGCTCGACAGGCCCCCGCAATGATGAAAATGTGTGCCAAGTTTTATTTATTTCACTCAATGCATGCATTGCTCTGGACAAACATTTTTCAGAGAGATCTAAGTGAGACCTTGACATTTGAACTGGGTTGATACTGGGTTCATGAGAGGCGATGAACAATTTTATGGAATAACATTAACATTCCTCCAATCATTCGGGAAAAATTCTGGGTATTTAATCATCTTTAGTGTCCTTGAACTTGCAATTTTAAACACATGCTACATTTTTTACACCTAAAGTAGTGAAAGTACTATTTGTGTTACTACCCCTAAACATCGTCACATTTTTATCTAAAACTTTGACCTATATGTGTAACCTTGACTTTGTTCGCAGGAACTGTAGGAGATATTCTCAAGACATTAATTGGACATTTCATCATTTTGTGTGATCCTGTCTTTGCGTATAGTGACTGAAATTACACGTGTCACATCCGTAGTCATGTCTTTAACCATTTGTGTTACAATCCTTCAATAAATGACGACTAAATGGTCCCCATATACATCTTCATATCTTATCAGAACTTTGACCGCCTTGCAATGGTTAACATTTGTGACAAGTTATATTGAAATTCTTTTATACATGTAGAATACTTGCTCCTGACAAACGTTTTCCAAGTTTTAAGGTCGGTGACTTCTGGATGCCCTACTGATGTGACTGGTTTGTGTCGAGGTTGCGTGCTGTGAACGTGGAAGTTTTTTGTTGATCTTTATTCTTTTTTTTCAATATCTATGACCTTTGTTTTAGGGACCTGCTTTATGTGCGCACCAAGAAATCTCATAGTGGTGAATATTTCTATAAAGGTTCATAACATTTCCTCCATATATGTAGGGGATATGCTTTAGACAAAATCGGATGCCGCCCACAAGGCCATCCGTCATGTAATACAACGCGTAAATTGCCCGTGCCTGACTGGGTAAAGCAACAACGTTCCCCCATCGAAGTTGGTTCGAATCCCGACAAGGACTTTGGATTATTTCATGTGAGAAGCTACCCAGCTAGCTTATGGAACGCCGGTGGTTCTACTCAAATGCCCGTTCAAGCCTGAAATAATGCACGGAAGGGTACCTGGAAAACATACAAATATCAAACAAGCTTACAAGACATCAGCATTTAAACAGATTTATTGCTTTAAGTATCATAGAAAAACCGAAAATATCCACTGAAGTTCAAAGTGTGGAATTAGCCATATTAATTATAGGTCTTTCTCGAATTCTAACGAATTTACCTTTAAAATTATTTTAGACAGGATATTAGTGTACAATCAAGAGAATGACAATCGACAAACAAACACCTCTTTCCTCACAGATATGACGCACATCCAGAATCAGATCCAATTTAAAGAAACATACGCCGTACAATATATGCTAGTGTACTCAGATTCCATTTCCAGGATAATCCACAGAGGCACTCCTCTTCAAATATAATCTGATAGACACTAAACGTCGATAAAAGGAGTGGCTCTAATAACTCAGCGTAGCCTGATATACCTACACCGATTGGAAACTGTATATATTATCAAATACCACATCTTTGGGTGAATTAATAGACTGAGAGAAGAAGGCCTGTGCCCGTATAATACATTCGTGCATACTATGTTAAAGTGATGCGTCGCCCACTTGTGTTCCGAAGCTATCCAGCACAATTCAACCCAATATGAACACTCAGATTGATTTCTGAATCCGGCTACATTCAAATGACCCTGAATTCATCAAACTGATACTTCCGTCGGTAGCTTTATAGAACTAGAAGAGTTCATATGAATGAGCAATTCAGTTCATCTGTCTAGGACACTAGTACGTTGATTGTTATTTGAAATTTTAAGAGTAATATAGCTTTCTACATTTTACGATGACCTCATTACATTGAATACTTATTAAAGATGAAAAATTGATTTGTGTTTTGCAGGTCTATTGCTATGATATGTGAATAGCATCTACTTTAAATCAGTGCGTGAAATCCTTTGGAAGAGATTATCAATACCTAGATATCATATGTGACAGATATAATTGTCTAATAATATCACCTAGCAAAATATTTCTCCATATAAACCAAATCTCGAATATTGTAACATTCCTACATTGATTCATGCGTTAACGCTTGGAACAAAATATGTAGAATCAGATTGATTATGGACCGACTATTATTCTCACATACATTAAAGAATAGATAGAGATCATTAAGAAGAGAAAATGTTTGATCACGATTCAGCCCTTAAAGAAAGCGCTACTACGATCACGACCTCAAAATTTGTAATGTGTGCAGGCTCTCTCGAGCGGTCGCATTGATGTAGTCTTGTGTGAGCCTGTGGTCTGTGTGGAGCTCGCTGATTTGATAATTTATAGTTTTCTCAAGATTTTATCCGTCCCTCCAGACGGCCTCCTTCTCTGTAGCATTCTGGTAAATATTAAGCGCGCAATGATAATTTTCAAACATGTAGACACACTACTAAACTGACTTATGATGGAGCTAACTTTGGTATTTGATATATCTAGATACACATATACTCTAGGACAGATGTGTTATCCAAATTAACTCCGCGCTCCTAATGTTTTGAGTAGTTGAATTATTATCCTGGGAACCTTCAATGTTGACATCTGTAGTGTCATTCATGAAAGCGGGCGCTATGGTCCCCAAGCTAAAGGAATGCTGGGTGCCCTAAAGAGAAACAATGGGCGGAACTTAAATAAAATGGAAATTGTGTTAATGAAAGGTTGTAAATACTGTACAGAGTACTGTAAGATGAAATAGGTGAAGATATGTGCAAACGTTCTAATAAGACTAGCTTATAAGCATATTAGAAACATATACATAACCCGGTCATATTTATAACGAAATATTCAAGAGGTAGGGGATACCTGGGAACCCACATATTTTGATTATATAATCTGTGCATCAGACTGTAATACTAAGAGTAACAATACAAACTTACAATGTAACGATGGTATACACAATGGTGAGTTTAATTAAAGTGTGTGTTAATGTCATGAGCATGTGAAAAGTATATATTAGTTTCGCGGATCTTCACGAAGGGTCTGTAAATATATCATAATCTAGCACTTCATTGATATGTATAATTCTCTGTGAAGAAGTGAACTTTACGTAACCTCAGCCGCTGCCTGCAGCTACAGCACTAGACAATAACCGCGGATGATGCATCTCCACGTTAAACAATCAAAGTCAGTCTGAAAATTTTAAATAATCCTAATTATGCTTCACATATGTCTGTAAGAGTTCGGTATATTTAGCTACAATGGGCCTTTGCTCAATGAAATGAATTCGCTATTTCTATACGATATTTATTTCATAACTTAAACTGATCATGATTAATTTCTGTTACAATATCATGCTTGATTGTTGAGCAAGGCCGTAGACACTAAACTGAACTTAAAACTCGTGTTAAATACTGAGACCAATTTTCGACCACATACTAACCACACTCACCTCTCATAAAATTATAATATTGCGAACTCGCCCCGGCTCAGAACGTGTGTTATTTAATCATGAATCTATATATTGTTAGATAGAATGAATAATGTAATTCCTCAGTGTAAATAACTCATTTAATATGAAGATAAGGAAAAATCTTAGTTGACTCAATCTCGCTGAAGACTCGCTCTTAATTATTGTGAAAAATGAAACCACCCGAGGGCATTTATTTCTCAGGGATCCGTATTCATATATGCCACAAAAATAACATTTGACTCTCTTTTTATAGTCAGAAAGGTCTCCGTTCTTCCGTGGAACTGTGTTGATATTATTGCAAACTCATTCTGAGCCTTCATACAATACACATTCGCGATAAGTCGTGAGCGCTTTGACCAGAAATCTAATTTTATGATCTCTTGCATATTTTTATTATTGCTGTGGATGTGTTTGACCTTATCTTCTGCAGTAAAATCATCATACTGCTTACAAAGCACTTACAACTGACATAGTCATGTTGCTTTCATGTGTTTGGTTCTCTCTCAGTAACGCGCTTCATCATGTTTGTCATATACCCATGTGCGTAGTTTAAATCCATATGAAACAGTACAAGCACCTTGTCTTTCCACTTCTTTAGTTTATGGCTATCTCGACAATGAAATTTGCTAACAGCTGCCATATGAGTTTTTAAATGGAGCTAATGAACCCAAAGGTTGTTAGATAGATAACGATAGCTATGGGCATTGTCTTACTCTCACGCGCGAAAAAAGCGTAAACACAGTGACATTAATAAATCATTAATAATGCTCTCGTTATCTCTACATATCTTCCGTAATTTCTCGAATCAATGTATTGGTAATCTCAATATCGCTTAGAAAGAAAATGTCAAATGATAAGGTCAAAAAATTTATAATCTCGCCTACAAGTTCTCAAGTTTGTATCAGCCCAATCGCAGTGAAGATCCTCCGCAGTTACTTTTCACTGAGTATTGTTCTGATTAAGAAATTGGCGATATCCGCGTATTGAGTAATTAACCAGAAGACACAGCACTGCGACCGGTCGTGTTCTCACTTTCTGAATCCCCAACTATGCCCTTGTAAATTTTAATAGAATGTACTATCCGTAGTGTGAGATTATACGATAGCGAAATTACAGTGTAATATAATAATGTAGAATTATATAGATATGGCCAGAAACCAAAATGGTCTATTATAATGTATCATCACACTGGCGTGATGTGGTAGTGCGTTTGAATAAGGAATCAGATTTTGTGGGTCGAGTTCATGTCTTACTTGCATATAGAGCATAGTATAATATGTCAAAAAGATATATTAGACAATAGACAACAATAAAATAAAGAAAGATCAGAATTAGGCTAAAGAATATATTATCATGATATACGTCCTCGATTCGCTCCGGAATTTAATAAACAGCGACATCTCTCTGTCCACCTCCTTCCTCAGTGACTGGCACACGTCTCCAATCAAGAACTTTCTATCTGTTTGTGCATTTTATATATCGTCCGTATAATGTTATAACAATGCTATTCTCTCCACTTGTTAGTTAGATAATCGACATAAATGATACTAAATCTATCGACATGTCATAAACAGTATAAAGCTCATAAATAATATGTACCATGTTTTATTATAATATGTGAACCCATGTGTGTGAATCACCCAAGTTTATAACTGGGCAACATTAATAATTACTCAAACCTCGTCATAGATATGTGACGCACGAAAAAGAATATAATTATTGCTCTGTAAATCTATTCTCGTAGAAACAATCTGCGCCACTGTGGTAATAATCTACGTTATGTATATAATTGACAATGCTAAAAATACACTCATATTACCTGAAAACCGTGTTTAGACTATAAATAGAGTTCATAGTAAGAATTATTTATTTATGACGGAACGATTTTGAATCTTATTGCATGTTTGGTCTATTTATATAAAAATATAAGTTCTGTCAAGGCTGAACCTTGAGATCGAAATGTTTTCAATATAACTTGATAGATGTCTTACAGCAATTTCATTCGTGTATATATAATAAAATATGTGAACTCCTTTTTATCTGAAAAATGCTACTACATGACAAATTGCCTACGTAGTTAAAGCACCGACTCGTAATCACCCTTGTCAAATATTCTAATGACGAAATAGACAACTATTTTTTAACGCTTCATCAGTGAACTGAATGACCTTAGGGGAAATTAAGTTCCGCACCTGTCAAGTTATACTGTAAATTACAGCATTTCATAAAATAGCAACACATTTTTTTCAGATACCAATAATCATTTTGAATATTAAGTAGATTTATGATGTTTTGTTTTTATGGATTAAATTTACGGTAGTAGAAATGCGTATCTGTGTGTAAGATTAATAAGTTCTTCATCAAGATATATTTCAGTTGTACCAGCGTGTACACCTATACCGGAAGTGGGTGTAACACGTCACAATCTCGGTCTCGTCTGTCTCGCGAAAGTGACAGAACGCCAAAATGGCGGCGCCCATGTACTTATTTCTCAAGTAAACAATAGTGTCTTAAAATTCTGGAAACAAAGTGATCCCTCGGAAGCATTAATCACAACAAAATAACATAAGAATTGCAGACTCGGTTTGATTGAGTCTGTACATGAGGGATAATGAATAAGTGCAACATCCCTCACGCCCCCTAGCACCGGCTTGAGCGGTACTCACGAATTTCTCACTTGTAGGGTTGATGTCAACAGAAAAACTGTCATGGTACCTCTTTTTAAATGATGAATATTTATATTAGACAGACATCAATCCATCCATTCCTATTCCTTTAATTCTTTAATTTCAGTAAAGCAATGTTTGCACAAATAACGCTTGAAATTCTCACCATAAAATCAAGCGATTTGAGCTAAAAACTTTCATTTCACAGCTAGCTGTTTAGATGACGTAAAATTTGACGTCATTTATTCAGTTTATACACGTACTCATGTTCTATGGACCGAATATGATTATCAGTTATCGGCCCTGGGCCGCAAACATAGAATCGGTCACGTAACCTCATAATCAGTTGAAATCATACTATATATGGTAAAATTTTGTTGTTATTAAAGTAACAAATTGCAAACAATGCCGAAAGCGAAAATGTTTAAGAAATATATTTTCATAATAATGGACTGCATGTGCTAATTAAGATAATGTTCGCATTACTAATTGTTCTTTATTTGTTGTTTTTATTTTATTTTATGTGCTTTAAGTACAGAGCGGGATATTTCTTTGGAATTTTTAACTTGAAATGGCTTATTATGAAGTATATAAAGTACCCACCACCTATTTCACTATGAACTACTTTGAAAACAATAACAACCATTAATACACTTGTGACTATATATAGTAACATAATTGCCTATGATTTCATCTGATTATGAGTGTCACGTGACCTATTATGAGTTTGCGGCCCGGGACCGAGAACTTGTTATCAGCCCGCTGAACGTGTGCACGTGCACAAACTGAAACAATGACGTGATATTTTACGTCATCAAACAGTTAACTGTAAAAGTGAAAGTAGACTTTAAGCACGAAATGTTTGATTTTATTATGAGAGCTTAAGCGAATTTCGTACAAACACAGTTTTTTAACTATTGAAATTTAAAGAAAGAATACGACAAATTCATTCTAAAAAAATGAAAATAAAACTTGCTTCTAGACTCTAGTGTACTTTGTACTTCTAGTGTACTTTGTACACACAAAAGGTAAACAACTCTGTAGAAGTTACTGTACAGTAATAATACGGACAAGGATTTCAACGAAAGAAATATCAAAGTATTTTTTAAGAAAAATGCTACTATTAGATCTACCACGTGTATTAAAGATACACCTCATAGTTGTGCCAGAAGGTGATGATCGGCCCTGAAATGAATAATGCCCTCGGGCTGAAGCCCCGGGGCCATTATTCATTTTGCGGGCCGATTATCACTTTCTGGTCCAACTATGACGTGTATCTTTAATCTCTTATTCTAGCTACTATAACTGAATGTATACAGGCATGCACTTGTATCATAAAAACTATACCATAACAGTTAAAACATTTTTATTAGTATGAAGCCTGTATTAAAGACGTTTTCGGTAGTTTTTTTGTGCGCATCGTTATGCGCTTCCAAGAAAGATAATCACGGATAATTACTCTTCAAAAAGAAGGTCAAGTTTAATAGTACTCGGATAACTGTTTAAATTTCGACCACAAGCAAATAATGAGTAAATAATACAAAATAGATATTTCTAAATGTTCAGGATGAGATCGATTCAAAAGAATAAGAACGTTTAGACAACATCAGATAAAGGAATCTCCTAGCATTAGTACGACAGCATTGATGATGATTCTGCGCTCGTTACCCCACCCACTTGCGGTATAGTGACGAAAGTGCGTTGCCACTTGCTTACTGGCAGACAAGTGGGCAAAGAAGTTTAAAATGATATATTTGAAAAATGTTGAATAAAAAAACAAAAATAATATCGAATAAATGTTCCGATTTTCATTATTTTCTTTGTAAATTTCTGATTATTTGCTTACTGTTCGGGTATGTTAGTCGATCGAAGAAATAATATGGCCTTAATTTATAACCTGTTTTAAAAAACATATTTAGTATCATTACTTAATACGGGGAAGTCAAAGACCGGGCCCGCGAAGCGGGTCCGGGCTTTGGCTTGCCCGGCTATAGACTACACGTGTATATTTAAAAGGAAATCAAATAAAAAACATTTAAAAAATATATAGAATTCTATACCTATCAATGAAATTTTCAGTGTCAGTTCTAGTCGGGCGCCGCCATTTACAATGTAACTCAATGATAAAAGGCGGGGTATTCCGATAACGGAACAAATCTCAACTTTTCGGATAAATAATAAACGTCGAGTGTTCCGAGTGAAAACGGAAGCGGTGCATGTAATACCGAATGACAATTTTAAAACGGAAAGAATGAAAGGAATTTTTAACGACTTCCCCGTTCATAGGCTTTGCCTAATTTCATATTATAACATCAAAAGAAATAGAAATTTAATATGACTTCCCCGTAATATGAAATTAGGCAAAGCCTATGAACGGGGAAGTCAGTTAAAAAAAATCATTTATTTTTCCGTTTTAAATGTCTCATTCGGTATTTTCATGCACCACTTCCGTTTTCACTCGGAACACTCGATGATTATTATTAATCCGAAAAGTTGCGATTGTCCGTTATTGGAATACCTCACCTTTTATCATTGAGTTACATTGAAAATGGCGGCGCCCAACTAGAACTGACACTGAAAATTTCATTGATAGGTATAGAATTCTATATATTTTTTAATTGATTTTTATTTGATTTCCTTTTAAATATACACGTGTAGTCTATAGCCGGGCAAGCCAAAGCCCGGGCCCGCTTCGCGGTCCCGGCCTTTGACTTCCCCGTAATATGAAATTAGGCAAGGCCTATGAACGGGGAAGTCGTTAAAAATTCCTTTCATTCTTTCCGTTTTAAAGGTGTTTTTCGGTATTACATGCACCGCTTCCGTTTTCACTCGGAACACTCGACGATTATCATTTATCCGAAAAGTTGAGATTTGTTCCGTTATCGGAATACCCCGCCTATTATCATTGAGTTACATTGTAAATGGCGGCGCCCGACTAGAACTGACACTGAAAAAATCATTGATAGGTATAGAATTCTATATATTTTTTAATTGTTTTTTATTTGATTTTCTTTTACATATACACGTGTAGTCTATAGCCGGGCAAGCCAAAGCCCGGACCCGCTTCGCGGGCCCGGTCTTTGACTTCCCCGTATAATACAACTTGTTTTTGTTGTGTATATTTATGACAATGCATTTAGTGTAACACTGATATTTCTTACGAAAGCTTGGTATTTGTGACAGTTTGCATATGCGGTTACCATGGAAACTGCCCGTTTACAAAAAAAACTAACACGTCAACATATATTTTTATTTCTATTTTTGAATCCACCATAAAATTTTACTTCATATATCAAAAATGAAGAAGTTTCTATGAAAGAAATTTCTTGATAGCTTGAATTATTTACATAATTCATGTTTATTTTTCTAATTTTTGTTCAGTTAAAAAGCATGAAAAACTCATTTTTTAAAGAAATATGTTCAGATTATCGTTTGTTTTATACAGAACCCTTAGATAAAGCAAGTTTTGTTTGAAAATATGTTTATTGTGTGTGTAATAAGCTGTCTTGTACATTTGTATAACACAGTTTGGCTATTTTGACAGTTTTGAGATATACGGTTACCATGGAAACTACCATTTTTCAAAAAATCTAACACGCCAACATATATTTTTCTTTTAATTTTTGAATTTGTCATTACATTTTACACAAAATACAAAAAAATTAGAAAATCCTATGAAAGAAATTTTTCAATATCTTTAATTTTTCACAGAATTCATGTTTATTTTTCTCATTTTTTGTTCAGTTAAGGAGCCTGGAAAACTCCTTTTTTTAAGAAATATGTTTAGATTATCATTTGTTTCATACAGAATCATTGGATAAGGTTATCTTTGCATAAAACATTGCTTGTTGTGTGTATTAAGCTATATTATACATTTTCTATTTGTTATAACACAGTTTGGCTATATTAACAGTTTTTAGATATATGGTTACCATGGAAACTGCCATTTTACAAGAAATCCAACACGCCAACATATATTTTTCTTTTTATTTTTGAATTCGCCATTAAATTTTACTTATCATACAAAAAATTTAGAAAATTCTATGAAAGGATTAAATTTTCATAAAACTGTAGAAAATGTCTTTAACATGAAAATCAGTCTCATTTAAATCTAATTGAGATGGGCGCGCATATTTTCTTAGTTTGTTTAAGACTATTTGAAAGACTCTGTTTAAGAGTATGGGCTATACTGCAGCCTGATGGACATAATATGTCATCGTAATTCATACTCTTTCTTAAATGTTAAGTTTTTTAGTTTGATTTTGGTGTGAGTAGTCGGTGCGCCAAGCGCCAATTTTATTTCTTTTGTAGGGTGTCTACTGACCAAGTATTTTATATATTTTATTATCATTGTATTGTTAGTATTATTTTAGTTCTCAGTCGTTAAATCACTAGTGGGGTGACTACTTTCTTTATAGAAGGGATTGAAATAGTTTATAATCAGTATGTTATTTTTATCTTGACAGTTGTTAAATACTACCAGCCCAAGTTCCCTTGGACCTCTCAACAAGAGGATTCAAGGTGTGTATTTAACTACATTGTATTATATTTTTGTAAATTTTGATGTTTTACATATTAGATTAAATTTATAGTAGTATTTATAATTAACACCATATTTACATATCGGACCACTGTATGTCTTTACAAGTTAAATTTTTGTGACATACAAGTATGGAGCAATTAAGCTCATACCTTTAGAAAAAAAATATGTTCTGAGCAGCAATAGCTAAATCCCTGTTAGCGTCTCTGTCCAAAGATGTGTCTATACTTGTGGGGCAGTTGCATACTAAACCTTGCCCTGCTTAGTTCCACACTCGTAGACAATTCCTCGGCATTTCAATCCCAATTTATAAAGTTGCGACCTTTAATGTGATACTTTATGTAATTTTATCCATACTTAATTAAATTTTATTGTTAAAAATTATATCTTCAATAAATTTTAGTATCGCACCAGCTATTTCAAACGGTGGATCCAAGAATATTTTTTATTAATACCATTTCAAGTTTTCTGATTTATCACATTATCGGCGGAAATAGTTTGTTGATTTTTAGAGAATCCGGCTTTGACTGATTTAAGAACACTTAAACTATCTGAAAATATTGCTGTTTAATCAATTTTTTTCCTTCTTATTATTTCTTTTGCTTGGTTAAAAGCTGTCGTTTCACATGTATTAATAGAAGAGTAATTGTTTTTTTCCATATTCTTGAATCATTACATTCTATAATTCCTGCACCTGCTAAACCAGCATCCGGGTCTTAACTTTCATCAGTATAAATGTTATAATAATTGTCCGTAAAAGTTTCACTTATATGTATGTTAGCTGTGACTAGGCTTTCTGCATTTATGTAACTTTTACTGATTTTACTTGTTAATGATAAATCGATATTAACTGGCGATATTTCAGTTACTGTTTCATAGTTTTTTAAGCTATTTAGCTTAGAATATTTTAACTTTGTTGTTACGGTTTTTAAAGATAATCATGTCTCCCAAAAATTTTAGGAGACATATTGTTTTTGCCTTCGCCGTAGAGCTACATTATGGGGTTTGGTCTATTGTTCTCATAACAATAGATGTCTTTGATGTCATACATTCCGTTTCTCTTGTGGGGTTATTTTCTGCATTGTGGGGTTAAAAAGAACAAAAGAAATAACAAAAGAAAACCCCATAATGTAGCTCTGGTAAGAACGTCCGTCCGTCCGAATTTAGCTTGTCCGCCCTTCACAGGTCAAACTACTGGTGGGATTTCAACCAAACTTTAATACCGACACGTTCTGCTTCGCTGCACAAAATGGCCGTCAGTGCTATAAAAAGAAAAGTCTTGTCCGGCTTCAGTAGGTCAAACTCTTGGTGGGATTTCAATGAAACTTCACATAAGTGATCATCCATAGTTTTGGGAGACATATGTTTTTGTAACAAAAACCTTTCTAGTTAATATTATAACGCCTCACTTTTTGTGTTAATGTAAATTTCCCATAGGCCACTGGGTATGGTTAATACTGTGAATGCAAGTGTAGCACCTGACTAAGAAATTTGTACTGTTACAGGGTAACAGTATTTTAACAGTATAAAATCTGGCCACATGGTCTTTTTTCTAATGAAAATTATATATAAATAACACATGGGTTTGTGGATAACCCCGAAGAAGATACTGTTAATGCCTCCGGCAGCAGTATTTTTACGAGGGATGATATTTTTTATTGTGGCTCACAAACCCATGTGCTATTTATTTTATACCCCGGACAATTCTGTGATGAACTGAATTACCAACTAAATCTTACTGTAACAAAATTAAACCAAGAGTAACAATAATTAAACGGTCCTTACCTTGCAAGTTTTAATTGTAATGTACGCCTACTTGAGAAGTTATCTTTTATTTTATTCTTTAAGCAAGTAATGGTATCTACTTGTCATAAACATATAGTAAGTTGTGTTTTATTAAGTAAGCAAAACACTAACCCATTTATACGGTTATGATCTGTGAAATCTAATCCTTCTGTATCTAGAATTATCTTCGCATGGTTTTTTGAAAAGTGCATTTACAAAATAACGATTATATCCTATGTTTGTCAACCATACACGTAATGTTTCATAGATTAAAATTGTTAAACATGCTTTAAAAATCGTCTGCATGTTCCAGTTTGACACATAATTATTCACATTGCAATTACTTCCTATGAAAACGGATGTTTACTTTTTTTACTATTCAACAAGAAGATATTCTATACGCGAAAAGCACTCCAGAGTGCAAACAGCTAAATTTTATGGGTGTCATAGTTACTTTGGTGATGCCCTATCGTGCTCAACTTCAAAAAAGGAATGAATCGAGAAAAATAATGGCGGCCATGCTATGTTATTTTATTTAGAAATAGACCACGTGTCCAATTTTATACTGTAAAAAAGTATTGTTACCTATGCAACAGTACAAAATTCTTACACTCATTTTACACTTGCATTAAAAGTAAGAATAGATCCCAGAGGCCTTTTGGAAATTAACATTACGAAAAAATTGAAGGGTAGAAATAAAATTATCATAAAAAATCATCACAGTTATTGTTCTGGGTAATAAAATTAATAACACCTGACTTTGTGAGTGACCGTAATAATATCGGCTAAAGCCTCTGGTAACTACGGAGGAGCATTAGTGCCAGGTGTATTTTTTTTATAAACTCAAAATTTCGAGTTACTAACTCGAAATTTCGAATAACTTATCTCGAAATTTCGAGTTACTAACTCGAAATTTCGACTTATTAACTCGAAATTTCGAGATACTAACTCGAAATTTCGAGTTATTTATCTCGAAATTTCGACTTACTAACTCGAAATTTCGACTTACTAACTCGAAATTTCGACTTACTAACTCGAAATTTCGAGATACTAACTCGAAATTTCGAGTTACTTATCTCGAAATTTCGACTTACTAACTCGAAATTTCGACTTACTAACTCGAAATTTCGACTTACTAACTCGAAATTTCGAGTTACTTATCTCGAAATTTCGACTTACTAACTCGAAATTTCGACTTATTAACGTTACTAGAATGGCCAAATTTATGAGTTACCAAGAGTTTAGATAATATAAGATATAGTAGGGAGTGCGGTTGAACGATGGAGATGGAGAAACGGGTGCCTGGACAAACTATTAAAGTTAAACTTAAACTTAGTAATGGCATGTACACGCCCGACCTAAAAAACAAAGGCATCCTTTAATCTGTATGTTCAGGCGTTCTTCAGACGTTGTATTGTATCCCACCTGTTCGAACATATCTTTTCACTTATCATATGGGACATCTGAGGAAAGTATCGCGGAGTGGCCAAAATAGGGGTGCTGGGGCCTTTGTCAAATTTGTTGGACTGACTATATTTCTTGTAAAATCGGATGCTTTCATATTATTCCCAACATGTATATAACAAGTTCCACTTTTATCAATTTTTATCAACACAAAATGAATAATAAAATATAATAATAATGTGTGCTTTAGAAAAAGAAACATCCGGTTAACACGGAAATGTGGAAAGTGTGATTTTACACACCCTCCCCCCCCCTCCACAAAAAAGCGAAGGATATGTTCAGTATGTGTGGACAATTTGACCCTATTAAATTGTTCTGTTAAATACATAGGTGCTCTGTCAATGTGCAACAGCTACACACGAAAGAAAGTATCTTGAATTCAATCCTTGCTTTCACCGGTAACCAATGAAAATCGTGCAATATAAGTCGAAATTTCGAGTTAATAAGTCGAAATTTCGAGATAAGTAACTCGAAATTTCGAGTTAATAAGTCGAAATTTCGAGATAAGTAACTCGAAATTTCGAGATAAGTAACTCGAAATTTCGAGTAAGTAAGTCGAAATTTCGGGTTAGTAACTCGAAATTTCGAGATAATTAAGTCGAAATTTCGAGTTAATAATAAACATACACCTGGCACTAATGCTCTTCCGTAGTAACAGTATTTTCCTCGGGATGATATTTTTACTGTTACACACAAACCCATTTGTTATTTATATTATATTGCAACGATTGGAACATTATGCATTAAAATAGTATATTTGAAACCTTAACAATCAATAGCATGGTAAAAAAAATTATTTTTTCTAGTTTGATTTCGCTATTTGTTCATTAGCAATTAATTAAGGAGTGCAGCGAGCTGCTCTGTTGACATATTTCTTTCAACATATAATCTTTAATAAAACATATACAACATTTCAATCATTTAAAATCATAAAATTGCCTTTATGTTCATTCTGGTAAGACTTATAAGAGACAAAAACATAGTGAAAGGGGAGACAACTCCTCAGCCCATATTGCAAATACTTCCAATCTTATATCGCTTACTTAATAAATATGAAACAAGACCAAAATAGACTTTCTGTTGTTTGACTCCTTTATTGGTTCTATTTTAATGTATGTAAATGATGTATGGGGTTTTGTTAGTAATAAAAAGATGGAAAATATTCATTTGAAATTTTGTAAA
This sequence comes from Ruditapes philippinarum, assembly GCF_026571515.1. Taxonomy (NCBI): domain Eukaryota; kingdom Metazoa; phylum Mollusca; class Bivalvia; order Venerida; family Veneridae; genus Ruditapes; species Ruditapes philippinarum. The sequence goes on along the minus strand of NW_026864469.1, from coordinate 260,089 downwards.
ACTATTCTTAGAGCCCGTCTACACCTATCCAAGTCTTGAATGCAAGTATCATATTCTCTTGTATTGGATAGTGTAGACACTCTACTTGAATGAGTTTTAAAGAGAAATTATGTGACATTCAAGAAGATAATTCCTTGCAAGAAAGTTAGAACACGTCCTATTTTTCTACAAGTTTTTGGCTGTCAAGACACTGATAACACCGGTTTGACACAAAACATGTGCCCAAAAGGTGTGACAGTGTTGTTTTTTTTTCATTATTTTCTGACCTTTTTGTTACTGATTCTGTGTTCATGACCTGTAAATTTTAGTAAATGTATATAATATCTTGGTCAGAGGAACAGATCAATACATTGATACACAGAAGAGCAAAAAAAAAGAAAAAAGAAGAAGAAATCAGTTTTTCAAGTAGTCAAAATGGATTTTAAATGATCTTGTTCATTTAGTCAATATATAGTAACATAATTGCCTATGATTTCATCTGATTATGAGTGTCACGTGACCTATTATGAGTTTGCGGCCCGGGACCGAGAACTTGTTATCAGCCCGCTGAACGTGTGCACGTGCACAAACTGAAACAATGACGTGATATTTTACGTCATCAAACAGTTAACTGTAAAAGTGAAAGTAGACTTTAAGCACGAAATGTTTGATTTTATTATGAGAGCTTAAGCGAATTTCGTACAAACACAGTTTTTTAACTATTGAAATTTAAAGAAAGAATACGACAAATTCATTCTAAAAAAATGAAAATAAAACTTGCTTCTAGACTCTAGTGTACTTTGTACTTCTAGTGTACTTTGTACACACAAAAGGTAAACAACTCTGTAGAAGTTACTGTACAGTAATAATACGGACAAGGATTTCAACGAAAGAAATATCAAAGTATTTTTTAAGAAAAATGCTACTATTAGATCTACCACGTGTATTAAAGATACACCTCATAGTTGTGCCAGAAGGTGATGATCGGCCCTGAAATGAATAATGCCCTCGGGCTGAAGCCCCGGGGCCATTATTCATTTTGCGGGCCGATTATCACTTTCTGGTCCAACTATGACGTGTATCTTTAATCTCTTATTCTAGCTACTATAACTGAATGTATACAGGCATGCACTTGTATCATAAAAACTATACCATAACAGTTAAAACATTTTTATTAGTATGAAGCCTGTATTAAAGACGTTTTCGGTAGTTTTTTTGTGCGCATCGTTATGCGCTTCCAAGAAAGATAATCACGGATAATTACTCTTCAAAAAGAAGGTCAAGTTTAATAGTACTCGGATAACTGTTTAAATTTCGACCACAAGCAAATAATGAGTAAATGATACAAAATAGATATTTCTAAATGTTCTTAACTTTTCATCAGTATAAATGTTATAATAATTGTCCGTAAAAGTTTCACTTATATGTATGTTAGCTGTGACTAGGCTTTCTGCATTTATGTAACTTTTACTGATTTTACTTGTTAATGATAAATCGATATTAACTGGCGATATTTCAGTTACTGTTTCATAGTTTTTTAAGCTATTTAGCTTAGAATATTTTAACTTTGTTGTTACGGTTTTTTAAAGATAATCATGTCTCCCAAAAATTTTAGGAGACATATTGTTTTTGCCTTCGCCGTAGAGCTACATTATGGGGTTTGGTCTATTGTTCTCATAACAATAGATGTCTTTGATGTCATACATTCCGTTTCTCTTGTGGGGTTATTTTCTGCATTGTGGGGTTAAAAAGAACAAAAGAAATAACAAAAGAAAACCCCATAATGTAGCTCTGGTAAGAACGTCCGTCCGTCCGAATTTAGCTTGTCCGCCCTTCACAGGTCAAACTACTGGTGGGATTTCAACCAAACTTTAATACCGACACGTTCTGCTTCGCTGCACAAAATGGCCGTCAGTGCTATAAAAAGAAAAGTCTTGTCCGGCTTCAGTAGGTCAAACTCTTGGTGGGATTTCAATGAAACTTCACATAAGTGATCATCCATAGTTTTGGGAGACATATGTTTTTGTAACAAAAACCTTTCTAGTTAATATTATAACGCCTCACTTTTTGTGTAATGTAAATTTCCCATAGGCCACTGGGTATGGTTAATACTGTGAATGCAAGTGTAGCACCTGACTAAGAAATTTGTACTGTTACAGGGTAACAGTATTTTAACAGTATAAAATCTGGCCACATGGTCTTTTTTCTAATGAAAATTATATATAAATAACACATGGGTTTGTGGATAACCCCGAAGAAGATACTGTTAATGCCTCCGGCAGCAGTATTTTTACGAGGGATGATATTTTTTATTGTGGCTCACAAACCCATGTGCTATTTATTTTATACCCCGGACAATTCTGTGATGAACTGAATTACCAACTAAATCTTACTGTAACAAAATTAAACCAAGAGTAACAATAACTAAACGGTCCTTACCTTGCAAGTTTTAATTGTAATGTACGCCTACTTGAGAAGTTATCTTTTATTTTATTCTTTAAGCAAGTAATGGTATCTACTTGTCATAAACATATAGTAAGTTGTGTTTTATTAAGTAAGCAAAACACTAACCCATTTATACGGTTATGATCTGTGAAATCTAATCCTTCTGTATCTAGAATTATCTTCGCATGGTTTTTGAAAAGTGCATTTACAAAATAACGATTATATCCTATGTTTGTCAACCATACACGTAATGTTTCATAGATTAAAATTGTTAAACATGCTTTAAAAATCGTCTGCATGTTCCAGTTTGACACATAATTATTCACATTGCAATTACTTCCTATGAAAACGGATGTTTACTTTTTTTACTATTCAACAAGAAGATATTCTATACGCGAAAAGCACTCCAGAGTGCAAACAGCTAAATTTTATGGGTGTCATAGTTACTTTGGTGATGCCCTATCGTGCTCAACTTCAAAAAAGGAATGAATCGAGAAAAATAATGGCGGCCATGCTATGTTATTTTATTTAGAAATAGACCACGTGTCCAATTTTATACTGTAAAAAAGTATTGTTACCTATGCAACAGTACAAAATTCTTACACTCATTTTACACTTGCATTAAAAGTAAGAATAGATCCCAGAGGCCTTTTGGAAATTAACATTACGAAAAAATTGAAGGGTAGAAATAAAATTATCATAAAAAATCATCACAGTTATTGTTCTGGGTAATAAAATTAATAACACCTGACTTTGTGAGTGACCGTAATAATATCGGCTAAAGCCTCTGGTAACTACGGAGGAGCATTAGTGCCAGGTGTATTTTTTTTATAAACTCAAAATTTCGAGTTACTAACTCGAAATTTCGAATAACTTATCTCGAAATTTCGAGTTACTAACTCGAAATTTCGACTTATTAACTCGAAATTTCGAGATACTAACTCGAAATTTCGAGTTATTTATCTCGAAATTTCGACTTACTAACTCGAAATTTCGACTTACTAACTCGAAATTTCGACTTACTAACTCGAAATTTTGACTTACTAACTCGAAATTTCGAGTTACTTATCTCGAAATTTCGAGTTAGTAACTCGAAATTTCGACTTATTAACGTTACTAGAATGGCCAAATTTATGAGTTACCAAGAGTTTAGATAATATAAGATATAGTAGGGAGTGCGGTTGAACGATGGAGATGGAGAAACGGGTGCCTGGACAAACTATTAAAGTTAAACTTAAACTTAGTAATGGCATGTACACGCCCGACCTAAAAAACAAAGGCATCCTTTAATCTGTATGTTCAGGCGTTCTTCAGACGTTGTATTGTATCCCACCTGTTCGAACATATCTTTTCACTTATCATATGGGACATCTGAGGAAAGTATCGCGGAGTGGCCAAAATAGGGGTGCTGGGGCCTTTGTCAAATTTGTTGGACTGACTATATTTCTTGTAAAATCGGATGCTTTTCATATTATTCCCAACATGTATATAACAAGTTCCACTTTTATCAATTTTTATCAACACAAAATGAATAATAAAATATAATAATAATGTGTGCTTTAGAAAAAGAAACATCCGGTTAACACGGAAATCTGGAAAAGTGTGATTTTACACCTCCCCCCCCCCCCCCTCCACAAAAAAGCGAAGGATATGTTCAGTATGTGTGGACAATTTGACCCTATTAAATTGTTCTGTTAAATACATAGGTGCTCTGTCAATGTGCAACAGCTACACACGAAAGAAAGCATCTTGAATTCAATCCTTGCTTTCACCGGTAACCAATGAAAGTCGTGCAATATATAAGTCGAAATTTCGAGTTAATAAGTCGAAATTTCGAGATAAGTAACTCGAAATTTCGAGTTAATAAGTCGAAATTTCGAGATAAGTAACTCGAAATTTCGAGATAAGTAACTCGAAATTTCGAGTAAGTAAGTCGAAATTTCGGGTTAGTAACTCGAAATTTCGAGATAATTAAGTCGAAATTTCGAGTTAATAATAAACATACACCTGGCACTAATGCTCTTCCGTAGTAACAGTATTTTCCTCGGGATGATATTTTTACTGTTACACACAAACCCATTTGTTATTTATATTATATTGCAACGATTGGAACATTATGCATTAAAATAGTATATTTGAAACCTTAACAATCAATAGCATGGTAAAAAAAAATATTTTTTTCTAGTTTGATTTCGCTATTTGTTCATTAGCAATTAATTAAGGAGTGCAGCGAGCTGCTCTGTTGACATATTTCTTTCAACATATAATCTTTAATAAAACATATACAACATTCAATCATTTAAAATCATAAAATTGCCTTTATGTTCATTCTGGTAAGACTTATAAGAGACAAAAACATAGTGAAAGGGGAGACAACTCCTCAGCCCATATTGCAAATACTTCCAATCTTATATCGCTTACTTAATAAATATGAAACAAGACCAAAATAGACTTTCTGTTGTTTGACTCCTTTATTGTTCTATTTTAATGTATGTAAATGATGTATGGGGTTTTTGTTAGTAATAAAAAGATGGAAAATATTCATTTGAAATTTTGTAAAACTATTCTTAGAGCCCGTCTACACCTATCCAAGTCTTGAATGCAAGTATCATATTCTCTTGTATTGGATAGTGTAGACACTCTACTTGAATGAGTTTTAAAGAGAAATTATGTGACATTCAAGAAGATAATTCCTTGCAAGAAAGTTAGAACACGTCCTATTTTTCTACAAGTTTTTGGCTGTCAAGACACTGATAACACCGGTTTGACACAAAACATGTGCCCAAAAGGTGTGACAGTGTTGTTTTTTTTTTCATTATTTTCTGACCTTTTTGTTACTGATTCTGTGTTCATGACCTGTAAATTTTAGTAAATGTATATAATATCTTGGTCAGAGGAACAGATCAATACATTGATACACAGAAGAGCAAAAAAAAAGAAAAAAGAAGAAGAAATCAGTTTTTCAAGTAGTCAAAATGGATTTTAAATGATCTTGTTCATTTAGTCAATAACTTTCATCAAATAAAGAATTTGCATCAATTTATCAGCTCAAAAATATTTTTCTCACATTTTCCATTATTTTAAAAGGATATACACATTTCAATATATACTCCATTGCTTTTAGCTAATTGCATCATTTTCCCGCTTTTTTATTCACATATTTTACAGAAACATGATAGTATTGCAAAGACAAAGGTATAAATCCTGGGCAATCTTAATTAGACATTTCAGTAAAAATTGTGCCTGATAAAATATTGAAAGGGCCATTTATTTAGCTTATCTAAATGTGATATGTAAGAAACTTGAATAGGTGAAGACACGGCCTTAGTGTTAGAAAATCAACTATAGTAACGTAGCTGCATATGGTGAACTTGGAAGATATCCGTTGTATATAAACAGATATGTCCGAAAAGTACAATTCAGGTTTAGGATAATAAAGTCAAGTAATAGTATTATGAATGCAAATGTTCATTCATGTATGTCTGATATAAATATTGGGTATACAAACTGGTTTGCAAATGAACGACGTCTTTTAGAAAAATACGGTTTTTTGGATGTATGGTTAAACCCTTTAAATGTAAATCAAAATTATTATATTGTTGATTTTAAACAGAGATTATTAGATGAATATTTACAAGAATGGAGAGCTATTATAAATTCTAATGATGTATTATTTATGTATATATATATCGGTAAAGGGCAGTTTTGGAATGTCACGTTATTTAGAAAATATTGTATCGAGAAGACTAAGAATAGCTTTGACAAAACTGCGTTTTTCAGCTCATAATCATAGAATACAGACAGGTAGATTATTCACGTGAAAGAGTAGATCGTAATTTAAGATATATTGTTTAATTTGCAATACAAATGAAATTTGTAGATGAGTTAAATTTTGTGTTTAAATGTCCTGCATGTGAAAATTTAAGAAATATATATAAGAAATAGATACGGAGCCCCTAGGGTGAAATTTTCCACACTTTTTTCCCGGAACTTAATTCGTGTTTACCAAATATTTTTTCGTTATTACGAAATATCAATTCGTTATTACGAAATATTAATTCGTTTTTACGAAATATTAATTTACGAAATATCAATTCGTTTTTACGAAATATTATTTCGTAATTATTTCGTAATTACGAAATATTGATTCGTAAATACGAAATGTCATTTTGTTACCACGAAATGTTACTTCGTAATTACGAAATGATAATTCGTAAATACGAATTAAATTGTTTTCTAGGGTTTCAAAGAGTTTTGGTAATATTTATAAAGAAGGCCAGTTCCTGACTAAATATAAAGCATGTAAATGCAATATCAATCGTGATTTTTTTCTCTCTCAGAGTTTTATAACATAACAGTTTGTATATAAATTTAAATAATCGCCTGTCAATAGCGTAAATGCATGTCGGTCGTGCATACAGAAAATATGTGTCAGGTATCAGTACGAGTTGCATAATCTTATCGATCAGTAAAGCTCATTTTTATTTTTCTCCATGATGCATTTAATGGTCTCATTGGCCTCCCGTGCATCAAAATTGTATCATCACAAAAATCGACTTGCATAAATATTTAGTATCATTCAGTGAAATACTGAATTCAAAATTTATAGGTCAAATTTTGGTTGATAGTAACATTTAAGGACATGTCCGGGGTCCGTACTCTCAGTGCCTGAAAAGGCTGATGAACCCTCATTAAGCCTAGAATACATACATACATACTCAATAGCGTTGCCGCCACAGCCGTGATAGTACACGCGCTAGGAAAGTTTTGTTAAAATGGGGGTCCTGGGGGTGACAATTGTTTTTTCTGTTTCGTTTTGTCGATGTTTTTATGGTCGCATGGTGCCCATACATAAATTGTAAGGAAATATACTTTTTTAAATTGATAAGATAAGTGAAAATCTGGAGCCCCCCCCCCCCCCTCCCCTTTAGTTTTACTTATGTATATGATAAAAGAAAGTAATAATATAGCATGTCTCTTTTTTAAAGAAACATGTCACAAAAAAATAAATTGCCTCCAAAAATGAAACATTGCTGATAGGAACATGTATTTGACAATGGGGGAAAAAGAGGATATTTTGGATAGAGAATGACTTTTTCCTCAAAAACCCTGTTGACTTAAATATATTAAATATAATAATTTGAGAACTATTCAGCTTGTAATCGCAAGGTTGACCCAGGCTTGTTAATTACCCCTTTGTGAAAATCAATAACTGTTAAGAAAAGTAACAGCCTATATTCAAGGAAATATATATTTGACATGATACTTATCATTCGTTTTTGTTAGTTTTATTTAAACCGACACAAGTAAAAGTGTGTTTAAAAGCCTTCAAATATTTCGCACAATAGATAACTCATCGTGATCATACTGATTATTAATTCCTTCCCGCGCGAGTAGTGTAGTGAGGAAAATTGAAGAGAGTGGATAGGGTTTTACAGGTATTTTCTTCTTTTTTTTCAATTTATCATAGTTACATCATGTATAAGCAGAATGAAAACTGTAAAACAGACATTTTCAAAACCTTTTTAACAATATCTAAAAATAAGTATAAGGATATCATAAAAAATACAATCACAAAAAGGGGTTATTTTCGAGTAACCTGCCATTTCTTTTCTTGTCAGTTAAAGGGCAGATAACTTAATTTTTAGCCTGACACACCTCAATTTTACAATTGGTAGAGGATTTTCAAATTTAAATAAAGAGACTGACAATGGCAATTTTTTAAAGATGGGTATTTTTTTAAAAATATGACAAAGATACGTACATTGAAACAAACTACTTTTCAGTAATTACTAAAATGATGTACATTCGGTTGACATACATAACCAAAACAGAAAAATAAGGCAATGATTTTCTGTTTTTATTTTAAATAAGCAGTTTCAAAAACACGCTCAGTGATTCCAATTTCTCCGCTTTATATGTTTTGATACACTTAAAATATTTGAAATGCCATGTAAGCTATTCTTTATTTATTAAATGTGCCTTTCGGAGAGCAACGTACTTATTATCATGTAATCTATGCATTGAATAACTTAATTTCAATGAATTTCTTTTCAGGTGTCCTGTTCTGACAGTTCCAGGTGTCCCATCTGTGATGAGAGGAACAGAGAATATATGTGATGTACCACAAAAATTCAGTGGCACTAATCTGTGATAGTGCCCTTTTAGTTGGACAACCATCCAAAGCACAGGAAACATTCACTATTAAAAATCAGACAACAAGACATAATCATCATTTTCAGTTGTATTGTTATTACTATGTTCGTTGCAAACAGTCTGTGCAGTGCATTGCTCACTTTTGTATAAATCAATAAGATGTGTATGTAATTGACTGGGAAATACATGATCACATAAGATTTTTTAGAAGGTCATATGTATAAAAATTCTTCAACAGTAAAAATGATATTTAATTCAAATTATTTTCCGAACATATTACAAAAGATATCACAGTTTAAGAACGGGATGTTTGTAAAATTATATATAAAGCACATGAGTATAATAAACTGTGATAGTTTCTGAATACAGTCTTAGCAGCAATGATTTCCGTAGAAAGGTGACATTGCAGAATGATATAAAGTAAGAATATATTTTCACAACATGTCACAAAAAGAGACCGATTAACAGCCTCACATTTGCCACGAGTCCTTGCAATAAGAGTCCGGCAAACAGCCCACATATTTATCACATTTATCACATTTTATAGAGAAAAAAAAATCCAGAAAACAGCTCTCACAATTATCAGATATCATGGGGATAAAGAGATCGGCAAACAGCCCGCACATTTACCAAATTCCATAGTGCAGCCTGCGGCATTAATACGACGGGAAATTACTAAATATTATTTATTTCGTTTCGTCAGGTGGCCTAGAACTTTCTCCAGTTGTTCTGAAAGCTTTGCTCTCAATACGTTGCATGGATTCGCGGAGTCTCGTTTTCACTTTGTGTAATTCTAGGCCGTCCTTTCACTTTTTTCAATGTTTACAATATTTTCTGATATTTCTTCAAAGAAATTACTTTCTTTCTTCTTAATGGCATCCAAATCTATGTGTTTCATAACGCCAAGGTAAAGTTTTACACGGTAAGGCTGCAATATTTTATAAGAGTAGTGACATCATTAATATTATCAGCAAAAGTCTAATGGTAACAATAACTGTCAAAATACCGCTAAAATGTGAGCTCTACTTTAAACTAGCATTCATTCTCTTTTCTTTTTTATCCATCAACACGATTTATATTATAACCAACAATATTGTCGAAGATGAAAGTTTATAAAGAAAAGAAATTTACAATGTATATTGAGAAACAATAAACAATTTCATTAAGGATACTTTAATATATTAAAATTTGTAAACAATTATTAACAAAATCACCATACTTGTCAACATGGAGGAATATGCCATTCATTTCTTTCTGCACGCACGATTTGCTCGTACTTTCTTCACACAATCGACATGTGTTCTAGTGTAGGTTTCACTCACTTGAGCAATTAATATATTGAGCAAAGCAACAATTGTGAAAAACATGTATACCAGTATTAAAATGGTTCCAGCCGTCCTGTAAAAATAAGTATAGCGTTACTGTTAAATCATGTCGTTATAGACATATATAGACATACTAGTATGTAAATAGAAATAATAATATGATTTAATTGTAAACAATGAACAACTGTTTCAGTACAAGGAACAAAATGTTGTTGTTGTTTTCCAGAAAACTCGATAAAAAAATCATATATATGTAGAATTGACGTAAACGTTCACAAATTTGTTAGCTGAACGAAAAGAACTTCAATAACATAACAATTTTCTGATATTTCTTCAATGAAATTACTTTCTTCTTAATGGCATCCAAATCGATGTGTTTCATAACGCAACGGTAATGTTTTACGCGTTAAGGCTGCAATATTTTATAAAAGTAGTGACATAATTTTCAGTAAGAGTCTACATTGTGCAACAATAATTGTCAAAATGTATAATTATACAATACAAATATACAATACACATTATAATACCGTACAAACGTACATTATACCACTGGCAAACTACATGTATAACAAGATAATGATAAACGAGTTAATTGTTTTATTCAGTAAATAAAGTCAACCGGCACCAAAAACATATCATAAAAAAGTAATGTTTAACATTTTAAGGTTGTGTTTTAAATCATGACAAAATCTTATAACATTTAATTATTCACTGTTCTATAGAGATCATGAGGTGGTAAATATAAGCAGAATTTTCCTTAACTACAAAATTATGACGTTTATACCAATTTAGTAAAAAGGTATTTATAATTTCTAAATATTTGCTACAATGAAAAAAACACACACACATGCTATTCACAGGCAATGAGAAAATATTTTCGAGACAAAAGTTTCAAAAGCGTTCATGAAATAGCATATTTGAAATTTGTGATTTGAACACCAGAACACCCCCCTCCTCCCCCTACTCCCCCCCCCCCCTCCAAAAAAAAGATTCATAATTACGATGACGACCTCCAATTCGAAATAAATTATCTCCGTTTTGTCAAGATTAATTTCCATGCCAATATTCAAGCAAAATTGATCAACTACATTAAGTTGTTGCTGCAGTTTTGTAGCAGTTTCAGCACAAATAATTTGCGACATCAACCCAAACATTAAACAAAGAATATCAGGAATATCATTTGTATATCACATATAAGTAACGATATCACGAATTTACGTGAATAATTGTATATTACTCTAGATAAATATATACCAGTATCATACCTATATCCATTTGTTCCAGAGTATTCGACTATAGCGGCAGCTCCAATCAAAGTCCGCAAACCTACGTACATTGAACCTTGAAATGAGCTGAAATTTTATCGAAATGTATGTGTATGTTATATACTTCATGTTCAAATATTTGTACGCAGTCTAAAGTAGACTCTTAACAGCGCATAGCACCTGAAAATTTGAATAGCAAAACCCTCAGTCTAAATATGTTTAAGTGTTCATTTCAAAAACGGCTGACAATCCTTTATAAAACAAGTATCGAGGAAAAAAACATCGTCACACAACTGTGAGAAAAATATATACCTCGTCACTGCGTGAGCCTTCAAGTTATCGTCTGCCTTCCAAATCATTATGAATGTTCCAGAAAATATTAAATTTACAACCGCAGAGAGAATGCTGAATTGAACGAAATCTTAAACAATAATTCGATTAATCAAATGTGTCACTGAAACAGATAAAATTGTCTAGAAATGTATTGAATGTCTGGAACATAACTAAAAGAAATCGTTTGTGAAGTGTAGTAAAATATCCGCATTGTCTGATTAATTAGCTTGACCATTCAAAGAATAGTGGGGCGGCGGAGGCATTACACTGTTAAAATTTAAACAAAAAACATATTGTGCAACATCATATCTCATCAACCACTAAATAAATTTACTTGTAACATACACTTATTTGTTATCATAATTGGAGGTCACTGTTTAAGGTCCATAACTCTAACACGAATTTGAACAGCATTATGGCCCGTATAGAACTTAGAAATTTTCTGGTTTTAGGTGTGTATTCAACAACATTTTTTTAAACTTGAAAGTTAAATCATGTCTTTGGTTTTAGTTGTGTATTCAACAACAATTTCTTAAACTTGAAAGTTAAATCATGTCTTTGACATTGTTATCCCTAACTAAGACCCATAACTCTTGCAAAGATAAAGAACAATTCTGGTATAAGTTTTGCGTGCGCATCCCTTTAAAAGAAGGTACAGACTCATATTTATGTCATGCATATTTTCAAATTAAATCTTCTTCCTTGTTATTTCTTACATTGGCCAGACTTTGTGTTATAATCAAACAGCGAGAATAGTCGAGCGCTTTGTTCTGCAGACAACTATTGTCAGGTTTAAAGTCACAAAAGCACAGTCATATGACATCATTCTATGGTAAATGGTAAAAGAAGACCTAAGTTGCTCAGCAGTACACGCAAGAGTTTCAAGAGTTTATTTCAAAGTACATTTGGGCAAGAACATATAGCAAAGCATACAATACAATCAAATGGTCAATGTCACAACTTTATAAAACATATATCATTAAGTTACACGGTATTTTTAGCAATCTGAAAACGTTTACTGAAAATAGAATATACTATCAACATGTCTCATTTCATATACTGGTAAATAAATACTAAGGACAGATACCATCCTATTAATACGGAAGTAAATCACAAAACTAAACGAAAATAAGTGTATGTAAGAAACAGTGATACAGCGTTTGGGACAAACTTTTGATTAACTGTAAAGAATAGTGTTTCGAACATCGAAAGCTTTAAATATATACATTGATAAGTTTGTAATTTCTATTTCATTTTCTGAATTCATCAATGTAACAAATTTAGGTATATTTGGTCTTTTCCAAAAGTGTTTTTTTAATATATATTTTTCGTAATTCATTAAATAGAGAACATTCTAAAATAAAGTGAAATTCATCTTCCAAAATAAAACAGTTTTTACATTTCCTATCATCAAATAGCACTAGGTTTATTCCACCTGCCAGTTTCAATCTCGAGTCTATGTGAAGAAACTCTTAGCCGGGACAGAGCAATTCGAAATTTTTCAATATTAATACAGTTTAAATACTTTTGAAATTTTAAATCTGCAAATATTACATATGTACGCGCTCTAGTTGAGTTATTTATTTCTGAAAACCAATTTTGGATAAAAACATCACTTACTCTTTGTTTTACTAAACTAATAAATACATCTACATTGCTTACTCCTTGAGATAACCATACATCATTAAAACTAAGCGACTGTAATAAATCTTTAACACTTCTAACCCATGTTTTTTGTTAGGTCTTACCTGTAACTCTCTGTACAATCGATCATAAACTATTTTAACATATTTTATATCTTCAAGCTGTATAATTTTAAGCCAGTATTTTATTACACTTACAATTCTTCTGCATTTGAAACTTGTTCTACCTAGTTCTCCATAAATAAAATTGTTCTGAGTTTGTAGTCTGACGCCTAACATTTTTTTACAAAAATTTAAATGCACTTTTTCTAATTTACAACAATCATGCTTACCTCTGAAGCATAGTTCAAAATTGGTGAGATCAATTTATAAAAAAGGTCTAGTTTATGTTTCACAGTTATACATGGGAATTTAATCAAATCTAATTGTAATTTATATAATGCCTTCAACGCCTGACCAGATAATGTTTCAAAAGAAGTATTAAAAGATCCACCAGTTGTAAAGACTACTCCTTAATAAGTAAATTTTTCGGCAATTTCTAAATTTTCTCCTTTATATACGAATGAAATGTTATGTCTTAGTCTGCCTTTTCTGAAAATTATTATTTTAGTTTTCTTTATATTAACAGTTAATCTCCACTTATCGCAATAATTCTCCAATAACAATAAACCTTTATGTAAGCCTTCTTCTGTTTCAGATAGAATAACGATATCATCTGCATATAAAAGTAAAAACAATTTTAAGAAACCTAAATTAACTCCTTCAAATTTATTTATAATAAAATATTCTTCTATGTCATTAAGATACATGGCGAACAAAAAAGGTGATAAAGACTCTCCTTGTGGGGCGTCTAACACACATGAACATTCTTCACTCAAAACATTTTGATATTTTATTCTGGACCTTACACTTTCGTACATTGATTTATTAACGTCTAACATTTTACCTCTGACATTTAAATAAACCATATAATATCTTTAACTAAATAGTCAAAAGCCTTAGTAAAATCAGCAAACGCAGCATAGAGTTTCTTATTGTTATTCAACAGATAGGTAATAAGGCCATGCAAAACAAATATGTTATCTATAGTTCCCATTTGTTGTCTAAAACCGGACTGAGTTTCAATGTAGACGTGATATTTTTCTGCCCAAGTATTTAATCTATCATTTAAAATTTTTGTAAATAATTTACCAAAAGAACTTAGTAAAGTTATTCCTCTATAGTTACTTGGGTCATTAATGTCACCCTTTTTATGAAGCGGTACTATAAAGCCTTCGGTCCATTGTTCCGGAAAGTAACCTAAATCAAATATTTTATTAAAAAAAAAAAGTATTAAGAAAATGAGTTGAACAAGAACCGTATTTAAAAAAATCATTTAATAAGTAGTCGGAACCTGCTGATTTCCCAGAGTATAAGTTTTTACATGCTTTTATTATTTCCGGGTTACTAAATGGTATATTTAACTCAGAAAACATAATATTTAATTCACCATCCAAGAACCTATTATTAAAATATAAGACATCTTCGTCTGGTTGATAAAAACCTGAATCAGGATCATTTATAGCTTTAAAATATCGTTGAAAATCATTCGATGACAAACTACAATTATTACATTTATTTACAACAGTACCTCTGAGCATCTCCCAGTGTGCTTTAGCATTCAAAATACGTTCATTTTCAATTTTTTTAAACTGATCTTTGAAATTTCTTTTTTCTAACAGTTTTTTATGTTCACCCCTGGCCCTTACCATAGCTACCCTGTTTTCATCACATGAATAATTTCTGAACATATTTAAACATCTATTATAATTCTGTTTCAAATTTTTACACTCTCCATCAAAATAAGGCACATTTACATTAGTAGGCTTTTTTGGATTTGAATTTATTCTCTTTTTAAATAAAGAGGAGCAAATATCGTCTAAAACATTACAAAGTTTTTTCAAACTATCATTTATATGCGAACTATTTTCTGCAATTATAATATCTTGGGAAAATAGTTTTAAGATTTTCTTCAACATTACGACTTGACATAATATTAATATATTCTTCTTTCTTATTGTTGTCCCATTTATACATGAAAGGAACACCTTTTACATTTTTATCATCTTCTACCTTATGAGTAGTATTTAAATTCATATAACATTTTAAGCTAAATTCAACAACACAATGATCAGATAAAATGTTTGGATCTTTTACTTCAAAACTATGTATATACTTAAAAGAACTACTTTCACATAAAACATAATCAATAACACTACTACCTTGAATATTCACATATGTACATTTACCAATGTTTTTATCTATACCACATCTACCATTTAATACTCTTAATCGGGTAGATTTACAAAAATTTAATAATACTTTCCGTACTCATTATTTTTTTATCTTGACTATTTCTTGGTAATATTTCATCAGTTACATAAAAATCAGGCATTAAATCTGCTAAATGAAACGACTCATCTTCAACATAATCTGCCTTTTCTCCAAATCTAGCATTAAAATCTGCTGTTATAATAAACTGACAATTTCCCTCATAAATAGTTTCAAATTCCAACATGTCTTTAATAATTAGATCAAATATAGACTCATAAGTTAGAAATTCCCTAGTACTACCTTGTGGTGTGTTGTATGCTAAACATAATAACATGTCAAAGTCTGTATTGCATAAACATTGATCTATTTTTATCCAAATTATACAATCGTCTGTTTTCTTTAAAAAAGTCACATATTTACTCAACGTGTCGCGCACATATATAATTATACCCCGCTATTTCTTTTAGCTCCCTTTGATTTGTATTTCCTATTCAAAATATATTATTGGAAATTTTTAACGTTATAGTCAAAAACTTCATTTGACCAAATCTCTGTAAACAATAATATATCGTTTTCCGAAAAAAGATTAATAATTTCAGGGGAGTTTAATTTGTTGTAGCTTTTCCCTATCAACCCCTGTACGTTTAATAAACATAGTTTGACAATACGCTGTCCTACTTTCTGACGTGACCCTCTTTCCCATTGGCCGGCGACTCATTTGATCTCGTGTTGACATGTCTATTTTTATCCGCTGGTTTTCCGATATTTGCGTAAGTTGATTCATTGGTTCGTCCATTAATGACCAACCGTTTCTCGTTACCCCAATTTCTATTTCCGGTATTCACGTTATTTTTAGCACTTTTTACATCAACATGTATATTTGGGTTTTCTGATGCGTGTGATTTCTTTTGATTTGATTTATTTCTGGATTTATTTTGTTTTCTGGTTGAGGATTCTTCACTACTAGATTCACTATTTGATAGCATGATGGGTAAGCTATTATTTTTCACATTTGCACTAGTACATGTATTTTCGCTATTTTGCACGTTTCTTGGTTGTCTCCCTTTGACCCTGTACTGTTTACATTTTGGTGGGCGTGTCCATTGATATACTCAAACACTTCGGTATCACTGTTGTTTTGCTGCTGCTGCTGCTGCTGCTGCTGCTGCTGCTGCTGCTGCTGCTGCTGCTGCTGTTCATCATCAACTACAGTGGAATTTGAATAGACACGGTTATGTTGTAACTTATCACACTGTGCATTTAGCTGGATATTTCTCAGACAATGTGTCCCCAAAACTTTAAACCAATCTGGAAACATGTCTCGGACAATTTTTCTGTCTATAACAAGTTTTGCCGGAAAATTGATCTGTACTTTCTGGCGTCTTGATCTTGCAAGTTTTGCTTCTTCAGAGTTATACAGTTCAGATCTAGCTAAAGAAATCTCTTTTGGATATTGTCTATCTATACCAAACCCAGTACCTTTAAGTTTATAAGCTCTTGGCATAATCGTTTCTGTGTCTATGTAATCAATAAATTTCACAACCATTGGGCGCTTAGGGTCTTCCTTACCAAAGTATTTCTTGTCTGTTGTTTTGCCAAGTCTGTGAGCTCTTTCGATTTTCGTATCCCTAACATCAAGATCAAGTTCATCCTCAAGAAAATCCAGAACGAGGCTAGAGCTATTCATTCTTATCTTCTCCGTAGTGACATGAATGATAATGTTATTTCTCATATTTCTTTCCTCAACGTCAATTAACTTGTAAGATAATACCATTGAACACCTAGATTGCCTCTCAATTAAATCCTCTAGTCTACTAACTCTATTGTCTATCTCTCTCTACGCTTTGTTTACATTTTGAAGTTCTGATTTCAAAGATGTCTGAAATCCCTCAATTTCTCTAATTTTATCATTATAATCTCTGTTTAGCTGTTCAAAGATACAAATCAATTTATCGTCAGTTTCCATACCTGCAAATGCATCCACACTACCACTGCTGCCTTTCTTTCTTTTTTTGGACACCGTTTTGAATTCCCCGCTCCCGCCATATTGTTTATATTCAAACCTATTGTTCGTGGACACAGAATATTTCTCATTAAAATCCAAAGCATCCTCACTCTCATTAGCACTTTCAATTCCACCTTCCTCTGATAAATGACCTAGCCGAACAACTAATTAAATTGGGAATACATAATCTATGCTATGAATTTCAGAGAAAGTTTATTTTAGGACTGTTTCAAATAAAAAAGAAAGGAATGTATGTATTTCTTTTGTTAAATTAAGGCAATATTTCTTCCTGTATATGTTAAGCTTATTTTGCTGGACGAATTCTGCTGTGACAAGAGTAAGCGCCCATGATATTCAAACTTACAACATAAGGCTTTAACATTCCCGGGCATTTTTCGATGTCATTACATACTTATTTCCACTTTCAATTTTATTCACGAAATTTCTACAGATCCTAAGGAAGCATGATAAATTACAAACACTTTTAAAGAGTAGGTTTTTTATTAGTTGTGCAGTAAGTAAAAGATCACAATTCTGTTTATGAGATTAGGAATGGCTCGGAAACACATTGATCATGGCCTAGATTATGTTTTTTCACTTTTCGCAATATATTTCTAAATCAGGCGAACGAAAACGAATGCCATCATGAACATCTTGTAAATGACATTGAACTTGAATTTAAAGATCCTTAAAAATGAGCTTTTCCAGAGACAGGTGGTACTATTTCACTCGGGCTTTCAACATTTTAGAATTAACTTACGCAATACAACTAGTGATGGTTTTACCACTACGAAGGTTACAATACAATTTTGGATATTGTTTATGGGGAATGAAAATTTCAATTATTCCATAGTGTTCAAGTAACTATTTCTTTGTTCTGTGTTTTCATTTTCTAATATGTTTTGTTTGCACTTCTTAAGCTTTAACAATATTATATTATGTTTGTTTTCACATACTACATATCAATGGAACAGAAACAAACCGATGCCTTCACATGCAATTGATTATTCCATACAGTAATTGTGTACTGATTTTATAAAATATGACATTAGGTAAAATAAATTTATTTCAAACCTGTCAATGTGTCAATTAATTGAGCTGTTCGGCTAGGTCGGATGTTCTATCCTGGAGCTCGTTCATGCTGAGCAACTTAGTCTTCGTTAACCAATTACCATAAAATGATGTCATATGACTGTGCTGACATGACGTTAAACCTATCAAGAGTTTGTCAGTAGGACAAGGCGCCCACATTTCCTGCTGCTGATAATAAAATTAGTCTGGCTAATGTAAGAAATAACGAGAAAGAATATTTCATTCGACATAGGTGTGGATCTTGGTTACTGACCAGAGAATGTTGACTGTTCATCTTAGAGCTATATTACATTCAAAGTCCATGCTTAAGTAATGTCCGGGAACAATTATCTTCAATTGTAATTTCTAACACCAGAATTACGTTTCAATCGAATCATCAGTACCTTTGTTGCACTTTGAGTCTGCAAATTTTATATAATTTGTTGTGATTAATGCTTCCGAGGGATCACTTTGTTTCCAGATTTTTCACTTTTCGCAATATATTTCTAAATCAGGCGAACGAAAACGAATGCCATCATAAACATCTTGTAAATGACATTGAACTTGAATTTAAAGATCCTTAAAAATGAGCTTTTCCAGAGACAGGTGGTACTATTTCACTCGGGCTTTCAACATTTTAGAATTAACTTACGCAATACAACTAGTGATGGTTTTACCACTACGAAGGTTACAATACAATTTTGGATATTGTTTATGGGGAATGAAAATTTCAATTATTCCATAGTGTTCAAGTAACTATTTCTTTGTTCTGTGTTTTCATTTTCTAATATGTTTTGTTTGCACTTCTTAAGCTTTAACAATATTATATTATGTTTGTTTTCACATACTACATATCAATGGAACAGAAACAAACCGATGCCTTCACATGCAATTGATTATTCCATACAGTAATTGTGTCCTGATTTTATAAAATATGACATTAGGTAAAATAAATTTATTTCAAACCTGTCAATGTGTCAATTAATTGAGCTGTTCGGCTAGGTCGGATGTTCTATCCTGGAGCTCGTTCATGCTGAGCAACTTAGTCTTCGTTAACCAATTACCATAAAATGATGTCATATGACTGTGCTGACATGACGTTAAACCTATCAAGAGTTTGTCAGTAGGACAAGGCGCCCACATTTCCTGCTGCTGATAATAAAATTAGTCTGGCTAATGTAAGAAATAACGAGAAAGAATATTTCATTCGACATAGGTGTGGATCTTGGTTACTGACCAGAGAATGTTGACTGTTCATCTTAGAGCTATATTACATTCAAAGTCCATGCTTAAGTAATGTCCGGGAACAATTATCTTCAATTGTAATTTCTAACACCAGAATTACGTTTCAATCGAATCATCAGTACCTTTGTTGCACTTTGAGTCTGCAAATTTTATGTAATTTGTTGTGATTAATGCTTCCGAGGGATCACTTTGTTTCCAGATTTTTAAACTTTACCCAGTGTAACGTTGGCGCCGACGCAGGAAAGTCTTACGTTTCTTCGAATGGTTAAGCTAATTAAAGAAGAATTTGGTCAGAAAACGGGAAGATGTTACTACAATTCTAGTGCTCATAGAAATTTCTTGTAGTTATGTTTCAGACATTCTGTTTCAGCTTGAGACAGGAATATATGCAAGTGATCAAACGAAATATTATTTAATTCAGTATTCTGCTTTGCGGTGGTAAATCTTATATTTTCAGTCGGAGGACAGACAATAACCTGTACCCTCACGTAGAGACGAGGTGTACATTTTTCTCACAGTTGAGTGACGATGGGTTTTCCTCGATACTTTTCTGTGGCATATAAACCATTCAAAACCAGTTTGATTAAATTCCACTAAAATATCATTTATTTTAAATGTAAGGCGTGGTTGTTGGCTAAATATCAAAAATTGATTCCTTTTCTTTTCTTCTTTAGAAAGGGCAAGTGTGACTTTGTGTAATTGTGTAATAATGGATTTATTTTGTTGTTAAGGAAGCATAATGTACACAAAGTGGTCTTTTGAATTCCATCCAACATAATAAGTCACCATAACTGTACTTGCCGTCAAAATGCAAAAACGCAAAGGATGGCTTTGCTACATTGTCAACAAGTTTCTTTTTTGAATTCTTACATGACATTAAAAAATGAAAATATTTTTTTTGGAATAAAAAAGAATTACATTACGTGGATATGTGGACCTTATAGCGACTTTGGAGAAGATGCAGATTTCAATATGGCATTGCCTGTATTTATTATACATTCAGGTATAATACACGTGGTATTTTTGTCTTCGTCTATTTGAGATAACAAACTACATGTATTTATATCCATAAAGGATTGTCATCCTTTTATGAAATAAACATTTGAAAATTTTAGATATAGAGTTCTGCTATTCAAATGTTCAAGTGCTATGTGCAGTTTCCTCACAAAACTCTACTTTGGACTGCTTACACGTATTTGTTATGAAGTATTTAACATACACATACAATTCTATACTATTTCAGCTCATTTCATTGTACATTGTACAATGAACTTAAGTTTGCCGCTATAGTCGAATACTTTGGAAAATTGATATAGAAGCAAATTGTGCTGATATTGCTTCAAAACTGCAGCAACAACTTAGTGTAGTTGATCAATTTCGCTTGAATATTGGAATGGAAATTCATCTTGACAAAACAGAGATAACTATTTTTCGAACTGGAGGTCGCTATCACAACTATGGATAGTGTTGTTTTTTGTGTGTGTTCAAATCACAAATTTAATGTTGAAATCGTTTGGCATTCAAATATGCCATTTCAAGAACGCTTTGCAACTTTTGTCTCTAAATTCATTTAATCTTTTTTCACATTGACTGTGAATATTATATTGTTGTTTTTTCATTGTATCAAATATTTAGAAATTAGAAATACCTATTAACTAATTTCGGAACTTTTATGAATTACTATCATAATTTTGTAATTAAGTAAATATCTGCTTATATTAACCACCTCATGATGTCGGTAGAACAGTAGTTAATTAAATTTAATATGTATTTGTCATGACTTACGAAAAATACTTAAAATGTCAAACATAAGATTTTGTATAATACGTTTTTGGGCCGGTGGCCTTTATTCACTTAATTGAATATCAATTTATTGCTATTCATGTAAATTTTCTAGTGGTATAATATATTTTTTCATTGCACGTTACATCTTTCTGAGTCTTATAATGTGTTTTGTATTGTTACATAATTAAAAAGATTTTGTGTTCAACTAACGCATCTGTTAACGTTTAATTCATTTCTACATATTTATCATTATTTCGTGGAGTTTTCCTAAAGGAACGTTTTGTTCCCTGCATCATAAAAAGTTTATTGCTTACAATTTTATCATATTGTTATTTCTATTTACATATTAAAATGTCTAAATATGTTTTTTAACGACATAATTTAACAGTAAGGCAATATTTATTTTTACAGGACAGCTGGAACCATTTTAAAACTGGTGTCCATGCTTCTCACAATTGTTGCTTTTCTCAATATATTGATTGCTCAAGTGAGTGAAATCTACACTAGAACCCATGTCGATTGTGTGAAGACAGTACGAGGAAATCGTGCATGGACTATTGCACAAGCAGAAATTAATTAATGGTATAGTCTTCCATGTAGGCAACTATGATGATTTTGTTGATATATTTTACAAATTTTAATCGATTTAAAGTATCTTTTTTGAATTTAATGAAATGCTTTATTAGAAATTGTCTTTCTGTTTAAATTTCTTTACAAATTGACAAGATTTATGAATACTTCATAAATCGTAATGCTGAATACAAAAGAAAAGAGAATGAATAATAGTTTAAAGTGGAGCTCGCATTTAGCGATATTTTGACAGTCATTGTTACCATTTATTGGCATTGCAATGTAGATCTTTACTGATAATGATGTCACTACTTTTATAGGGTATTGCCGTCTCACCGAGTAAAACCTAACCTTGGCGTTATTAAACATATCGATTTGGATGTCAATCAGAAGAAAGAAAGTAATTTCATTGAAGAAAAATAACAGAAAAGATTGGAAAAAATGTGGAAAAATTGAAAATAGCAAAAAAAGGACGGCCTAGAAGTACACACAGTGAGAATGAGTCTCCGCGAATCCACGCAACGTATTGAGAGCAAAGTCGACGAGCTCTCAGAACAACTGGAGAAAGTTCTAGGTCTCCTGACAAAACGAAAAAAAAATTGTAGTAATTTTCTGTCGTATTTATGGAATGTGGTAAATGTGCGGGCTGTTTGCAGATCTCTTTACCCCAATGATATCTGATAATTGTGAGAGCTGTTTTCTGGATTTTTATTCTCTATAACATGTGATAAATGTCATAAATGTACGGGTTGTTTATCAGATATTCCCGTGCATTGCTTGAATATATATTCCTACTTCATATCATTCTACAATGTCACTTTTTCTACAATGTCACTTTTTCAGGATAATCTTTCCTGGTAGAAGTCTATTTAGAAACTATCATCGTTTATTATACTCATGTGTTTTATATATAATTTTACAAACATCCCTTCTTAAACTGTGATATCTTATGTAATATTTTCGGAAAATAATTTGAATTAAATATCATTTTACTGTTGAATTTTTATGCTTTAATATGTCACCATTTGATATATTAAAATCTTATGTGATCATATGTTTTCCGAGTCTGTTATAGGAATATTGTATTGGTTATTTTTCACTTTGAGAAATAATGATAATTCACAACTATCTTTTTTGAGCATCGTAAATTTTTGTCTATCATGACTTCAGTTGAGTTCAATGTTGTCATTGTAATAAATTATTATGTATTGATGTATATTTTTTATGCAATGAAAAATTGAAGACGTTTCTCTTAGATATAATTTTGTAATATAAGCTACGAAACATGTGAAATATATATAATTACCACTGTTTTGCAAATGTTATTAAACTTCAAGTGTCGCCTAGTACGGAAAATTACAAAATTGTATGATATTTTGAATACAGAGCAGATAATCACCATATCAAAATGGTCCATAATAAACACGTGTGATTTTTGTTCAGGTACAACTGAATAATATGTTACAAATGGAACAGTCACATGTAAAAATCAATAAACAACAAGAAAGGTGCAAATGATACAATGGATTTAAGAATATATGTAGATTATCTTCATCAAGAATGAAAAGTGAACCATTGAATGTCGTGAAAATAATCGTCCTGGCATTTCGTAACAAAAACACTAAAAAGTAACAGATGGTGAAGGATTAATAGACACAGGCCAATTATTGGAAAAATCACCATTCTCGTTGATTTTCATTCGAACATCAAATATTAGAGTATCATAATGCAATTTGTTACAACTAACCAAACAGCCTTCAATTTCTATTAAAAGCATTAAATTTTTTCCCTTAAAAACTATCACCATTTATTCGACATTTAAATTAAACATCATATTCATATTTAGAAATTGACTTCCGCTTTTGAAACCGGTGCTAGGGAGTGTGTACCTTGAATTTACTACAACCGTCCAAGACCACCTCCAAGAAAATATTATATCAAATTCAATAAAAGGATAATCTAGACTTAAACTTTATATAATGTACATGCATAATGAAACGGAATAAACAGGGAGGGTAACTGTTCATTTAAAGTATCATTTTGTGCTAGAGAGTGTACACAATTGCACACCTTTGCTTTGTTTTACTGTTATTGTTTATCACTTATTTTCTTCTTGTGTTTGTGTTTGTTTGAACTTATAAAGAAATGAGTGCTGTTGATATTTCATTATAATTTTTTATTTTATTTACACGAACATTTATTTTGTATAATTTATAGAACAACGAGCAAACACATACGTACAATGAAATTTTAAAAAGAATTACACGAAAATTTTCAGCTTCTGTGATATGTGACATGAACATAAACAGATATATAGAGGGTCACAAATTAGATTTATGAGGTGTTAACATGTATACATGCAAAATATATAAATAACCTGTATCTTGTTCGTATATATGTATACTTTTTTTTAATAAAATGTGGCACATGATAATGAGAAGAAATACATTCACACACAATGATTACCAAGTTATCAGTAACATTTCGCAAAAATTTTGGTTAACTTATCCTGCCGCAAGCGTTCAATTATATATTGGTCTTACAAAACTGATTTCTACACAGTTCTATAGAAAATATTTTATAATATCATTTTTCTCGCATTTCAGTTAAACAATATAGTATTTATCAGGTCTCAACAATAAGGTATCCTCCTGGGTAAAAAAGTGTTAAGTCACAAATCAACAACACTTGCAAGTCGGAGAGAATCCTACGTGCCCATCCTATCTATGTTAATTCGTTCTGCTGTCTTCGACGTCGCAATGAAGTTAAATACTTATTACAAAATATCAACACTATTTCACGTCTAAATTTTGCTCCTGTTAAACAGTAAAGTAAACAGTTTATAGAATGGTTTAAAAACATGACCATTAAAAGTATTGTCCAGCAAAGAAACCGGTGATTATGCTTTACAGAATGTATCTCATTGTCAGAAACGTGAGTAAAGTTTAAAGCCACTTGATAAATACTAATTGGTGCTGTAGTCAGAACAAAAACGGTGTTTAGACAAAATATTAGCGGAAACAATGACTGCGACTTCCGTTCTCGGGCAACTTTAAAATTTCTTCTGAAGAAGCAATGTTCCAATTCAGATGTAGAAAAGTTTGGAACTTTCTGTTTCAGTTTGTAAAGAATGAGCGAGTTTCCAATTACGATTAATAAACATGGAACAAAACAGTATACCGTTGAGTCAATGAATGGCCAAATGTTCTGAAAAAAGTAACGATAGTCCTCACTTGAAGCCGTACATGACGGGAAAATCGGTTCCATGTTAAATATATGCACCATTCCATAGAGAGCATGAGAATTTAATATCATCAACATAACACAAAGGCAAGCGACAACTGTTTTAGCACATCTTTTAGATTCAACTCGCCGCGCTCGAAAAGGAAACCAAACACATATAACTCTTTCAACAGTTATTATTGTAATAACCCATGCCGAAAACTGCACTGATGTAAACAAAAACCAGGAGTGAATTTTACATCCGATAGATTTATAGTTTTTGATGTAAGAATCAAATGCTATGGTCAACCATTCTGTGAAGAAACCCGTGTATAATGCAATTATATCTGACACAGCAAGAGCCATCAGGTACACAGCCATAGCAGTTGTCTTCAATGACGATTTTGTGTATACGATTATAGTTAAACAATTACCTAGGCTTCCAAGAAATAACAAAATTGGCGGAATTATAATCCAAATGCATCTTGTTATTTTGTATTCATGGTACTGGCGAATAGTATCCGACTGGTTTGTCCTTAAAATTGTATCATTTGAGAACGATGCAATTAGATAGTTCATACTTTACTCAAATAAACAACAGTAGCAAAATATGTTTAATCCGTTAATTTTGTCCGTGTTTTGTGCACATATTTTCTTCTGTAATATGTAGCACTCAGATCGTCGACAGTATTTAATGTATCCGGAAATACAGAACGTGACATCAGAGCATTTATTAATTAACGTACCACTGCGTAGTGTAAGAATTGTTTTTGCATTAAGGCAGTATCGATTCAGAATGTCTAGGCTAGTCGTGGTTGCTTATTATTGACAAAAGATTAGAAGTTTAGATATGAAATTAAAACAAGCCCAATTATATGTCCGTTATATCAACGTGATCAGCGTCTGCAGCTCCACTGATATTGACCGGTTACATAATGAATCAGCTATATCTTAACTTGATTTCGATAGCAACGCGACGTCATATCTTCGGTTAATTAAATAAGCGCCAAGTATCGTGTGCAATAAACACAATTTGGCAAATAAACAAAACAGCACGAAATTTCTTGATTCTGACCTCATAATTAACACGATATTAGATTTTACTGCTGCACATATATTTTTTCCATTGTACTCGTATGCCTCTTTTGTTTGTTTACCGTTCAAGTGGTGCACGTTTTTTCATCCTGCTGTTTGTATAACTTTTTGATTACAGCTTATGTTCGCATTGTAATGAAATCTCAAAACGAATTGTCTATTGTTCTGATATAGGCTTGCGACGAAATCGCTCTTAATAATTTGAAAATTAAATATTCATTTTAATTTCGGCTTGATACATATTGTTTCTTTTTGTAGGAATATAGGCTTTATAGATATACATGTCTCTGAAATATTGATAACGTTCTTAAAAGTTCGCTAAAGCCAGAGACTTACATGATAAAGTTAACAAACATAACTACAAAAATTTCTATGAGCACTAGAAGTGTTGTAACATCTCCGCGTTGTCTGACCAAAATAAGTAAGACTTTCTTTCTCATTCGGGGAGTTGCGTCGGCGTCAACATAATACTGGGTAAAGTTTAAAAATCTAGAAACAAATTGATCCCTCGGAAGAAATAATCACAACAAAAATACATGAAAATTGCAGACTCAAAGTGCAACCTTTGAGCCTTATATGTCAGTAAAGCTGACACTTAAAATTTGTCCAAAATCGATTCCGCAACGAAATCAGACGAATGGTGTTGAAGCAGTTGTCCTACGAATATTGTTTTTAAGTAAATTTATACACTTTATAAACAGAAAGAACAAATCGCCGGCTATAAAAACGACTATGCCATGCGGACGTCTCACGGCTTTTGTCACGGTCTAGGCCGTGAGGTAAAAACCTTGGAAGTGTGGTCTCTCAGTAGAGGTTTATTTACGTAGTCTGTAAAGGGAGTTGGTTGGTTCCACACAGTTTACTTCTATAGTGATTACTATTTTATATCTACTTTGCTCACCTATAATTTTAACGGAACACTAGCTCTACATAGATAAATAAATAAAAGTAAAATGTTGTAGTAGAAATCATCAGTTTCAAGTCCTATTTATGTTAAAACTGTTTTCTAAATTATATCTCCATTAATGTAATGTATCTTAATGTCTAACGCGTGTACCTTCTTTAATAGTCAACACGGAAAAATAGCGTACCAGTGAACCGTGACTACATTCAACAAACAGTAAATTATCTATTTCAAGCAGTAAAGTGTTTATTAAAACGTGTAATAAAGATTAAATATCTAGAAAATAGCTCAGAACTGTTTAATCTGAATAAATAAATCGTCATTTATAAAGAATAGTTCAATTACTTTAACGTGTAAAATTGCAGACGGCACTTATAAATTTTTCCGCTCAAATTTGTAACTCAACAAAACGGGGTTTTGCCTCTGAAATTCTGGTAAAAAATCTGGGCCCTTTTATACCCAGGACAAATCCCAACCAAAATAAAGTGGTTGAAGTGGTTGGTTTACCAAAGTGGTTGTGGTTGGAGCCAAAAAATGGTTGGTCCGACCAAATATTGGTCGATTTACCAAAACGGTTAGAAATTTAAACATAGACTCTTAAAAAATGGACATAGAACATTTTGTTACAAATATTATGGCATTATCTTAAACAAGTTATACCTTTTCAACGAAGAAAATACACAAAAATCCGATCGCAGAATTTCGTCAATAAATTAGCTGTAGCCGGTCGTCCCTAGTAACGTACCGGAAACAGTTCAAAATGGCATCTTCAAGTGAAAGTGTACGCACGTTTTTCTAAGAAAATGGATCATAACTACAAAAATACATGGAATTAAACATTGTTACTTGGCAAAACAGTGACTTAAACAAATAATGAATAAACAATAACAATAGGATTTATAATCACAGGTAACGAGTGAAAGTGACAATTCCCCTCAGAAGTTAGATTGAGCTGCACATCGTGAAAATGGAGGATAAACAAGAAAAACATGTTGGATAAAATAGGATAGATTAAATCTGGCTCATAACCCGTATACATGGGTTGGTGTTTTGATTTCTAGTAAAACACAGCTCATTATAAGTTTTATGGCTAGAAAATGTCAACATATCCTCACTATTAAAGATTAGAAGAAAAATAACTTCTCAAGTTCAAGTCAATTAAGGTAAGGAGTTGAGTTCATTCAGTTCAGTTATGTTACAGTTATAGTTGCAAATTTCAGGTCACTTGGGCTAGGGCTTTTGTTTTTACGGAGATTATACACTTAATATACAGAAAGAACAAATCGCCGTTTATAAGTAAACGATTATGCCACGCAGATAATTTGCAAATGCTATACTTCGGCTAGGTCTTTCAGCCTTATATGTCTGTAAAGGTTACCCTTCAAAGTTGTACAAAATCGAATCCGCAACGGAATCAGACGAATGGTGTTGAAGGAGTTGACCTACAAATATTGTGGGTTTTCTTAAGTATATTTATTCACTTTATATACAGAAAGAACAAATCGCCGGCTATAAAAACGGCCATGCCATGCGGACGTCTCACGGATGATTTACTTGGGCTAGGGCTTCAACCTTTAGGTGCTTTTCCTACCTCACCTGTAGAAAGTCTATATGCGGAAGCTGGGGAACCATCGCTTCATCTTCGTCGAAAAAAGCTATCACTTCAATATGCAACTAGAATTTCACCTAATAGCAAAAATCCAGCTAAAAATATTATTTTCAAACCAAGTTATACTAAACATTTGTTAACAAACCAAAGGAAATTAAACCATTAGGCCTTCGTTTAGATGATTTAGATAAACTTAAAATTAATCCAGACAGTATCCTTCAAAATGACGATGAGGATATTCCACCTTGGACTTTTAATTCCCCGAAAATAAATATTAGCCTTTCAAATATAAAAAGGTCAGCAAATTCACCTGAACATTTCAAAGAGAAGTTTCTAACGATTAAGGAAAAACATGGAGATTTTATACATATTTATATGGACGGTTCAAAAGAAGGTTGCAAAATAGGTGCGGCTGTGTTTGAAAATATTTTTACATCTAGTATGAGGTTACCAGATAATGCATCAATTTTTACTGCTGAAGCAAAAGCTATAGATTTAGCATTGTCATACATAGTACAGCATGCCCATGATAAATTTGTGATATTTTCTGACTCGCTTGCTGTTTTAATATCCATTAAGAATGTTAAAAAAAATCTGACAATACGAACAGAAATACAGAAATATAACGATCAAAGCCCTATCCCTAGTAAAACGTCCGTGAATTCTCCGAGTGGCATGGTCGTTTTTTATGACCGGCGATTTGTTCTTTCTGTATATAAAGTGTATTTACGTAACAAAACACAACATTCGTAGGCTAACTACTTCACATCATTCGACTGATTCCGTTCCGGATTCGCCTTTGTACAACTTTGAACCGTCACCTTAACAGAAATATAACGATCAAAGACCTATCCCTAGTAAAACGTCCGTGAATTCTCCGCGTGGCATAGTCGTTTCTTATGACCGAAAATGTCTTCTTTCTTTATATAAAGTGTACAAATTTTCGTAAAAAACACAGTATTTGTAGGCCAACTGCTTCCACATCATTCACCATCATTTTGATTTTTTTATATAAAAATTGAAAATTGTGTTCATGACAAAAAGAAAAGGAACTATTGTTGTTGTACAGCATTAAACATAAGTAAACTTTGTAATATAAACAAGAGTAAAGTATATATTCAATTGTATACACATGTACTTAAAACTATATAAAAATGTATAGAAAAGTATAAATTATACGTTTTTTTATTCAAACCTTTTCTAAAAACCAAATAAAACATAAAAAATATTAAAAACTTGACAAACACCATGAATGTATTGGATGATTAATTCACAAAACTTGTGAAAATTATATGCTGCTGTTTGCGTTTATCTTTAAGTTAATCATCAGATCAATTTCTTCAATAATCAATGATTTTTGATATTGTACAATATTCAGTGATTTACTAATCAACACATTAACTTGCAAATTCGAATTCAATAGTAAATGTCTTGACTATAAATTTCTTAATATGATCAAACATAACATGTGAAAAATGACAATAAAAACATTCTTTTTCTACATGACAATTGTGATACGTACATTGAATGAGCTGACATTAGATAATCGACATGACAATTCGTGCATTTTTTGCTACAAGTAAGCGTGATACGAGATATTTGTATGTAAAGCTTGAACTCGTTGTTGTTATTAACAAATGTGGCATCTTTTGAGGAATCGCGGGAGAAGTCGTTGTATCAGGGTGATGTTGTCCAATTGAAAAGGAATTGGGAATATTGGTCAAATGGGGCTTTCATGGTACTTTCGTCGTGTATTTTGGTCAATTCTGAGACTTTTTTACAATCTTGAGTGACTTGGAAGTGCTTTGTCTTTAACTCCAACTAGGTTCAAATTGATAGCAACATGGGACTTTCGTTCGTTAAAAAACATTAAAAACCCTCAAATAATAATCTACATTTATAAATAAACTAAGCACCATGTTATTCAGTTGAAAGGAGTGAAAAGAAGCGGATCAACCCGATTTGGATACTTTGTATATTGTAATATACTTATATGGCAATACAACAATAAAGCTATTGTTTATTTTCAATATATTCAAACTATCAATTACACTTTTATTTAGATATGACTTAACAATAAGTAGAGGTTATTACATCGAGTAAGTGTGCCTTTAGTCCGTATTGGCACACTTGGTGACTTATTCGCCCGAGGGCTTTAGCCCGAGGGCAACTTTGAACCAAGTGTGCCAATATGGACTAAAGGCACACTTGCCCCATGTAATGACCTGTTTATTGCATATGTTTCGCAGCAATTTTTCATACTTTCCACAAAAGCATAAGTGTCAGCTGGCTCTCCTTGTAATTCGATTATATTTATCAAAATCCATCAAGCGATTCGCCAAAGATTTCAACGTCCTCTCGGCGGCCATTTTTTTGCGATGCGGTTGTCAATTACGTAACGTGTATACGCGCGGACGTTCTGCCGTTACTGGACAACAGGTGTGTGATCACCGGAAATAGCCTCAATATGGGATTTTGGCACACTTGGCAAGTGCGCCAATATGGCTTATTCTATTCAGAAAAAAGAAACGCATTTTTATTACTAATTATAGTAACATATGCAATAAATTATATAACACTCTTTTGGTCCTTAGGTTGAAACTTTTAAACAACCGAGGTCACAGACACCTGGATGGCTTCTACATGGGAATGTAAATGAAACATGGTCGTCTTAGGAACAATGACCTTGTTATACTTTCACAATTTCGATTTTTGCAACTTAGACGAAGATACAAAACGATATTTATGTGATATGAAACAGTTAAATATCGCTCAAGATGCTTTTTATACATTTAAAATCTGCCTTTTTTCCCCAAAAAACGTGTAGACTTATAATTAAATACAACAATTGCAGACTCGGTTTGATTGAGTCTGTACATGAGGGATAATGAATACGTGCAACATCCCCCACGCCCTCTAGCACCGGCTTGAGCGGTACTTAATAATTCTCAACACTTAATAGTGCTGGCATCAATGATTCCAAGGGCCAGAAAAATATAATAAATATATGAAGTACGGGGCAACTTTTACAGATGCCACACAAAGCACTTGACACCTGATGTTGTGAAATATAAAAATCGAGAAACAAAGTGATCGCTCACAACAAAATTACAAGAGAATTGCAGACTCATTTTGATTGAGATTGTACATGAGGGATAATGAATATGTGCAACATCCCCCAAGCCCCTAGCACCGGCTTGAGCGGTACTCAATTCTCATAGCATCAATGATCCCCGAAGGACCAGAAAAATATAACAACACTGAAGTGAAGTACGGGGCAACTTTTACAGCTGCCACACAGCACTTGACACCTGTTGTTGTGAAGTATAAAAATCGAGAAACAAAGAGCATTAATCACAACAAAATTACAAGAGAATTGCAGACTCGGTTTGATTGAGTTTGTACATGAGGGATAACGAAGCCACATTTGTCACATCTAAATTTCTATATTTAGCCCTTTCTTTGTTCATCTATTTTTAAATTATGTAACGCCTTGAACGATTTTCTTCATTGACATTCAAACTTGCGTTAAGATGTATATGTTGATTAATGATACTCATAAAAAAGCCACATGCCTCAAAAGGTCACATTTGTGAGGGCCATCTTGCTGATGTCGTACTTCATGTTGTTTGAGAGAGGTTTCGCTGGAGCAAAATCTGCATATATTTATTTTATTTAGGGATTGTTAGCTGAATGTGTTATTATTTGTTTCTAAACTAATTAATGGGAAAACTTTTTTCATAAGGATGATATTGTAGATTATCAAAAGGTCAGAACAAGTCAACAAGACTGTTAGGAAGCTATCCAACTAGCTGATAGAGAGACTGTGCTTCTACTCAGGTGCCCGTTTGTGCCTGAAATAATGCATGGATGGGGAACCTTGGGTCTTCCTTCACCAGTAAACCTGGAACGCCGCCATCGAACGTTATACCGGTGCGACGTACTACCAAATCAAACAATCAAACATAGTTAAGAAATAAAGTATTTAATCACGTTGATAATACAATTCAGTTCTGAATAGCTTTTTTATGTCATTTTAGTCTAATGTTATGAAATGTCATTATTCTTGTTCTCATATAATTTCTCTATACAGCGCTATTACTGAGAAGGGTTATTAGTATCTGGGTGACTTTGAATATGTGTGCCTCTAGTTCAGATAAGTTACTTAAGGAAGTTTTACATCATTTTGTTTGTGTAACAATTCACTCACACAGTGAAAGTGATAATGAATTAGTGACACTTATGATTTATAAAGATTTGCACATTACAGTACAACGAATAAAGATAAAACAACTTTTATTTGATACATGGTAACGATTTTGTGTATTCCAACTTCCTGCTTAGATAACTTCCGGGTTGATTTGCCAATGATTCATTTCGTTCCGAAGTATGACGGAAACCGCTGTAAAGTTGCGATTGGATTCCAAGTATGGATGGAAACCACAGAACAGTTGCGATTGGTTTAAATAAATATTGTTGTAAGGGAATGACGTTTACCAGCTACAGTTAAACCTCTGTTAGGAAATGACTAACTTTAGCTGAACATGCCTTTCTGTTTATATTAAACACTGTTTCTTGTTCGTGTAAATGACGAAGAGCTATATAGCTTTAAAATATTATTGTACAGTGATAAATATGAAATAGAGTAACGTTTATTCAATTTATAGAAACATGCGTGATTCAGTTCTAGTTGCCCCTCCCCGCTCTTGTGATGTTCCTTGATCCACACTAGAAAACGATTAATTTCTATTGCCTTTTTCTTTGATGTCAGGTAAAACACAGTAAAGGTGCTGCCTCTTACAATTCTTAACATTTATAAATAATTCATGACAGTAGTAGTTTATGACTTCTGCTCTCTTGTTGCTTTTGAAAATGTAAAAAAAAAACAATCCTAGAAGTCCTTTTCAAGTGAAATGTTAATAATTCACTTTAAAGTTTAGCTTTCAGAATCTCTAAAAGAATATGAAATGAAACTCCTGAATAAGTTATAGGACACAGACGTACAACTTTACTTGAAAAAGCATCATGTTGAAAAGCTGTGTTTTATTGATAATTTGTTCTTTTTTGTTATCTTGGAGTGGGTGATTACAAATAGGCTGTTATACTTGTAGTGTAGATACTCAGTTTTTTTGGGCGTAGCTGTATTAAAATGGATTTTGACCTAGATTTGTAACAAATGAAATTGTTAGTTACAAAATCTTCAGCTAAAAGAGGGTGTTTTTCATTGGTGGAAAGACTGGCTGTTATGAAATTTAAGGACACATTCGTAATCTTTAGTTTACTTGTCTCTAAGAATAAAGTTGTATTAAAAATATTTATACAATCGTAAACTAAATATCACAACGTTATGACCAAAACAAAGATATATCAAAATACAAAAATATACAGTACATATGATTTCATGTACAATTTATTTTGTTAATAATATTAACAACAAACCCAACTTTTTGTTTTTCAGCCTTTACTTAAACATTCGATTACTACTCACTCGTACTTTATTTGCCGTAGCTTTTCTGTTTTCTATGAAAATGAACGATATTTTTGATCAACAAAAAGATTCTCCAGAGCTGATATAAATTGCAAAAATTAATATATTTAAAATGCAACATTATCATAAAGAATCGCAAAACTTTAAGTATTATTTTCTGTGCGTAATAATAACAAATTAATTTATTCATAGTTATTCGGCGTTTGTTTACACCGGTAGGTAAATTTATCAGAATACATCCCAATTGACTACCTCAATCTGAAACTGTCTCACTTGATAATCAGTGTCATTTATGGGTTATACAAAATTGAGTTTAGTACTTATTATAAGATAAATAGATATATTTCTGTATATATGGAACAACATTTATATTTTACATTCCACATTTAAAGTACATTGTAAAATACAACCTGCGTAGGTGTACGACACGTAGCCATGCCAGTAGGCTTAACTAGTACCTCCACCTCATACCCCTAGTATATACAAAATACTAGTAAAGCTGTGCAATTTTTAATAGAAATCCTTTTTTTATAAAATACATAATTATAACTTTTACTAGTAAGGTTATGTTTAACTTTTTATTTAAGTCTTCAATCATTCATTTTCATTGCCAGATAGATAAGAAGGCATTATAAATAGTATAGTTCAGAGTTGATATGTTCCATTGATTGTTTATTACAGTTTGTATTCTTTCATAAATAAAAGATATAAACAACAAAAGATTTTGGTGTTATTATCATGACCTAATAATTGCAGCATTTTATGCACAGAAGTGCTTTTACAAAATGAAGGTCAGATACATATAAGTTAATATTATTTAACAATAAAATTCAAGTTGTCAGCTGATTGTGACCTTTGCAGTCTCTAAATTTGGTAGTGTGGTTGGTTATTATCTGGTTTAGACAACTGTCATAGATTATACTAGTAACCACCAAATATATTTCAATTTAGACATTTATATTGTTATAAAGTATAAATATCATTAATTTTGAAAATATTCTAAAGCTATGAGACATTTTGCACTGAATTTACGCCGATTATCTTTTTTAAAGATATTTCTTGTTAATTTTGATGTTGGCTAGAACCATTGTCATTTATAATTAAACCGAATAGGACGAACGTTCTGATGCCCGTCTAAGACGTAATAAATGACAGTACCAGTATTCTGCCGGTTTCCAACATGAGCCTTCAAATGCCTGCGTCGGTGGATTTAAATGGACAGCTTACATCCCCTTGACAACCTAATGCTTAACAAAGCTTTACGCTAGAAAGCAAACGGAATCAAACGAACGTCATCAATAAGGTAAAAAAAAGGATATGTTTACATCAGAAAGTATAAAAGTGTCTCAAAAGAACTTAAGCAGAATTTAACAGTTAAACGTGATATGGTAAAATTTATTGAATTTGTTTCTTTGCCCCGAAAGACGAAGAAACAATAATTGGCAAATGGAGTCTTCGTGTCGTAGTAACGAAATCGAAGGCACGATAAATTGGTCAATTATCAACATCTTTTAACGTAGAAGTCCATCTAAAATCTTGCTGAAAGATCTGTGGAGTAAAACAGTTTTTTTTTTGCAAATAAAGTAAGTAAAACGAGCAATTTCCGGATAGTAAGTCACAAGAAAACAAAATAGTAAGTTTCAGGCATGGTTTTTAGTGTTTACATATACATTGAAAAGAAATAAATGTGTACAAAAAACCTTTAATTCTGATCAAATATTTTCTTTGAATGCTTAATTAGTTGTTTTTGTAACATATATAATTCTCGGTACTATTTTTCTGGACGCTATTGTCACGAGTTATGTGAAAGATCCTTAATTTACCCTGTGGAACAATGCTCTTGGTTTTTTTTAAATTTAAAGAAAGTTACCATGCATATGATAGGCCAAGTCTAGTTAGAATTTAGGAAACGTTTGTCACCTAAACTTATAAAAGTAATGAACTTACCGTGGCTTAGAAGTCGCCATTACTCGTTTGTATTATTATACAAAGTCGCGTAATTTCGCCGTGACCTCGCCTGCTTTACTCGAATTGTATTTGATATATCAAATAATATATTCTTATACTTTCAAAAATAAAACTTATAATAATTATCGAATATTTTTACATGAAAAAAATAATAAAAAGAATTTAAATTGTATTGGATCTCCCACTAAGGCACGTGGATTATTTGCAACTTTCAACGAATATTTCCAGAAACTTGGCACCTACCGGAGTTGAATGGATATCCGGGGCGGGGAAAATCTCGAGCTTAAGTTTTAAACTTGTATGTCAGGTAGAATACTTGAGACAATCCCTTCCTCTCATATAGGTCACGTGTTCAAAAATCAGAATGTTCATATTCTAAGAAGTTTGGTAATTATTTTAGAAGCATAATTATATACATATATAAAAATTTGACGTGTCGTTACAACCTAAATTAAAACATACAGGATCTTTAAGAATACAACTACAAAAGGATAAATTATAATTTGATATAATTTGAATTTTAAAGTTGAAATATGAAAATAATACTATCATCTGCTAAAAAAATTACCTTTGAATGAATTACTTGTCAATTTACTTGTCAAATTAAGAACATGATTTATTACATTTATATGTTTGCAATATCGAGACATATTAAGAGTGAAAAACATTTTTGGTGCCTAACTTACACTATAACATTCTTATTGTAAATTTATGTACATATACATGATTACTAGAAGCACA
This sequence comes from Ruditapes philippinarum, assembly GCF_026571515.1. NCBI lineage: Eukaryota > Metazoa > Mollusca > Bivalvia > Venerida > Veneridae > Ruditapes > Ruditapes philippinarum. The sequence continues at coordinate 222,927 of NW_026864469.1, read as the reverse complement.
TAAATTTGCTTATTTCCTATATTAAAAATTGAATCAACAAAATAAAATTTGATATTTTGTTAATTTTGCATGTGATATTTGAAATGTTGTTTATTTTGCTCGTGGAAAGTATATTTCATTTGTGAGCATTATCTGATGTATTTTCCATGTGAAATCTACTAGTATTTCTATCTCATACCTATTTGCCAGGGTGAGAGAAGAAAGGAGCTAAGAGAATGTCAGCAGTAAAAAAAACTTTATCAACTATGAATATGGGTTATCAGCCCATATATGGAGACCTTGTTAACATTTGCACTATATTATGAGCAGGATATCTTTCATCTGCTTTTCATTATTGCTTACTATATAGATTAAGATCGTAAATAATCAGGTGAACGATATCAGGGTCATCATGGCTCTCTTATTTACAGTAGGTTTGGTGGTCATGCAACACGATGCCTGTTGCTTTGCCTAAAGAGGGTGTTAATATTAATACTATAGATATTTAAGCGAGTCGGTGAGTGGGAGATTTGACCCTCACCATCTAGTCTGCGATATTTTTATTATTTGTTTTTATTTCGCTTTAACTGCTGTATTGAGTGTGTCCCATTCTAGAATTTTCTATTTTACAGAAAGTAGATATTTGTTGTATCCGTTACGTACGCCCTTGAAAGAGTTATTTGTTGATTTTTTTTTCAAAGATAAATGAGAGTAAATATCATTTATTTATTTGCTTATAAAGATATATTGAGAAATAGTTGAAATAAATAAAATTTCATTTTCCCTATTTTCACTATAAAATGTTTGTCCACTATTGTGAAACGTATTTTCCGTATTTTTACTTGTGTCTTGCCGAACTTTTTCTTCTTGGGTTTTAGCCATTGCACAAAATTGAAGAAGTCTTAAGAGTTGTGAAGTCAAAAATGTGAAAAGTTTATAATAAACAGAAAATGAAAGTACTTCTTGTGTTATAAAAGTTATCATATTTCACTCGTAGCAACCACCACTTGTAAAATATTTATTTTCATACCACTCAATGAATTAAATCCTGCATTTATAGCAAAAAAAAAACTTTAATATTCTTTGTGTATTTATTTACGACTTCATATAGGCTGTGTGACAAATTTCAATGATAAAATTAAAACACACACACACACACACACACACACACACACACACACACACACACACACACACACACACACATTTAGACAACGCCATCTTTCTGCTTTAATCAGATGTACAAAAGTATATATTTTCACACTGTGTTAGTTCTGTCTTGTCATTAACATGATTTATATTGAATATCAACAGATCTATATTTTTTAAAGAAAACGGAATTGACCTTTTTTAGCTTTAGATCAAAATCTGATGGCAACATTACTTCATGTTTTCTTAAGAGAGTGAAAACTCAAAAAATCATTGCAAGTAAAAGATTTCATTCAAAATTACTATATTGTCAGAACAACAGCATCATCAAAAAGTAATAATAATAATCAATCACATAGAAACATAAGGGCGACATGTCAACTTTTCGTCATGTGTTGCATGATATAGCTTAAGGAAAACCTAAAAATTATGTTTGTTTCCCCTCCCGCGACCCATGCCAGTTTGGGTAGGGTAGGTAGGTCGATAAAGTATATATTATTTTACCCAAAATGTTTTTATTGTATCAAAATTATTCAATGAAATTGCGAATGTCTAGCATAATTGTGAATGTTTAGCATCTTTTTCAAGATTGAACAAATATTTTCGGTGACATTTATCCCAGTTTGTATATCAACAATTAAAAACATTAGACAGATATAAAGATCTGATTTCCGTTTCCATGTTTAAAAAAAAAGATTCTATGCAAAAATATCTTCTAGGTTGCTGTGGTTTTTGTGCGTACGTAGCGGGAGGGAAAACACACAATATTTTATTTAAGGTCTTATAAATGACTTATTATTTGTTATTGTTTCCTAAAAAAATCCTGGAAAAAACATCTTTGTAAAAGTATTCAGAGTCAAACTCAAATTTTGACGTGGCCGAAGTGACAACGCCTCAGACTAGAAATGAGAATCAAATGATGTCATGAAGGTTTTCATTTTGAGTGCGTTGTAGCACAAAAAAAGTTCAAATGGTTCGTAAAAAATAATCATATACAGCTGTTTTCTGTATCGTTATCTTTCAGCTCTTTGAGATTTTTTCTCATTATATCATTGTAAATAATTTAATTTTACTTGTCATATGAGAAATTATGATGAAATAAAATGCGTATTTTAATATTTGTTTATAATAAAAGAAAAATCAAGTTTTTTTTATAATAACAGGATTTATATGCATCTTGTGGAATGAAAAATCTATTTTCATACCACTCGATGAAATAAAATCCTGTATATTTTGAGAAAATATTTTCTATTTACATAACGATCAAAAGCTCTTTGGAACGCTTGTATATTAGACTTTCGTTTTACTCGCCCGCTGTTACTCAAATTTTAGCCAAAGACGATGAAACAAGAATTTTTGCAAATCATTGTCTACATTTTTCACCTGAAACTCGTGCAATCCGTGAATGTGGATCATCTCCGGGTGGTATGTCAAAAGCTCCTGGTTATCAAACATTATCTGGAACATAATCATATTATTTAAAGTTTATAACGCTATATATCTACTGCAAAAAAAATGTTACAAATTTAAAAATAAGCCTTCCAAAATGAAAGAAATATGCTAGTATAATTCATTAAAAGCGAATGGTGGCTCGTTTACAAATTATCGCTTTCAAGTTAAAATCTACCAAAAACTACCACTTGCCAACATCTTCCATGTACAAATCATTCGGAGTTTGTTATTATGTCTAATATAAAATATTATCAACGTAATTATTCATTTCATTACAGACCTTTCAATATAGGCCATTTTTTTACAATTTAAGCATTAAATAACAAATATAATGTAAAACTTGTTTCACTGACAACAAGAGCCATGTCAACATGGCCATCCCCCGCCGAATGTGTTTGCTCATTGGAAGAATGTATATGTAGTAGAGCAGAATAATTCCATTTTAAGAGGTCTTTTGGTAATGAAAACTGATGGCTATAGTGGTTACAGATTTGAAACCTATGTGAATACTGATGGCTGAAAATAACAAAGGGCAATAACTGAAAAATAATGCAGGGTAGGTTATCATTCTTGTGTGCTGCATCCCTCCTCAGTAAAATCTATCCACCTATGAAGTTTCAAGTTGATACCTCAAATACTTTTTGAGAAAAAAAATGAATTGAGAAATTAAGTATGAAAAATAACAAAGGGCAATAACTCAAAAAATATAAAAGGTAGAGTTATCATTCTTGTGCAGTGCACACCTCCTGGGTGAGATCTATGCACCTATGAAGTTTCATTTTGATATCTCAAAGGCTTTTTGAGTTATGCTCTGGGCAAAAATTAATTTTGAAAAATAACAAAGGGCAATAACTCAAAAATAATGCAGGGTAGAGTTATCATTCTTAAGCACTGCACTCTTCCTCAATGAGATCCATCCACTTTTGAAGTTTCAAGTTAATACCTCAAATATTTTTTGAGATAAGCTCTGGACAAAATAGCATGAAAAAAAACAAAAGGGCAATAACTCAAAAATTGTATAGGAAAGAGTTATCATTCTTGCGCACAACATTCCTCCTCAATAAGATCTATCCACCTATGACATTTCATGTTGATATCTCAAACACTTTTTGAGTTATGCTCCACTCAGGTGAAAAATTAGGTATGAAAAATAACAAAGGGCAATAACTCAAAAATTATGAAAGGTAGAGTTATCATTCTTGTGCACTGCACACCTCCTGAGTGAGATCTATGCACTTATGAAGTTTCATGTTAATATCTCATAGGCTTTTGGAGTTATGCTCTGGACAAAAATCAATTTTGAAAAATAACAAAGGGCAATAACTCAAAAATCATGCAAGGTAGAGTTATCATTCTTGTGCACTGCACTCCTCCTTAATCAGGTCTATCCACCTATGAAGTTTCAAGTTGATAACTCAAATACTTTTAGAGATATGCTCCGGACAAAAATGTCGGACGGAAGGACGGATGGACGGACGGAAGGACAGAAGGTCGGATGGACGGACGGACGGAGACTATTTCTATATCCCCCGCCGAAAATTTTCGGCGGGGGATAATAATGCAGATGTGTCAATGTCGGGTCTATGTCCATCTTTGACATATTCCTCTAACTTGTATGTGTCATTTCAGTACATATTATACTTAAATGAACAAACAACATTACTGCCTTTTAAGACTCTTTTCCTTTGAACTATAATTATAATAATGAAAAAAGCAGTCTGTGCGACTTTATACTTTTATAATATATAAAAGTAACTTCCACTCCGGTTTCAGAAAAAACAGAAGTCTGTACACCATTAGAATCTATACACACTTGCATTATAGTCAGACATGTTACTTCACTGCTTCCCTCGCATTATGAGCGGATTCTAAATTTCTGTCGGACTCTTTCCGGAGATGCATAACATTTAACTGATTAACTTCAAGAATTTAATAAATAATAAATTGAGCTACACCTTGAATCTCCATGAACTAGCGAATTATGAAAGTTGCAAAATGTACTTTGAAAAATATACTCCCATAATGAAAAAAGAGTATAATGGTTTATCATTATTATGAAAATCTTTTTCATTCTATATGACGTGATTGTAGAAAACATTGCTAAAATTTGCCAGTGTCGCCTGAAAAAAATCCGTAACATAACATAACAAACTAAGCTGAAACTGAATTAGTTTAATTGCATCTAACGTCGATTATGGCTTGTTTATTGATCTACATTATTCTAGAATGCAAGCATTACCTTCAACGATTCACTCTGTGCAAGGACTGACAATTTCACAATGTTTAGTCCAAATCCTTCGACTGCCATAATAGTGTCGTTTTCTACACCAGAACCGGTACGTAAATCAGACTCCTCGAAAAACATTTTTATGCCGCTATACATGAGATCTTGCCACCATCTTTTTGATATACAATAGAAAGATAACAAATGTTAGAAAATGGCGGTAGCTATATATTTTTAAATATAATGCTGACGAAAACGATGAAGACGTGTATGTTCGTGGTGATAATGATGATGATAATGGTGATTAAGATAACGATGATGATTATGATCATTTATATCATTTATTTTTTTTTAAAAATCAAATCGGCACTAGAAAATAATGAGCTCTGAAGTATAACAAAAAGAACATGACGTAAGCTTGTCAAATGTTGTCTGCTTATGAAACACATTAAAGTCGCTTTTCAGACACGATATTGATATAAGTATTGAATAAGTACAGTTGTACAAATTTGCCTATGTATTATCCCCTTGTTCCTTTAAAGTACCTCATTTGATACAAAATTATATGCCCCCTCAAACATGAGGCGTTGACAAGCTAATCGTCGCATTAATCTTTTAAACTGTAGAATTAACGTTAAAATGGAAGCACTTACTTTATCGTGAGTCCGTGCATTACATAATACTGTTTTAACGATTTAACAGCGTCTTATATTCACTGCTAAAATCACCATATAAATCGAAAACAGATCAAGAGAAATCGGATCGCCTTGTCTACAACCTCGACTAACTTAAAATAACACTTATGAAATACTCCATTTTAAATAAAGCATGTAACAGTATTATGTAATGCAAAACATTTACTTATGAAAGACAGAGCCAAAGTTTAATTTAACCTTCGGTTCCAAAAGGTAAGTTATGGCGGCCTGTAAATAGAACATCCACATGGGAGGAAGCTCAATTTTCAATATAATAAATAACTCTGCTAAAACAAGTCTTTCGTTTTTGAAAGATGCTTTCAATGATTTCGACTTGTGTAATATCTAGCTGACATGATTATAATGGCAGCCATTTTGGAGACATTCGTCAATAAACATGTATTTAGAATATAAACATAAGTTATGTCGATGATTGTGTTGGATCATCAGATTAAATTATGCGTGCTAATTTGTTTATTTTCTATTTCTACTTATTTAACTTTTTCTTTATATTTGTAATAGTTCATATGTGATTCTTTTAAAAATACTTTTAATACCGCATATGACCAAAACCTTGATAAAGTCACACAAAAAAACAAGTAATAGAGACACCTAAATAAACACTGTAAAATTGAAGCTGTCATACTTTGAAGAGACATCAATATCACTATGCTTTAAATATAATGTCTATGTTAATACAAAGCAGGGGTTTTTTTTCTTAGCTACAAAAAAAAATATATTGTCATGTAAGCTTCAATATTTTTATATGAATCCAAAACGTAAAAATAATATACAAAGTTTTACCTCGGCCAAGTGTATAATTTTTCATGATTCTTCTTTTGTTTATCGCGATCGCTTTAGTTTGGTGACAGAGCACATTTTGCTCAATTGAGTTTATTCGATGAAGGATAAAAATTGACAAAAACCAACGAGTTACTCATTTTATTACCAAAGTAAAAAATTACTTTAAACAATTGCTGTGACTTAAAATCCACGTAAATTACCAAAAAGAGGTCAAAACATGCATAAATAGCCCCTACTGCGTTAGTAACGCAGTAGAAATATGGTGATAAATACTCCAAAATACAGTCATTAATTGCACATAAGATATAAGTTATCACTTGAATCTTTAATTTGTTTACTTTTCTCAAAGTTTTAGTATTTTTTTTCCAAGTTTAATTTTCTTGAAATATTTTTGGTCATCTGGAGGCATGCAGCTTTAAAGTTAATTATTATTTTATTTCTTTGCTGAATAATATTTACAATTATTTGTTTGACGCTGTATTTATTCAAACTTTGATGAATATATAAAAGTAATGGTACTGATACTTAATTACTTCACCAAAAAAAGGACTGGTACTGCAGTACCGAGCTAAAATCTAGTACTGGTACTGGTAATGGTACTGCATAATTTGCCAAGTACTGGTACTGGTACTTAAGTGCTACACCCTTAGTACTGATGCAGCTCTGGCTGTGATAAATGACTCGCTTTTCGCTTGATGTATGAAAAATGAAAAGATATGGGCCATGCAAACATTTCTAACTGCAAAGCTTTTACCTTTAAGTGTCACATTGCAATAAGAGAAGGGGTCTTGTAATTGTATTTTGCACATATCTTAGCGGGTTAAACATATGTGCCATTTTATAAAGAAATTCCTTGATACATGACATAATCGTGGGCTGATATGTGTAAAGCATGACAAATTTTCTCATTACGCTTCATATTTGCTTTCATATTTATATCAATTGAACACTTTAATAATCATATAATATATTAGACACTTATTGAGCATCATAAACTAAGGGTACCTGATGAGTGCTTAGATCATTCTCATTTTTTTGGGGGAAAAAATTTAAAACTTTTAAAGTTTAAGAACTATCCTGCACATTTAATTTTACAACTATCCATTTCATTTTATTTCATAATTACAAGAACTATCCTTTACATTTTAGTTATTTTAGAATGACAAGAACTATCCTTTACATGTTATTTTAGAAACGCCAATAAGATTCCCAGATTTCATTTTTGTAATTTTAAAATGGCCAATGAAAACTCTTCTTATATTTTACAGGAAGTCAAACTGAAAACAGACCGGTCTACGGCCGAAATCTATTCAAAAATAGATATATAACTTACCTTGTACCTGCACTCCGTCTGGTACAAAGAAAAACAAGTCAAATCTAAAGCCAGGCCTGATCCCTTTAGAGATTTGCCAGAATATGTCTTCGAAATTCTGAAATAAAGGCAATTTAAATAAAATTATCAAAAACAGAAATGTTGTTATCAGTGATAAAAGAATGTAGGTACATGTTGCCTCTAAGTTGCTTACTTCGATCATTTAGAATCTTATCATGATCCGATTTCCATTGGATCATTGAAGGTGCTTATGTGTTTCGTCAAGTAAATATGTACTTTTACCACATTTAAAACACTATTTTTTTCATATTCTGTATACCTAAGACATTTATCAAATTACAAGTGTCGTATAACAATAGAAGGAAGGTGTTAAAATAAGAATTAGCTACTTTTAATGAAATAACGCCGATGCTTCAGTGCTGGTATAATAGACATCAATATCCATTCTAATCCAAAGCAGATATTAGGTAATAAATTACTTATTAAAATTCGGACGATTGAAATATATTATACATTGATGAATAGAGGATGAACAACTATCCCAACATCTATAATGAGGAATTTGCTTAACTTGAATTCCATATGTAGTCATAGCGTATGTAAAATATGTGCAACCTTTTTAAAAGTATACATATAGTCAAGTAATGGCAAGACATGGTTTTTTACCCTCCATAATTAATTGATTTACATGTTCTTAAACTGCTTGATTGCTTAATATATATATATATATATGTGATAAAAAACAATGCCGGTTCAATCCTTATTTTTCACCAAATTTTGTAGTTGCAAGACCATGATTTTAACTACATAGATGCAACAGACTTCGTTCAGGTAACTGGTAGTGTTTCACCGAAAATTTTACAAAATGAAGACTGTTCACAAATTACATAATATTTAACTTGAAATGTTGTTTGTTATCAGTAGGATTTCTTAGAACCATCATTTCGTTCTAGTAAAGTGAGATGTGATAATATATGATATATATATGATAATATATGACAAAGATCTTTGGACCTTATAATATTATATTTAGTAAGTCCTAATCAATATATCGATATCAGCAACCGCCCTTGGTCTGTTTAGCAATCTAGGAAAATTGGGTGGTGTGTAATTTTTCATTATTTATGTTAAAGTTGATTGTAACCACAACCAACGTCTGTGGGAGAAATAAGCCAAATTTTAACATGTACTTCCGGTCTATGCGGTGTATACATTTGGCTCCAAAGTGGTTGGTCAAATATCCAGATGGCAATGCTACGATTTTGACCATATGATTGGTTAAACATAATAGGATCTTTACTAGCAAAATTCAAGGCCCCAGCTTCACCTCGGAAGTTTCAAAACTATTTGGTAAAAATAAACTTTTTTGCGTACTATTATAATTGATTTTCTATAAGAGATCATATAGCGCAACTTAAAGTAATTACAATTATGATTTTCGCCGATAACTAGTAGATATTTCTGAAAATATGAATGTTTGATAAATGAAAAACTGCTGTCTGTCATTATGTACCATTTTACATATAAAAAGATTGGGTGCTCTAATGTAGTAATGACTTACTGTTTTCAATAAAAAGAGCAATATTATAGAATACTTCAGTTTGTTAGTAACTTACTTCTACTGGCCACTTGGTAAACTTCTTTTCCACGACGTCTGTTTCTACATAGAAATAACCATCTTCCTTTATATCATCAGATTCCATTTCCTCACATTCACCTGTCATGTCTGTTACACGGAAGCTATGTACAACTTGCTAAAAGAAGAACAAATTTCCAAACTTACAATGCAGAATTTATTTGAATTGTTTTGTGGCTAAAAAGGGAAAAAACAACACTGTTTTATGTACTGTTTAAAATATTATTTTTTTTACAAAATAGAGCAAGGTTTACCAAGATCGCTTTGTTTTTACAACTCATCAGTAAAGTTATTCATTTTATAGTAAGTTTACATTTCATTGGTATAGAGCTTTAAACAATTATGTCTGCTTCTAATGAAGTACTGACGATTAAAAAGAGTAAAAAGAAAAAGAAACTTTCACCTTCCTGATTGTCATCAATTATTATATAAACTTAGATTCTATGTATAGGTTAGTGTTTAATAATTCGTATTAACAAAAACAATTGTTTTTGTTAATGCGAATTATCAAACATTAACCTATTTAATGATCAACATTATTTCTTTTAACCAAAAACAAGGCATTTCTCTAAATCACTGATCGCTTCACCCTTTCGCTCTACAAGATGTCTACACCTTATCAAGTTTCTAGATAAGCTAAATAAATGGCCCTTAAAACATCTAATCAAGCACATTTTTATTGAAATGTCACAGAATTTATAAGACTATCATGTTTCAATAGGAAAACGATTCAATTAGGTAAAAACAATGGAGTTAATGAAATGTGTACATCCTTTTAAAATAAATGGAAAATGTGAGAAAAATACATTAAAGATTATTAATTGATACAAATTCGTTATTAGCTTCAAGTTATTCACTAACATTTAAAATCCTTATTGATTTGCTCATTTGAAAAACAATTTTTTTCTGCGTATCAATTTAGGTTGACAGGTGGAGGGGGTCCATTTACAATGAGTTTTCCAGCCAAAAAATGTAATCATTGTATTCTTAATATCAATGATTGTTAATGCAGTTCATTCTTATAAAGTGAAAAAAAAATGTTTTGGAAAATAATTATAAAGTTTAAAACACTCAGCAATTTGTAACAGAAATTTTTCTTTAAGTTAAAAGGATATAAAAAGTTACTATATAATCATTTGTCTCTGCGTGCCCAACATGTATTATCTATGTAATATATCAATTGATTGTATCCTCACATTTAGAAACACCCGACCTCGACTAATCTTTTTTATGTTGGCATTGTTTTGCTAACCTTTGACATTTTACAAATCAGAGAGCAAACCACACCTCTAACTCCTCTCTAATATAATGCATTATTGAAATGTGTTAGACTGCGGTTAGACAACAGTTTAAGTGAATTTTATTTAGTTAGTACACATTAACCAAAGTTAGACTAAGCAGAAATTTGAAAAAGACTACAATGTGATTGGACAAAAAATAATGTTGATCATTAAGTAGGATTATGCAACAACTTTCATAGTTAAAATATTAAAATGTATATATAACACTTTGACTTTGAAGTAAATACTGTTCGAAAAGAAAATGATTTCAAAATATGATGATAATAAAAATTTGCTCAGAGTATCATTAATCTACAAACTGCATTGGTCATGAACTCTACTATTAATATATTTCTTAAAACAAGAAGAACAATTAACCGATTAATTTAATCAGTAATTGTAAACCTAGATGATCTAAACTAAGCGTTGGAAACGTAATATTATTTCTGTTAAACAATGAATATAACGTTAATAATGTATATCAAATATCTTTAATGCTAGGTATGGCAAAAATGGCATAATTAAAGAAAGAAAATTTGAAATGTTTGATACATGTGAAATGATAATATTTTAGAATATTTACAGTTATTTTGTACTTTCTGTGAATTTTAAACAAGGTCATTCAATTCTATTGTGTATATATAAATACCGGCGTACTTACTATGGTTGTTTCTCTATGTCTATCTGAAGACGTAATTGTTATCAATTTATCGATAAGTACATTGTGCTATTAAAATGACTATCAAACATTGAGTTTATTGAAAAATATTAATAAAGATTGAAACTTGTTAGCATGCTATAATAATAAGTATAAATATTTGGTAAAAAATATTATGTAAAAGTCAATTAGAACTTTAAACATTCAAATCGGATATGTTTTATTCTCAGGCAAAAGAAAGATAAGTAATGAATTCAATAAATCCTAGTTATTTCTTTGACATAAGAATTAATCATTGACAACTTAGATGTGCTAACTCTTAAAAACACATTACTTAAACAAACTCCCATAGAAATGTTAAAGAACAAAACTATTGTAAAACTCCTATTGGAATAAGTAAATATTTGTTTAATGTAATACCATTTATGACAATGTATTATGTTTTGTATATGCTTATTATTGGGAAGAAATTGGGTAACCATTGGTTACTGAACATTTAGGGGGGGAAGTTATTATTACATACAATCTACTTTCTGTCCTTACGCCCACTGTAACATAGGCCCTTACTTTTTCAACGTTCAAAGTTCATAAAATACTTAATATTGTTATTGTAAAAATAGCTTTCCAAACAGTAACATATCATAAATAAAGCACAACATGACAAACCTTGCTAAAAAGCTTTCCGGTACACTTCTTGTAGTCTTTGGTACGGTTCTTCACACTAAAATAGCTCGTAGTTATTTCAAAACCATACACTGCATAAGATATAATGCTTAACCCGAGGACGAAAAATATTCCGTTTTTCAGAGAGAAAACCATGATGCTCATCGTTGTCTCCGGGGCTGCTGGTGTATGTTTGCTGACATCTCAAGACTATCTGGCAGATAATATATGATTTTTCATTGTGAGGGCTGTTCCTGAAGTTCTGTACTCCACGCTGAAATTTTGTTCCTATATGATAGTGATGGACCAATGTTACATTGATGTTGACTTTTTGTCGTCATTCCTGTTTACATGTTTAGGTTCTAAGTGTAAGTAAGAGCGAAGCACCGTTTCCGTTCTGTGTATTCTTGCTATCGTGCACGAGGTTCTTATCCGGAGTTTGACTGAAAAGGCCGATAGGATGTAAGTAGCTTAAAACTTATTGAATCACACTTGAATCTGTTCCTCGAACTAGCTAGTACTAAGCAATGAGTAATGGTATGCTCCTGACGCCGTTTGATTTAGAGGATTTGCAATCATCCAATTGGAACGACCTCGGCTATTATTGATAACAAACTAAGATCTTCTTGCAAATTTAAATCTCTGGTTATCATTTAAAAGGTAAAGGTAAACCTAAAGGTCTATAGTGTCACCCCTACTGAAGGGCCAGCTATTTCTGATTTATGAGAGACACTTTGCTTGCATACCATGTACCTCCCAACTCCTACCACTATGCCAGGCATCAGGCGGATAAAAATCGGTAACCTTTCATTTTAACTACCTCGCGGCTCACGAAGCGGCCATTTCGGTACGAGTCCCACGAGAAACATATATCCTTCAATTAACGCTCCCCGTTGGTCTCGAACCTTCGACCTCCCGATCCAAAGGCGGACTCCTTAATCACTAGGCCAACGGCACCGGTTATGTGTTCAAATATAAATTAATTTGTCATCCTGCAAAAATGGAACTTGGACTTAGATGACAATAGCTCTGATTCAAAAATTGATAACAATTGTTTCCCTTTATACTTCATTAGAAGGGCAAATATAAATTGTATTATAAGGTTAAAATAATCGTTTTAAAGAAATGTTAGATGCTTGCTACTTGAAAATGTAGGGATAAATGTAAAAATAAATTGTTATAAAAGAAGCAAAATGTAAACAAAGTGGCATTTCGACTTCTTTCAAAATATTGTTTGATTTTATTAAAGTGACCTTATGCTCATATTTTCATCGTTAAGTTGAACTAAATTGACAACATATTTCGAAAGAGTGACTGTTATAATAGTGACTGACCAACAGTTGAAATTTGAAAAAGTTTTGGATAGAATATATACCCTGCCTTAAATATAAAAAGACTGCCCCACTCTTTTTTATAAATTGACCGTTTCTGGTACATTCTGATAGATATTTAGATAAATTTCTTTGGGTGACGTGTGTAATTTATCGTTCATGCGAAGTAAATTATAAAATTGAAAGGAATTCTGACAAAATGTAAACTTGTTCTTCACTCACTATATACCCTTATATGGGCATAATGTCACTTTAACCTGTCAATTGCATACTGATTACACGGTCAATGCACACAATATATTAATCTTTTTATAATAATGGTTGTTAAACTTCGTAAGATGTACTCAGTAAGATTTGATTGAATTTAATTTGTTTCTATGAAATAGCCATAGTTACCGTTATAGCGCAATAGGGTAAACTATCGGTTTATAACTTCAAAATGTCCCACATGTTGTAAGATCTAGACCGCGTTTGGCTATGTTTTCTTCTTATTTATAATTGCCACATTGTTAAAGGTATGATTGGTTTTTTTAAGTTGTTCTTTTTGTTTTTTATAATATGTTTTGCACATATTCTGGCAAAGACAATATACTTTTAAAATATCATGGTTTAAGAATTAAAATTTAAATCAATAAATTTCATTTCAATGCCATAAAATTCAATACAAAACAAACAAATCTGTGTTTTTTGTTGTTCCATATACGTTTAGACTATTTTGTAAGCCCTACTTCAAAAATAAAGAATGGGTCTAAAAACAATTGCAAAAGTATGGATCGAACCATAGACCTCTAATATAATATATGAGATAATCACTCAACCGACTGTGCTATTGCGGATATAACCACAATATAAACATTCAGATAGTGTGACTTTTCAAAACATTAGTCATATACTCAAAATTAATTCTCGTAATCTATACGGACAGAACCGAAGTGGTATCGAATATTTAGATTAGTGATATAATGTATTCATAATTGACAGGTCAATAAAATCAGACTATACACATATATGTAATTATTGCCAAAGAGCACGATAAAAAATGGTTCTGGTTATTGGCAAATGTGTATTTTTTGGATGCTTTAAAAGTACACCGAAATTAAAAAGCATGAGATATAAAAAATAAAAAACATTTCTAATTTCTAAGAAATGGGTCTTGTAATCTTTGCCCTTCATCCCTAGCCCCTAAATTGTGGCCGAGGGGTTGCCTTGAAGAGTTGAGGCATAAATATGAAATAGCTGGCTCTCAAGCAACTGTACAAAGTATTATTTTGTTCCCCCAAGCAACCGTACAATGAGTTCGCAAGCAACCGTACAGTTAGGAAACAGCACCAATAATGATTTATTTCTCATTTTTCCTAAACCATTGTGTGCACACCAGATATTGTTTAATTTTCTTAAGCTAACGTGATTATTCTTCAAATTATCAAGAGGATTTGCTCGCATATTATATGTAAGGCTTTAAATCGGTTTCCGAAGTCAACAGTTTTGAACAAAATTTAAGAATCGGGGTAAAAAATCGTATTTTTACGGAACATATAGGTTTTTACGTAGTGCTTAGGCCAGAAATGATATATTTTATCTAACTCCTAGTTATAAAAGTAACTATTCCTCCATTATTGGTCTTTATTGAACTTATTTTTCAACTGTCAATTTAAAATTGGCGATTTGTCGCGTTTTGCTCGCTCGCAAGCGAACGGGACAAGGATTGTACGCTGTGAGACCCAAAGGGGGTGTTTAGGCCGCCATGTTGTCAGTACGCGTTACCATAAAAGTCACGTGATTCCCTACCGTGAGACGCACGATAGCCTGCCAATCCTTTTGGTTATGCTTCATAGGAATTCAAGGAAAATAGTTAGAAAAATGTTAACATATCAATTATATACGGCCAGTATGAAACTATATCAATTTCTTAATTTATAACTACTCAGGATTGAATTAGGCAATACACAAAACGAAGCGAACTATCGGTTAATTATGAAATAAATTATAAGCCAATGACTAAATTAATAGTACTAGGCAGATGAGTATCATAACATGGACGGTCACACTGCGATAAAACCATACACAAAACTTAGGGATTACATAATACAACTTTATAACAAAATTCTTCGCATGTGAGTGTAGAAAAAGTGATGTAATATGTGGCCTCTAAAGGCCTCAACAGACGGTAGGATTTAGTTGTACAGCACAAATTAGAGATAAGATGTACACTTTTCAAAGCTTTGCAACACTTGCATTCAGACGGTAATTCTACACTGTAAGAATCGGCTGAGGTTTCCCCTAAAAAGGATCCCTTTACATTGATCCTTTACATACTTTACTCACTAAATACTTTTTTCGCCATGAGTAATGATTGAAGCACCTCCATTTAAAAAAAAATATATATATATATTTAATGTGAAGCCTGACCGAGACTCAAACCTGGGACCCTCGGAATACCGTACTGCGGCTCTAGTGACTAAGCCATCTGGCCGCCTACAAACTACATCCCCTCCCCTAATTAGAGAACAATTCAATACCGTGACATAATCATTTTCGGAGTAATTTGGGATTCGAACATAACATAACTTTGGGTCTCCTGAAGAGTTTTTCAACATCATGTTTACCCCCATCTTACTACTATGTTTACCTTTTAGCCCTAATTGTTCTGTAATTTCATTCATTACACCCATTATTAGGAGATAATTTGGTTATCTGTTACTTGTCATTGTGGCAGGTCTGTAAAAATCTGTACGACAGGATTTTCAAAATAGAACATGTCCTATCCCTTACATCTAGACTTAAGTTTTCCGAAATCAAGAAACAGTAGCCTTCACACATAAAGATTTGCCTGAACATCTTAGTTTTAATTGGTGTTGTACTTCAAAATCCTACCGTCTGTTGAGGCCTTAAGCAAGATAATTAGTGAAATAGTCTGCTCTACCTCGAATGTCAAAGTACATTATCAAAGACCACAAACACATCTTAAACCACGTGATAGAACTAATTTAGTTCGACATCAAACCAGATATTATATACGATCAACAGCCGAAATGTTAAAATTGCCAAATCTTTTAATATCAAGCCATCAATATTATTTACAGGTATAAAAATGAGCTGGCTAATATAACCAGCCTAAAGAAACTATTATAGGGTATAATTCTAACGGTCTATCTCAAAAGGTGTACATTACTGTTTCCTTTCTTTCATGTTATTTTTATATTAACCACCTACTGAATAAATGGGTGATAATTGACACCACATAAGACCATTGGTAAAAGTAATTTAATTTCATGCGAGAAGACATATTGTCCAATGAAACGTACGCAAAATCAAATTATTTTATTTTTTTGCAAAAAAAAAAAATAAAATTGGATTGTATACATGTATAATAACAGAATTCTGCTACAGATATGGCATGGCATATACTATTGCATTTGAAATTTGGAATATGTTGAAATTAAAACTAGTGTGTTCAAGCTATTGTTATATAGAGATATAGATAAACAGTATAAACTGACACTGATGAATCACTAAATGATATTCAGGCACGTGTTCATGCTACAAGAAAATTGGGGTTTAAAAAGACCCTGTCTTTTTTAGCCTCTCGATGGTGTTCTATGAAAGATATTTTTAGAAGATGTCAACAATATAAAAAACAAGAATGGACCAATCGTGTGTTTACAGTTTTATGTAAATTGGCTAACTTGTAATGTAATAACTATAAACCGGTTTTTTGGGGTGGGGGGTTTTTTGGTCACCGCCTAAACCGACATCAACGCATTAAATATATATGCTCCAATAGTACTTTCCTATAGATGGTTGCCTTTTTCTCAATTAACACTAAAAAGCATATTTTTATGGCATACACATGCGTAATGTCTTCTTTAATTAAACATGTTTAACTATTGATTAAACCAGATGCTAAAGACATGTCTATATTATCAACGACTATATCTTCCGCTCGTTCTACAACAGTACTTTTTATGGATTGTTTTTATTACTGCTAAAAAACATATTTGAGGTAATCAGTTTTAAAAAGTTATTACTTCTAGAACATGTGTTAATTATATTCAAACATGTATGATTGTTCAATTGATAGATAGTATTTGTTTACTTTACTTAAGTTTATTTTCAAATTTGATTTTTCGTTTTCTACGATGAATATATAAGTACATATTTTTTAAGATAATATCTTAAAGAACATACACATACTTTTTAGTCTTTAATAGGTATAAACCTTACTTTAACATTATTGATTGCTGATACAGAATGTTAACATTGCCAATCATAGTGACCATACGCCATGTATAATGTAAATGTATATTGTACAACGATGTACCATATGCTGTGTACAAATTGGAAATAAAATCATTCTTCATTCATTCATTCTAAGTGCTTCACTGGGGTTATACATAGTCACTGGTTGACCTGGTTTGCACAAAAGAACATGTGGTTATGTTTGTGTTACTGTTTGTGAGCAGTTGACCTAGCAATTGGCTAAATGTTCCGCTACGAAAAACCGGAAAGGTCCACACACATCGGTACGCAACCCATTACTTTTAAATCCGTTTGTCTTTACTTCTCCGAAAGAACGTCTTAGGAATATTATCAAAAAAGGTATTCAGGAATATCAAAAAGTAAGAAGTATTTTTAAACATATATATAGATGAAATGAATATTAAAAATATTTTATATGGTTTAGAGAATCAAGCTTCACTTTAAATACAGTTTGTGTCACTAGTTCTGTAATTTCTAATTCTGATATTTGAGTGAACCTTTTTTAGTAAGATAGAAATCCGAATATCAAATACCTATCATTCTAATGTTAATACCATAATCAAAATATTTGACATATAAATAGGATTTATAAGATTTCATACCCCTGTCTGTGCGTGCGTGTGTGTGCGCGCGCGTGTGTGAGCTTGCGCGTTACAAGTTGTGAAAAAAAAGTGTCTAAGTAAATTTACTAACTTTACATGAATGATAATCAGCATGTGCATCTGTGCACTTTGGGTTTCGCGTGTGGATTAATACAGTTTTGCAATTTTCAAATAGTGTCGTGCGTAGCCCAAAAAGTATTTCACCTAGAGTAATGAAACTTTACAGGAATGTTGGTCAGAATATGTAGCTGTGCAAAGCGGGTTTGACTTGTTAAGCATACTTAATTATAAGATATCAAATTGAATTTATTCCAACTCAATATTGGGAGAAATCAAGATGTCATTATTGAGAAAAATTGAATGTCGTTTTTCCCCAATCACTTAGAAGTAGGGAGAGTCATGTAAAATTTCCTTTGTCTGTCCCTCTATCATACTGCCGTGCTGTATGTAAGTAGACTGGCAAATTAGTAGAATAAGGTAGCGGGCATCCGTGTCCTATGAACATATTTCAAGTTTATGCATACATCGTACTTAGGAGTACTACTCTTGTAAATTTTAAAACGAGGTTATGCACAGATGGAAAATGTATCATTTTTATTTGTCTTTATCCAGTTGTGGTAAATCACCATTCAAATATTTGATTTTTGAAACATATAGCTGAAGTAGGGTTAAATAGAGTGCTCCATACCTCAATCTTTAGAAATAGCCCAATTTCATGCTTCATATAAAACTTCCCTGGGGTGGGGGACGTTGGTAACCCTGTTACAAATTTTTGTTTAATAAAAATCTTGATTACTAATGTTTCCAAAAGTCATGGTCTAAAGGTGTTATTATATCTGCATTCAAAAAGGGAGTTTACGCTGATGTAAATAATTATAGTGGTATTACGCTCATCAGTTGTTTTGCTAAATTATTTACTATTGTTACAAATGAAAGATAAAAGAAATGTTCTGTCGCGAATGATATCGTTACTGATGCACAGTTGGATTTTATTCTGACTTAAGAAAATTATTTATACCACATTACTTCAATAGACATCGTAGTATTGTTAAATTCATTGACCTGTTAAATACATGTAATTCAAATACTTTGAATAGATTAGAAATATTTTATAATAAATCTTTTAGTATCAGAAAGGGAGATATGAATAATGAATATGACTGATCATACCGAATGTTATATTTGTATGTTTGTATTTTAACTCTCACTGTATTTAGTGTATGCTGTATATTTTTATAATGACGAGGAACTGTTATGTTCAAGTCATATTGAATAATAAAATCTGTTCTGTTCTGTTTTAATATCCCGACTTTGAGTTCATATGTCAGTTTGTAATTGGAGGTCTTTGTAATCTTGATAGTTATTTATCGGGGTGGGGTGGGGTAAAGTAAATTCTGATGGTTTGCTTTAAACAGGCAAAGATTTGCTGATGTTTAAAATGGCGAATTTGTAATGATGTTCTTTATTTTGACAAATTTGGACTTTCTTAACTTATTGTTAAACTTAATCAAATAAAGAAATTTATCATAAAATCCGCCATCTGTACACCAGCAATTGTTTGCATTTCTAATCCTATTTATGTTAGTTGTTAACTACTTCTTACGTTATGATCAAATTATCATATTATAGTTGAAAAAAAGGAAAATATATATGTATAGTCAAGACATAAAATTGAAATTTTTGGTAAATTGATAAAAGATCATTTATTTACTTTGAGTCGGCACCATCTGCTATTTGATATAAAGTCAAAATGTCCACGCTAGTTAGTTTTTGTTATTATCAAATCACCTAATATACTTTTTCAGTTGTGAAGTACAACAGGAAGAATGAAACACTATATTCAACTTGTACTCCTGGTTTGTCTTATCGGATGTGTCCAGAGCAAGAGTTTATCTACTGCTGAACACTATGACGTGTCCGAAATAGCTAGAGACGTATTATATAATCGTGACAGAAGGCATAACCCCGATGGGAATCCTGATGGTCATAAAAGAGGTGGCGATTCCAAATTGAATAATTTCAAAGCACATAGTAATTGAATTATAATGTGCATAATGAATCGTACATTGTATTACTTCGATCTGAAATATATTTTATTATACTTCTTTTATTATTCAAGCAATTGATAATATGTAGCAGACATTATATTTAAATAAATATATATTTGAAACTCTTTAAGATTCATCTTATTCTTCACTTAACCAAAGGTCTTGTTTTGCGTTCAAGCGATTTTATTTCTGCATTCCAATTCTTTATGTTTTTGTCTTCACAATAACTATTCATTCTACAGCATAACTGACTGCTTAAAAACAAAGGCTTTGTTTTATATATTTAAACAAACGACTTCTATGATTAATAAAACTTTCAAGTCAATTTTGTGTATTAACTCATATATTTTATTAACTGAAACAACCTTTATATGTAAATGTCCACAAGCATAACAAAAAAGAGTAAATGTACAATTATTTAAAATCTGCTTTTCATATATCTATCCAAAACTTATAAAATTATACCAAACAAAAATATAATGTTATGCTCTTATTTAATTTGCTATCAGTAAGTAAAAAATAAATGATTCATTATATATAAATAAATGAAATAATTTCAAATATTTAAACACAGCTATAATCAATTAATAAAAATGTAACTGTCATCCATTAAAAGTACTTACTTAAAAACTACAATTTATACAGATAAATATAACTACTGGGAAAAAATCAATTTGTGACGGTACGTTTTTGGAAGAGAACGGGAAAAAAACCAATCCACTCAAAGTTTATCAATAATTTAACCTTCCACCATAAAAATTGAAATCATCCCCCGGGGTGACCTTTTCTGTTAACTTCATCTGGTAGCAGCCCGGAATTGACCTCATCCGATGACTGTCCAGGTAGCTGACCCTATCCGTTGAGCGACCATATAGTTTTATCCGATGTTGTCTAACAAGTCATGACAGACGAGATACTTTTGTTTTTCAGACAACTTACTAGGTAGGTTCATACACAGTTTTTGCGCCAACGTACTAGATTATTAGTTTTTGATCAAAGTTACTTTACAAAATTCAACTATGGCAAAGGCCCAACTTGATTTTATCAATTTTACATTAAATAAAGATATAGAAATACCTTAGCAACCCTGAGTTGACCTTTCCCGATGACTGTCCAGGTACCTGACCTTATCCGTTGAGCGACCAGATATTTTTATCTGATATTGCTTAACAGGTCGTAACATTTAGCAAAGATATTTTTAAAACATATATCACCGTTGTTTATAGATTGAATATTATATTTCTAAATATTAACTTTTAAAATGGCCTCCTCTAGCGATACTTACATACACAAAGTGATGACTTTATCCTTAAAGTCCATTTAAGAGAAGTACCTTAATGTTGTAATCGCTGATGTAGATATTGTTATTACATCATACGGAAAGGATGGTCATGTAAGTATTTCATTACAGAATTACTAAATCATGAAGCTGATCCATGGATTGAAAGTAAAATTAACTGGGACAATGTATCAAAAAGCCGGTAAAATGCAAATACCTATCAATGTTCAATTTGTGAACTTATAACAAGTTATGCAAATTTTAGATTTCTACCAAACTGTATACATAAAGCTTGTGCAAAATGTTACCATTACATCAAAAGAGTGAAGAGTTGTTTTGTTTGGAAATACATCCACATAGCATGTACTATGAAATGAGGCATACTTTGAGAATTTTGAAGAATATCTTCATTAATACATTTTATTGGAGATCACTTTTAATACATAGATTTTACTCATTGTGGAGAGTATAATATTGTATATTGGTAGGGGTATTTTATATTGTTAATTGTTTAACATTAAAACCTCATGGACTTTCAGCTTATATTGCTGGAAAATACCCCTGGGCAGACATTTGTGCAACAAGAAGACCCATAAAGGAAAAAATAGCAACTTTGGAAACAAGAGGAATTCCACAAACCAAAAAAGGGTATAAATCTATATCTTATGAAATATTTTTATAAAATCTATTAACAGTAAAATTATATTGGTTCCATTATTATATGGTTGCTTTCCGAAAAAGTTGTACCATAGAATGTCTCTGTTATTTAATACACATGAATAATGTACATAAAGAGAATAAAATGTTCCGGAACAAGGTATTATTTGGCTATTTTAAGTACGGTTTTATCCGTTTCACAATGACTATATGGTTTGCCTTTTGGCATAGCGGGAATATGGAAAGTGCTATTAATCCTGTAGAACACCAAATAGACCATTCTTGGACATACCAAAACATAGATTAGCATGGTTGAAGAAGTAGAGAAACGATATGATAGCGTTGCCTTTTTAGTGAAAATTTGATGTGTTCTTGGCTGTGGAAACAGGAAATTTTATTTTCCTCTAATACAAACTTTTGAGTAATAATTGCATCTTACAATGGTGTTGCATCCATCAATTTATCCATAATATAGGTTTATGAAAAATCAATTTATTATAACTAACAATATAACTGATAAATAGAGGCTTTGCTGATGACTTTTATATGGCAATATAATATGATGCATTAACCTTAGTCAATTTAAAAGGTAGATAAAAATTAAAGCGAAGCTAAACCCTAAACCAAAAGATATTAATCACCCAACCAAACATGTTTTAAAACGAGTGTTAAAATGTATAAGCTCAGATATTGATATCAACCCAGGAGTTTATAGGTTTAAAAATAAATTACAGATTTAACATGTTTTCTTATCCATTAGGCAAAGCGGGTGGCCTTTTTTATTTAAGATAAACACTTTCTACTAATCTGTAAACAAAAAAAAGCAACCTGACACCCGCATCAACAACTAACTGCATATAAAACTAATAAATGAATGGTCAAATGGTTGGATGAAACTTGAGATATTAGTAGAAGTAAAAATATTTTAACTGGTTGATATAAAATTGAACAGTTCGTATGTATTTCAATTGGGAATATTTTACCAAGGGAGATGAAATAAGTCAATAATTTTACTAAATAAACAGGTTGCATCCATTCATACACTTCCAACATTTAAATGTAAAACAATTAAAAACAAATAACAGCATTAATAAACTATGTAACAATAATTCACTACTTAGGTGTAAACAGGCTGATTTTCAATACACGTATTAATTGTAATTGCTGTATATTGTATATTGATATCGCTTAAGTATTATTGTAATCATATCATCGATTAATGTATATGTAACTGATGACACTTGCCCGTACAAATGAATTAACCTTTCATATGCACCACATTATAAAAAATAACTAGTGGTTAATGGTCAATGTACATGTTTATTTGAAAATGACTTTTTACTTTCCCATCATTGTGTTAAAATGTTTTTTTAAGAAAAAAGCCATTAGTGATAAATATCGTACTGAATGTATCGGTAAAGTTCAATAGGGCAATCTTTTTAGAAGTTAGCAATTTGTATCATCAATTAAAGGTCAACCACCATTATAAATGTGAATCTTCTGGGGGAAAAAGAATCATACTAAAAAATAAATTATCAGCGATAAAATGAACGTAATGTCAATTTAATAAATGATAATTTCAAAAGACTGGTATTAAATGAAACAAAAAATGGATAAAAACGAAAACAATTTATTTATTTATCATAAAAAATATAAGTATCATGAATATTGATAATAATATAATTAACAGTCCACATTCACGTGTACCCTGATATACAAGGTCCTTGTCGTTTTGACGTTGGATTTTTAAGTATTTTTAAATTATAAAACTAATAGTATAAGGATACTTATATATCAAGATCTTACTAAACATTATAATACATTAACATAATTTTTTTTTTCATATTTCTTTCGTTTACTTTCAAATAATAAGAAAATTGTATTAAAAAAATCCAAAAAAATTATAAAACTAATGATTATTTAAAATTTATCTTGATACTTTGAATTACATGTTTATTGGATAATTAAATTAATAAGATCTTAAAAGAGATAATTCAACATTTTTAGACAAATAAGATTATTTTGTACTTTTTTAAGCTAGCTTAAAGTAAAAGCTGTTTAACAAATCACAATATCTAATTTAAAAGGGGGGGGGGCATAGAAGACTTTCTCCACGTAGCGTGGCCTGGAAATGAAAATGAACAAAACTATTGTAATTTAATTTAAACACACCATATATTATTCAAAAAGTCAACGTCGATTCCCCTTGTTACAAATAAACCACCTTTTTTTTAAATTAAATATTTATCATTTTTCGATAATATACGTCCACATAATAATATAAAATTTAATTTAAACGCTATATTTAATATTTTAAAAATCACTTTCGCTTCCCCTCGCTCACTTTCGTAGAAGTAAGTTACTTTCGTATTGTTTATTGTGAGCGAAATGTAGATCTCTGAACTGGTATATAGAAATTGTGAAAATACACGGATATTAAATCAACAAATTAAATGACTATTCTTAAAATATATTTCATTCATTTCTGAAAATATGCGTCTACAAATTGTAATATTATAATTAATTCAAATTAAACGCTTTATTTGATATTTTAAGTTACTTTCGTATTTTTTCAAAGTTAGCGAAACGAAAATCTCACGACTTGTGTATAGATATTATGTAAATAAATTGCGAATTAATTATCATAATAATTATTTTTGAAAATAAAATTTATTAATTTCTGATAATGATTTACGTCTTCTAACTGCAATTTTAGTAAAAATTTCAATTTAAACGCTATATTTAATATTTTATAAGTCACTGTCGTGTTTTCAATGTGAGCGAAATTCAAATAATTGGCGATTAAGTCATCATGATGATAATTTTCTTTATTTTTGAAATTATATAATGATATATTATTATTTTTGATAATATACGTCTACAAACAGCAATTTTATTGTAATATAGATGCATTTTGACAAGTCAAGTGGTGTTGTTTTACTTATTCCATCTAAAATATTGTCATTACAAATTAATTTTGAATTTTTGTGTGGGTATATGTATTTAAAGTTATTGTAAATAATTTTATATACTTGTAGAAAACGATGAGAGCATTTATCTTGATGTAACTTATTATAGTTATTTGAAACTATGTTTAAACACAGTTTAACACATTACATCATCTTTGTGTTCCTTGTGGACATTTACACATAAAATTTGTTTCATCCGATTGAAAATAGTTAGTACACAAATTTAACTTGAACTTTTATTCTATTTAAATATGGAGATACACAGACGGAAAGTATCCAGAACGGAGGAAATCATTTAAAGAGTCAAGGAGGTCCTATTTGATAATCAGTCTGTAGATATCATGAATAAATCCTTGGGTTTGTCGGTCACCGTTTAAGTATCTTATAAGTCTATGAGTAAAGAACTTTTTGGCAATGAATTTACCAGGCAGGTGGCAAAGGAGACCAAAATATTGTAGTTTTCTCGTTTCGATGATCGATTCTATCGAGCACATGCCCAGCGTACATAGCGCAATGTCATTAGAATAATATATTGATAAGTTCTGTAACCGTTTCATACAGAGACGATGGCTTCTTTCTTTCTGTAGAATATATAATTGGCATAGCGAGTTCCGGAGTTCGCAACCGTATAGCGCTTTAGGATAACTATTGACTTATATATTGTTAGCATAGTTAATGGGTTTAGCTTCCCAGGTCGAAGTCCCAAATTTAAGATACTGAAAAATGTCTGGCGCAACTTAACGTTTGCTTCACGCACAGCTAATTTCATGTTTAAGAAATTGTCACAGATGATTCCTAGATGTTTATATGATGATCCTGCCGGGATAGAATCCACACCAAGGAAGAACCCACTTATTTCATTCGCAAAGGTATCATTGTAAGAAACAACACAACATTCTGATGCATTGTAAAGGTATCGCCATTTAAGTGAATAGTTATAGCATATGTCCATCATACCTTGGAGACCAGCTTTAGAATATGATATTAAAACCATGTCGCCTGCCACCGTTGGAGAGCTTGTATGAATATCAAAGACACAGATGCCAAGGCCACTTGAGCAGATCGTTTATGTATATAAGATAGAGCATCGGGGAAGTTTTCCCCCCTTGTCTGGTTCCTTGAAGAACATTGAAAACATGCAAATTACTATCATTGAGGTATCCATACTAACAAATGATTGAAATATATTTGCATCAAAAGAAAAATTGAACAGTTTCCATAACAACCCCTGATGCCACACTCTGTCAAAAGCTTTTTTGCATCAAGGTAACAAACATGCACTTTACTGTTATAGTCCTTACTACTGAATAATATAATTTTCTTTCAGCACAAAAGACGTCATCAAGCAGTTTAAACCTTCCT
Organism: Ruditapes philippinarum; assembly: GCF_026571515.1. Classification (NCBI taxonomy): domain Eukaryota; kingdom Metazoa; phylum Mollusca; class Bivalvia; order Venerida; family Veneridae; genus Ruditapes; species Ruditapes philippinarum. The sequence continues at coordinate 196,546 of NW_026864469.1, read as the reverse complement.
TCCTCTTGGAAAACCCCTTACTGAGTATTGAATTTTGAAATGTATTTCTCTTTGCATCTTTCTAATATAATAATTCATATAGTTAAAGCAGAACTGGGGTAATTGTAATCTACTTATTTTAGATTAGTTTACTTTGTTGCAAAAAACAACTGGATTTTATACATGTATCATAACAGAATTTTGCTACATATAGGGCATATACTACTGTATTTGAAATTTGGAATATGTTGAAATTAAAACTTGTGTGTCCAAGCTATTGTTATTTAGATATATAAATAAATTGACACTGATTAATCACTTAATAAAATTCAGGCACGTGTTCATGCTACAAGAAAATTGTGTTTTAAAAAGCAGACTATTCAAATGTATTAAACAGTCGAAAACTTAACGAAGCATTTACTTTCATATTGAATTATACTAAAGCTAATTGACTTATGTAACTAAGACAAAGCAGAGAAAAAAGGAAGCGAACTCACTAAAAGTGAAATACAACGGAAAATAACAAATTTTGGCAATAAAATACTTATCTGACTATTAGATGTCGGAAATCAGCATGGTTGGCTTTTCCATGTTCTAAATCATTTGATATTATATATACACATGACATTATACGAGGCTGGGTCAATATGTAATGCATTATGAAATATATTTTCTAATTTAGGTATCTGTTTGGACATGACGTAGTGCAAACGCTGAAAGTCCAGTGGTTGTACATATATGTGGGAAATAAAAGTAGTAAATAGCCAACTATGTTCCGTCTTATTGCTTTTGCAAGGAAATGAATTTCTATTATCTGAATATAATCCTGATATATTGGTCTTTTTTTCTTTCTCTTTTTTTTTCTCAGGTGCATAAATAAAATCAATCTAGATCATATTGATACTATATCTTTTCGTGAATTCAAATATACCTTAACAAAACTGTTAAAGCGTTTTGTAAGGTCACTTATACTTACTGCATTAGAATGTATGACCTGGTATGAACTTTATGAAAGTTTACGACCCTGTCTTTTTAGCCTCTCGATTGTGTTTTATGAAAGATATTTTTAGGAGATAAAAAAATAATATAAAAAAACGAGAATCACACACACACGCACAAACATCGGTACGCAACCATTACTTATAAACCCATTTTTTCTTTACTACCCCGAAAGAACGTCTTAGGAATATTATCAAAAGGATACTCTGGAATAGCAAAAAGTAAGAAGTAATTTTATTGAAAATATATATTGATGAAATGAATATTGAAACTTTTTTATAAGAAGAACAAGAAGAAGAAAAGTTTATTTTCCAACTTGTACAAAAAGAGTACCTCGTTGTTTCAAGTACATAAAAATGAAAGAAAATTAACAATGTCACAATGATTAGGAGCTATTTTACTATTTTATATGCTATAGAGAATCAAGCTTCACTTTAAATACAATTTGTATCACTAGTTCTGTAATTTCTATTTCTTATATTTGGGTGAAATAGAAATCCAAATATCAAGTATACCTATCATCCTATTGTTAATAACATTATTAAAATATTTGACATACAAAAAGGATGTTATATCATTGTATGTGCGTGCGTGCGTGTGTGTACGTGAGTGCTTTAAAAGTGCTTCAGCCATTAAACAAACTTAACAGGGATGATAATCAGCATGTGTAGCTGTTCACCTGGGGTTTTGCGTGTGGATTTATACGGTTTTGCATTTTTCAACTTGTGTTGCGTATAACCCATAAAAGTATTTCACCTAGAGTCATGAAAATGTACAGAAATGTTGGTCAGCATGTGAAAGTGTGCACCTGCGGATTTGCTTGTGAATTAATTTAGTATTTGTAGAATTATTGCCCTTGACTTTGTAAAAATTTGCAATTTTCAACTTTTGTCGTGCTTAGCCCAAACATTTTTTCACCTAGAGTCATGAAACTTTATAGGAATGTTGGTCAGATTATGTAGTGGTGCATCGCGGGTTTTGCTTACTTTAGGATATAAAATTAAAATTATTGCAGCTCAATATTTGGAGAAATCAAGATGTTAACATTGAGAAAAATAGATTTTGATTTACATGTTTCTGCTGACTCATCGTTTGAAGAATTAAATGAAGCGTTTACATAAGATGAAATAAGGAGTGCTAATATTTAATCATCGTCAGGCAGGGATAAAGCATGTTCGTTAGATAATATTTTATACGAGTATTTTTAGAAGGTATTACTATAGATAAAAGCTGAAACTGAATTGAATGATGTTTGGTTATTTTCTTTTCTGAATCTGTAAATTCTAATATTTTTATTCCAATATTTAGAACAAGACATTCATTAATATCAGTAACTGGAGACAAGATGCTTATTATAAAAGCTCACTCTCTTTCTTTGAAGAACTTAAAAATAACTTTAAAATGCCAAATTACTTAAATAAAATGCATTCCACAAAATTGAGAAATACAATAGCTAGACAAATATTGTCTTCTCACTGTTTAAGTATAGAGACTGACAGACATATAAACATTGTGAGATCGGAAAGAAAAAGTACAATTTGCAACCTTAACGATATAGAAGATGAATACCATTTTGTTTTAATATGTCCTATTTATTCTGAATTAAGAAAATTGTATATACCACGTTACTACAATATTCATCCTAGTATGGTTAAATTTGTTGACCTGTTAAATACATGTAATACAAATACTTTGAAAAGATATAACAATATTTTGTATTTAATCTTTCAGTATCAGAAAGGAAAATATAAATAATGTATATGAATGATATTACCAAATGTTAAATTTGTATGTTTGTATTTTTACTCTCGCTGTATTTAACATATGTCTTGTAATGACGAGGAACTGTTATGTTCAAGTCATATCGAATAATAAAATTTGTTCCGTTCTGTTCTGTTTTAATATCCCGACTTTGTGTTCATATGTTAATTTGTATTCGAGGGTCTCTGTAATCTTGATAGGCATATATCGGGGAGGGGTATCAAAAATTTTTCTGATAATGTTCATTAATTGAGGCACAGATTTGCAGATGTTAAAAATGGCGATTTTGTAATGATGTTTTTCATTTAGACCAATTTGGACTTTCTTACCTTATTGTTAAACGTAATCGACAAAATAAAGAAATTTATCATGAAATCCGCCATATGTACACCAGCAATTGTTTGCATCTTTAAATTACAGAAATTTACTTTTAAAATCTCGTATTTATGTTATTTGTTAACCACTTCTTTTGGCACGTTATGATCAAATTATTAAATTATAGTTTTGAAAGAAGAAAAATATATATGTAAAGTCAAGACATAAAAGTGAAATCTTTGGTAAATAGATAAAAGTTAATTTGTTAACTTCGAGTCGGTTCTTTGTCGTAAATACCATCTTCTATTTGATATAATGTCAAAATATCCACGCTAGTCAGTTACCTAATATCTTGTTATTTTTTCAGGTGTAAAGTACAACAGGAAGAATGAAACACTATTTTCAATTTGTACTCCTGGTTTGTCTTATCGGATGTGTCCTGAGCAAGAGTTTATCTACTGCAGAACACTATGAAGAGTCCGAAATAGCAAGAGACCGACTGCATAATCGTGACAGAAGGCAAAACTCCGATGGGAATCCTGAAAATACTGGAAAAAGAGGAGGAGGGGGCCACGGCCACATTGAATAATCTCAAGGCGCATATTAATTAAATTATAATTTACATAAGAAAAAAAGTAGCAAAGTATGTATAATTACAAAGTATCAGTTAGTTTTCTCTGAAAGTTTATTTTACATTGCACATACATGTTTATATGAAATGGATATCTAAAGATAAAATCATACGATGTGAATGAACTATTGTCTATATTGTTTTTACTTTGCACTTGAAATTAATGGGTTTTCAGTTTGTTTCGAATTAAATAATCTTTTCTTACATATTAGTACTTCGATCTGAAATATATTTTATTATACTTCTTTTCTTATTCAACCAAATGATTATATGTAACAGACATTATATTTAAATAAACTCGTTTATATTGGAAACTCTTTAAGATATTTATATCTCGTCATGTTTTGCCCTCCAGCGATTTTATTTCTGCATTCCAATGTCTTCACAATAACTAACCATAAAAGAGATTCTACAGCATAACTGACTGCTTAAAAACGAAGGTTTTGTTATCATATTTAAACAAACGACTTCTATGATTAATACAAATTTCAAGTCAAAATTGTGTATTAACTCATATCTTTTATTAACTGAAACGACCTTTATATGTAAATGTCCACAAGCATAACAAAAAATAATTACAATTATTCAAAATATGTTTTGAATATAACTAACCAACACTTATATTATTATACCAAACAAAAAATATAATGCTATGCTTTTATTTTATTTTCAATCAGTAGGTAAAGAATAAATCATTTATTATATATAAATAAATGAAATAATTTCAAATATTTAAACACAGCTGTAATCATTTAATAAAAATGTAACTGTCATCAATTTAAAGTACTTACTTAAAAACTAGAATTTATACAGATAAATATAACTACAGGGGAAAAAATAAAATCAATTTGTGACGATACTTTTTGTAAGAGGAAGGGGGAAAAACAATCCACTCAAAGTTCATCAATAATTTAACCTTCCACCATAAAAATTGAAATCATCCCCCGGTGACCTTTTCTGTTAACTTCATATGGTAGCAGCCCGGAGTTGACCTCACCCGATGACTGTCCAGGTAGCTGACCCTATCCGTTGAGCGAGCATATAGTTTTATCCGATGTTGTCTAACAAGTCATGACAGACGAGATAGCCAACTTACTTGGTAGATTCATACAAACTTTTTGCGCCAACTTACTAGATTATTAGTTTTCGATCAAAGTTGCTATAAATAATTCAACAATGGCATAGGCACAACTTGATTTTATCAATTTTACATTTAATAAAGAAATAGAAATACCCTAACAACCCTGAGTTGACCTTTCCCTATGACTGTTCAGGTACCTGACCTCCTTATCCGTTGAGTTTATCTGATATTGCTTAACAGGTCATAACATTGAGCAGAGATATTTCTAAAGCATCATTCACCGTTGTTGAATATTATAAATATAAATATTAACTTTTAAAATGGCCTCCTCTAGCGATACTTACATACACAAAGTGTTGACTTTATCCTTAAAGTCCATTTAAGAGAAGTACCTTTATGTTGTCATCGCTGATGTAGATATTGTTATTTTATCATTAGGAAAGAATGGTCATGTAAGTATTTCATAACAGAATTACTAAATCATGAAGCTGATCCATGGATTGAAAGTTAAATTAACTGGGACAATGTATCAAAAAGCCGGTAAAATGCAAATACCGATCAATTTTCACTTTGTAAACTGATAACAAGTTATGCAAATTTTAGATTTCTACCAAACTGTATACATAAAGCTTGTGCAAAATGTTACCATAACATCAAAAGAGTGAAGAGTTGTTTTGTTTGGAAATACACCCACATAGCATGTACTATGAAATGAGGTGTACTTTGAGAGTTTTGAAGACTAACTACATTAATACATTTCATTGGAGATCCGTTTTAATACATAGATTTTACTCCTTGTGGAGAGTATAATATTAAATAATAGTAGGAGTATTTTATGTTGTATTTTATGTTGTTAATTGTTTAACATTAAAACCTCATGGACTTACAGCTTATATTGCTGGAAAATACCCCTGGGATGACATAAGTGCAACAAGAATACTCATAAAGGAAAAAATAGCAACTGTGAAAACTAGAGGAATCCTAGGAACCAAAAAAGGGTATAAATCTATATCTTATGAAATATTTTTTATAAAAGCTATTAACAGTAAAATTATATTGGTTCAATTATTATATGGTTGCTTTCCGAAAAAGTTGTAACATAGACTTTCTCTGTTATTTCATACACATAAATAATGTACATAAAGAGAATAAAATGTTCCGGAACAAGGTATTATTTGGCTATTTTAAGTACGGTTTTATCCGTTTCACAATGACTGGTTTGTCTTTTGGCATAGCGGGAATATGGAAAGTGCTATTAATCCTGTAGAATACCAAATAGACCATTCTTGGACATACCAAAACATAGATTAGCATGGTTGAAGAAGTGGAGAAACGATATGATAGCGTTGCCTTTCCAGTGAAAATTTGATGTGTTCTTGGTTGTGGAAACAGGAAATTTTATTTACCTCTAATACAAACTTTTGAGTAATAATTGTATCTTACAATGGTGTTGCAACCATGAATTTATCCATACTATAGGTTTATACAAATCAATTTATTATAACTAACAATATAATTGATTAATAGAAGCTTTGTTGATGACTTTTGTATGACAATATAATATGATGCATTGACCTTCGTCAATTTAAAAGGTACATAAAAATTAAAGTCTTGTATCGGTGCGACGTTTATCCCCAAACCAAAAATATAAATCACCCAACCAAACATGTTATAAAACAAGTGTTAAAATGTATTAATAGCTCAGATGTTTATATCAACCCAGAGTTTATAGGTTTAACAATAAATTACAGAATAAACATGTTTTCTTATCCATTTAGCCAAGAGGATGGACTTTTTTATTTAAGATAAACACTTTCTTCTAATCTGTAAACAAGAAAAAAAACAACCTGACACGCGCATCAACAACTAACTGTATATAATACTGATGAAACTTTAGACATTAGTAGAAGTAAAAATATTTTTACCGATTGATATAAATTAATTGAACAATTCGTATGTATTTCAATTGGGAATATTTTACCAAGGGAGAGGAAATAAGTCAATAATTTTACTAAATAAACAGGTTTCGTCCATTTATACACTTCCAACATTTAAATGTAAAACAATTAAAAACAAATATCAGCATTAATAAACTATGTAACAAGAATTCAATACAAAGGTGTGAACAGACTGATTTCCAATACACGTATTAATTGTAATTGTTGTATATTTTTCATTGATATCGCTTAAGTATTATTGTAATCATATCATCGGCTAATGTATATGTACCTGATGACACTTGCCCGTACAATTGAATTCACCTTTCCTATGCACCACAATATAAAAAAACTAGTGGTTAATGGTCAATGTACATGTTTATCTGAAAATGACTTTTTACTTTCCCATCATTGTGTTAAAAAGATTTTTAAGGAAAAAAATAAATAAGTGATAAATATCGTACTGAACGTATCGATAAAGTTCAACAAGGCAATATTTTTATATAAGTTAGCAATTTTTATCATCAATAATAAGTCAATCACCATTATAAATGTGAATCTTCTGAGGGAAAAAAGAATCGTACTAAAACATAAATTATCAGCGATAAAATGAACGTAATGTCAATTTAATAAATGATAATTTCAAAAAACTGGTATTAAATGAAACAAATAATGGATAAAAACGAAAACAATTTATCTATTTATCATAAATTTATCATAAAAATATTAATATCATGATTATTGGTAATAATATAATTAACAGTCTACATTCACGTGTACCCTGATATACAAGGTCCTTGTCGCTGTGACGTTGGATTTTTAAGTATTTTTAAAATATAAAACTAATAGTATAAGGATACTGATATATCAAGATCTTACTAAACATTATAATACATTAAGATAATAATTTATGTTTTATATTTCTTTTCGTTTACTTTCAAAAAATAAGAAAATTGTATAAAAAAAAAATTTTTTTTTTACAAAATTAATGATTATTTAAAAATTATCTTGATAATATGAATAACATGTTTATTGGATAATTAAATTGATAAGTTCTAAAAAGAGATAATTCAACATTTTTAAACCAATAAGATTATTTTATACTTTTTTAAGCTAGGTTAAAGTAAAAAACTGTTAAACAATCTTAATATCTAATTTAAAAGGGGTGAGGGGGCATGGAATAGTTTCTTCATGTGGCGTGGCCTGGATGCAGATGCGGTAATGAAAATTAACAAACCGTCTTTAACAGAACTCTTTTAATTTAATTTAAACACACCATATTATTTTAAAAGTCAATGTCGATTCCCCTCGTTACAAATAAATCACCTATTTTTAAATCATTTTTGGATAATATCCATCTACATAATAATATAAAATTTAATTTAAACGCTATATTTAATATTTCTTAAGTCACTTTCGCTTCCCCTCGCTCACTTTCGTAAGAGTAAGTCACTTTCGTATTGTTCAATGTGAGCGAAATGAAGATCTCTGAACTGGTATATAGAAATTATGAAAAAAACATGGATAACAAATCAACATAATGACTATTTTCAAAACAAAAAATAAAAATTATATTTTATTCATTTCTGAAAATAAGCGTTTACAAACTGTAATATTATAATTAATTCAAATTAAACGCTATATTTGATATTTTCAAAGTCATTTTCGTATTTTTCAAAGTGAGCGAAACGAAAATCTCAAGAAATAGAAATTCAAAGAAATTATGCAAATAAATTGCGAATAAATTATCATAATAATTATTTTTGAAAATAAAATTTATTAATTTCTGATAATAATATACGTCTTTAAAATGCAATTTTAATATAAATTTCAATTTAAACGCTATATTTAATATTTTATAAGTCAAGGTCGTATTTTCAATGTGAGCGAAAGGAAGATCTTGGAACTTGTGTATAGAAATTATTCAAATAATTGTCGATTAAGTCATCATAATGATTATTTTTGAAATTAAATATTATTATTTTCTTTATTTTTGAAATTATATATTATTATTTTCTGATAATATACGTCTACAAACTGCAATTTTATTGTAATATAGATGAATTTTGACAAGTCAAGTGGTGTTCTTTTACTTATTCCATCTAAAATATTGTCATTACAAATTAATTATGAATTTTTTGTGGTTATATGTATTTAAAGCTATTGTTTATAATTTTATCTACTTGTAGAAAACGATGAGAGCATTTATCTTGATGTAACTAATTCTAGTTATTTGAAACTATGTTTAAACAAAGTTTAACACATTACATTTGTATATGTAATCATCTTTGTGTTCATTGTGGACATTTACACATAAAAGTTGGTTCATCCGATTGATAATAGAAAGTATTCAGAACGGAGGAAATCATTTTAAGAGTCAAGGAGGTCATATTTGATAATCAGTCTGGAGATATCATGAATAAATCCTTGGGTTTGTCGGTCACCGTTTAAGTATCTTATGAGTCTATGAGTAAAGAACCTTTTGGCAATAAATTTACCAGGCAGGTGGCAAGTCGACTAAAATATTGTAGTTTTCTCGTATCGATGATCGATTCTATCGAGCACATGCCCAGAGAACATAGCGCAATTTCATTGGAAGAATATATTTATAAGTTCTGTAACCGTTTTATATAAAGACGACGGCATTTTTCTATCTGTAGAATATATGTTTGGCAAAGCGACTTCCAGAGTTCGCAACCGTATAGCGCTTTTGTGATAACAATGGACTTATATACTGTGAGCATAGTTAATGGGGTACGTTTAGCTTTCTAGGTCGAAGACCCGAGTTAAAGATACTGAAAAATGTCTGGCGCAACATAACGTTTGCTTCACGCACAGCTAATTTCATGTTTAAGAAATTGTCACAGATGATTCCTAGATGTTTATATGATGATCCTGTCGGGATAGACTCAACAACAAAGAAAAATCCATCTGTGCCATTCACAAAGGTATCATTGTAAGAAGCAACACAACATGTTGATGCATTGTTAAGGTAACGCCATTTAAGTGAATAAGTATAGCATGTGTCCATCATATCTTGGAGACCAGCTTTAGAATATGATATTAAAACCATGTCGTTTGTCGTCTGCAACCGTTGGAGAGCTTGTATGAATATCAAAGACACAGATCCTAAGGCCACTTGATTCTAGTTCGTCTGGTTCCTTGAAGAACATTGAAAAATTGCGAATTACTATCATTTATTCAAACACAGCTTTTCATTGAGGTATACATACTAACAAATGATTAAAATATATGTGCATCAATAGAAAATTGAACAGTTTCCATAACAACCCCGGATGCCACACTCTGTCAAATGCTTGTTTTGCATCAAGGTAACAAACATGCACTTTACTGCCATATTCCTTACTGAATAATATAGTTTTCTTTCAGCACAAAAGACGTCATCAAGCAGCTTAAACATTTTTGGAAACACCCTTGCTGAGTATTTTATTTTGAAATTAATTTCTCTTTGCACCTTTCTAATAGAATAAGTTCATATAGTTTAAGCAGAACTGGGGTAAGTGTAATGGCCCGAATCTTATAAAATTTTATTGCTTTTATAAATGGAACAATACTTATTGTTTTTGTAAAATTATGCTATATCTGTTTGTTCAAAGATAAACAAAATATGTTGCCTTCTTGAATTAAGTTTCATAATTTTCATGACATAATTCCTCTAACATCTGCTTCTAATACTTATGAGTGTCAAATGCTTTGATTTTTTAAATTTCTTGTTACATTGTTTATTAATGCTGAGATTTGTTTTTTTATTGTTATACATTCAAATGTTGGAAGTACATGAATAGATGAAAACTGTTTATTTTGTAAAATTAGTTTTATATAAGTTTTATATTACATGTAGTTAGTTTTTGATGAGAGTGTCAGGTTGGGGAGACATTAATATAAATTAAATTACATTTGTATACTTGAAGTATTGATAAAGTTCAATACAACTTTCATGATATAAATGCATACTGTTCTTTTTGGGGGGTATTTTATACACATTTTTCAGTTTAAAAAAAAACTACTTGCATGTGTCACTATTTATACTGAAACTTTCAATGTACTCTTTGTTTAAAGGTTCTAAACATTTTTGAGAATAGCTTTTCTTCATAATAAATTTAAATTTGATGTTTTTATAATTGTAATAAGTTTGTAAGGTTTGAAAAGTGAAGAACAATTTCAAAATAGATATTAAAATTATTGTTTATCAATTCATTTAATTTGAAGCCAAAGGCTTTATATATTTATTAATTATTGTTTGCATATTGTTTTTTTTTCTTGTTTACAGTATAGAAGAAAGTGTTTGTCTTAAATAAAAAAAACATCTTATTGGCTAAATGGATAAGAAAGCATGTTTCGTCTCTTATTTATTGTTAAACCTGTAAACTAACGGGTTGATTTTAATATATGAGCTTAATACTATATTTAAACTCATGTTTGGTTGGGTGATTAATATTTTTGGTTGGAATGTTTAACTTCGCACCGCCACAAAGGTGATTGATACTGACTTTAATTTTTATCTACTTTTTTAATTGACTAGGGTCAATGCATCATATTATTTTGCCAAACGAAAGACATCCATAAAGCCTCAAGTAATCAAATATTTTGTTAGTTATAATAAATTGATTTTTATGAACCTATAGTTAGGTTCATATATATAACAAAATATGAATTTTGCAAGGTTTATTATCTAACAACACTACATTATTTTCTTAAACAATAGATTATATTGATGGTTGTAACACCACTGTAAGATACAAAAGTTTGTATTAGAGGTAAATGAAATTCCCATTTTGCACCACCAAGACCACATCCAATTTTCTCTGGAAAAGACAACACTTTGTCGTTTCCCTAGTTCATCTAGGCACTTCTTAAACCACACTAATCTATGTGCTGGTATGTCCAAGAATGGCCTAATTGGTGTTCTACGTGATTTATAGCACTTTCCATATTCCCGCTTTTCCAAAAGACAAACTATATGAAACCATTAATTGCAAGGTTTTTTATCTAACAACACTGCATTACCTTTCTAAAAGGATATATTGATGGTTGTAACACCACTGTAATATACAATTATTACTCTTTTATTATAGTTTTTTTTGCAAAAGTTTGTATTAGAGCTAAATGAAATTCCCATTTTGCACCACCAAGACCACATCCAATTTTCTTTGGAAAAGACAACACTTTGTCGTTTCTCTAGTTCTTCTAGGCATTTCTTAAACCACACTTATCTATGTTCTGGTATGTCCAAGTATGGCCTAATTGGTGTTCTACAGGATTTATAGCACTTTCCCTATTCCCGTTTTTCCAAAAGGCAAACTACATGAAACCATTATCAAATAATAAATGGTTACTAGAGGAAATCTAGAATTCCTCTAGTTTCCACAGTTGCAATATTTCTTTCCTTTATGAGTATTCATATTTCACAAATGTCTACCCAGGGGTATTTTCCAGCAACATAAGCTGAAAGTCCACAAAGCTTTAATGTTAAACAATTAACAACATAGATTACTCCTACCATTATTTATATTATACGCTCCACAAGGAGTAAAATCTATGTATTAAAACTGATCTTAATGTAGTTTTTCTTCAAAACTCTCAAAGTACGCCTCATTTCATTGTAAATGTTATATGGATGCATTTTCCAACAAAAACCACTCCACCCTCTTTTGATGTTATGGTAACATTTTGCACAAGCTTTATGTACACAGTTTGGTAGAAATCTAAAATTTGCATAACTTGTTTTAAGTTGACAAAGTAAACATTGATCGGTATTTGCATTTAACCAGCTTTTTGATACATTTACCCTGTTAATTTTGCATTCAATCCATGGAACGGCTTCATAATTTGGAAATTCTGTAATGGAACACTTACAGGACCATCCTTTCCTAATATTGTAATAATATCTACATCAGCATTGACAGCATAAAGGTACTTATGTTAAATGGACTTTAACGACAAAGTAATCACATAAAAACAGAGTTCCTTATTTTTGTTAGTATCGCTAGAGGGGGCCATTTTAAAAGTTAATATTTATATCTACAATATTCACTCTATAAACAACGGTGATCTATGCTTTAGAAATATCTCTGCTCAATGTAATGACCTGTTAAACAATATCGGATACGACTACATGGTCGCTCAACGGATAAGGTCAGCTACCTGGACAGTCATCGGATGAGGTCAACTCAGGTCAGCTACCTGATGGGGTCAACGAAAAAAGGTCACCGGCGGTGTGGGCGGAGCCCCGGATCGGTAGAATATACCTATTTAATTAAGATCTATCGAGGTAAGATAGATAAAAAAACTCTTCTTTAGTCGCCCATGTAAAAACAAACACGAGTGTTTATACTCCGAGCTATGTTGCTATATTTGAATATATTGCTTATTTACGTTTATTCACAGGAGAATGTGTTTTTATTTAGAACTGTATACTACAATTATTATGTGCTCTAATGTATGGTTCATAAGAGGTCAAGAGGTTTTTGGCCTGGTCCTAGGATTTTTTGTTGTTGTTTTTTTGTTGTTTTTTTATATTTTTCTTACAGAGTAAAAGGTTAAAAGGTTGAGCACTGTACTATCAGTGGCCATGATGAATGTAAACATGCGAAGAAATTTTTGTTTGTTTTTAAATAACGTTAAGCCAGTAGGTTGTGACAAAATTTAGGCAATATGACGGATGCATTTAATTTAGCCATAAATTTACCACTCGTTTCAGAGCTCACTAAAAGGACACTTGCAACGAAAAGAGTACTTTTGTTCTTGTCTACCAAAAGATGCAATTTCTCAAGTTGAAAATTCAAAATCGATTGTAAGAGGAACTGTCAATTAAAGACACTTTGGAAATCCCCATGGTTTTCCGGTGTAATGGAAACTATTTAAGTTACACTTGATTGTCCACATTAATTTATTAGTGTGTACATTGTAATTCAATTTACTAGCAAAACCTTATATACCATCATTCTTTTCGTGAGTTTGCCCTTTTTATGATTCCTCTTAAATTTTTATGGCCTCAAGACCGATTGATTAGTTAAACAGACTGTTCCTATTAATAGTTGAATTTCTAACCTCCATGATTTATTGTTCTTGTATCTTTTGTGATTAAATTAAATCGTTCACTTATTGGCTTGACTTTTGTTATTTTGATATTTATAAAACCAGTAATGCATTTCGACAACATTTTACAAACATGTCTTTCTACTATCTACATCTAATAAAAATATTTTATATAATTTAAGCACGATAAATTTATGTCTAAATAATCTTATGAATGATTTTCGAAAGAGTTTAAAAGGCCCATTATGTCCTAAAAATACTTAAATTCAAATTTCTCAAAAGCTTTTTATTTCTGATGTCATGTTATATCATTTCTAAAAAGTTTGTCGTTGGCCATTAACCTGAGCCATCTTTTGCTTTGTTGCCTTTTGGTAATTAGTACAGTTACACGTGTACAATGATAGAAGTCAAAATACTACTTTGTTTGCATGTAATAGTTTCACATTCAGGGCTTCTTTCTTCAAGAGATAATTAAGCATCTAACATGCTCTTAAACCACATTTCAAGGTGTAATAGGCCTACTCAGGTTTCGCTTAAAATGAATGAATGAATATTCATTTCTGAGGCATAATGTGCTTTAAACATAAATTGTTTGTGTTATTATACATGTGCTCTACATCAAAACGTGCCGTAAGTAAGCACAAGAAACACGCTGGCAGTAATAAAGTTATCATAAGAACTCCAGGACATATTTTGAGTTATCACAAGAACTCCGTGACATTTGAAAAATCGGGTATAAATTTATTAGTCTGGGCTTTATGTTTGCAACTCTGCATTATAATTTTGTGACTATGTATAGCAACGAAGTAAATCACAAATGAAAAGGTCAATATGTACGAATGAGCAAGTAATTTGGAAATTTTACTCAAAACTATCAGATTTTTTTTTAAAAAGGCGATGAAAAATGGAATAAAGGTTTTTTCTGAAACATTATACAATATGTAGGGCAAGCTTAATTATCAAAGTTTTATTTAGCACCTCAAACTCCCCATTTAAAGGTAAAAATGACCATTTTTTACGTAAGTTCTCCAAGTAAATAGAAAAGTTTTCCACAGAAATCTGTAACGTTTTCCAGGAACTCCGTGACAGTTATCATAAGAACTTCAAACAAGTTATCATAAGAACTCCATCCTTCGTGTTACACTTCCTCCCCCGTGATATAAGGGGATCGAATCAATTTCGGTTTTTTATGTGTTTTTATTGTTTGTTTTTATTGTTTGTTTTTATTGTTTGTTTGTTTGTTTGTTTGTTTGTTTGTTTGTTTGTTTGTTTGTTTGTTTCTTTCTTTCTTTCTTTACTTCTGCAACTAAAATAATAATTTTATTTTCATTTTCTATGGATCATACCCATCATTTCCAGGAGTGACTTGATGTCACGTGCACATGGAATGTTTCATGATCACATGTATATCTTGTCTTCCTAAATGATCTATAATACAAACAACTTATTGGATTAGTATAGTTTACAAATGTCGGTGCAAGGGGGTGTTGACTGTATTATATATTGGCGCCAACAAAAGTTTATCTCTGCCATGCTGGGAGACCTAAAAGGTTCCAATGTTTATAGATTGCTTTCTACTTATTATGAGTAATCCCATCCTGAAATGATATAGTTTTAGGTGATTGTGTTTATAATGGCCTAAGAAATCCTGAGCAACAGTGATGCTTATAGTGATAACTAAGCTGCAATTCTATAAGCACTGATGGAGTTTCATCTAAAATGTAACAGCTTATAGTTCAATACAATAACAATGTTTCCCTTTTTACCATACAAGTAAACGCTATTCTCGACCAAAAGAATATATGCATATGCATCTCTAATAAGTAACACTTTACATAGATTCCTATATGGTGTACACCTTTAGCATCAACGAACAAAGAACGGGACTTGTTAACAAACCATCATGAAAAAGATGTCCCCTATTCGTCTACTGGAGCAGGGCGGGAAGTGGGTGAACACTTGGTTCAAGCGAGAAAAACAGTTGCAAACTTGACAAAATGGCTACGTCTAGAGTTATGAACCACTTCAAGTCCTGCCCCTTGGTCAAGCACGCAGTTCGTCTTGTCCATATTGTTAACTACATACGATGCCGAATATAAACAACCAAAAGCAAAGCAAACAAACTATACATCGTGAATATAGATCTTATTCTTGCTTAAATCCCTAGCGTTAGTCTCAAAAATCGTATTACCAGTCAGTGGACTGTCCACATACATTTTTTTAATTCACATTTATAAATATGCTCGAACTTTTATTACTTTCTGCACTTTATATAAAAGTATACGTCCGTTCAGAACTTCACGATCAAGACCAGATATATGTAGCAGATTAAAATTTGAAAAACGTATATTTGTAAGGCTTCTAAGATCAAGGTTTTGGGCTTCAGCTAGCGTACCAATTTAAATACTGTGACAGGACGCATCAGATGAAAGAACAAAGTAAAAAAAGCGGCACATATAATAAGCTTTGGAAACCAGACTTACCCAGATCTACATCTAGATCTACGTTTATCGTGTCAAATACTTGCTTTTTTTTATTTTCAATTGTTTCTGATACTGATTTTCCTGTTTTCTTGAATAATTGCCACAGCTCGTTGTTACAATATTGAAAGAAAACCAAAATTAAACATATATTCGCGCATATGAACGAGAATACCAGAGACATAGATAACATTTTAAGTGAAAGGCATACAAAAATACTAATATTTTAACATGCAGCAAGAGATGAAAGTTTTAACTTTCATATGGTTTATACCACAGATATATATATACAGCTATGTTTAGCTCCATGTTTATACCATGCAAGGATCAAATCTACATCCATTAATGTTTATGTCTTAATTGCGATAATGGGTCTAATTTTCTTATATTTTTATAGGCATGTGTGATATTTCAGAGGAGTATAGGAGCTGCTTATCTTTGTTATCTACATCTCTGAGACTACTGGATATGAACATTATCTTTTCGAAATACACCAACTGGTGATATTTCTTTTCCAGATATCATAGAAGGACTTTGCAATTTCCCAATACTGTCCCGGTATTCGGGATACGGGATTTTTACCACCTTTATGTACGGATTAATGACGGGATTAGACAAGTATAAAACATGTAAATATCCAATTATGAAATAGTATTTATAATCGTAACTAAACTCAGATTCTACATATATTAAATATTGATGTTGATCATTAACAAATTTGCAAAAACATTTCATGTCATTGTATAAACTTTAATTGTGTACAGTGTTGTTAGTAATGTTGTTAGTGATTTATTGTAACAATTCGTTCTCAAAAGTTTCGTACACATTAAACCTTGAAATTTCTGCTTTGATATCAATGCTTATGTTAACAGTTATTAGTACAAAATGAAGTAATGAATTATGAAATATATTTTTTTCATTAAGGAAGTGGCTTGTATATGTGACAGTTCGAACTATTCACTATTTAGGTGTGATGATGTGTAAGCGGCCAGGTAGCTCATTCGGTAGGGCCACGGTATGATGTCCTGGGTTTGAGTCCTGGTCAGGCTGCACATTTTCTCACCCTGTGACATTTGGCACCCAACATGGTGTGTGATAATATAAGCTCCAATTCCAATTTCACATTGTTCTCTGTACCCATTAGAAATCTGAGGACGAATTGCAATATACATGTAGCAGGAGAGTACATGTATGTCATGGTTCAGAACTGTTCACTATTTAGGGGAGATGATGTGTAAGCAGCAAGATAAATCAGTCGGTAGAACGGCAGTACGGTATTCAGAGGGTCCAAGTTAATGTCGGGATCAGGCTGCACATTTTTCTCACCCTGTAACACGTGTACACATGTTCCACATGACTGATGTGTGGTAATTGTTAATTGGTCACTACCGCCAACCGGGTATGACTAAAATACAGAAGTGACTTTTCAGATAAAGTGAGCAAAAGTGACTAAAAATATTAAATATAGTGTTTAAATGGAATTTTATATTAATATTGCAGTTTGTAGATGTAATTATCAAAAATAAACAATATCTATTTTCAAAATAATCATTTTGATGTTTGATGGTTCAGTCTCGTTTTGTTTGCACATAAGTAGATTATTTAAAAAAACAACAACAAAAAACTGGATCATGAAGTACTAAAAATGACTTATTGTTAAAAGGGTTAATTACAATGTATATTAATTAATATCTTCTTCAAGACACACAATTTTGCCATTAAATGATAAAGGATAATCAATTTCTTTTCAATAAGATTAAAAATAAAGAACATGTTTAGTGCATTCAAAACAGCAACATTCTCTTCTTCTTCTTCCGGGTAATGTGCTGGGCCCCTCTGGAGTATCGTCGCACAATTGTGACTATTTACATGAGTGAAGGGAACATCAAGTGCAGCTAAAAACAGGTTAAAAACACCATGCTCCAGAGTTACTCGTGCAGCGCACCTATCCTCGTCTTGAAGACCTCTAGGGATGGGGCTGTCATCACGACTTCTGGTAGGCTGTTCCAAAGTTGGATCCCAGAAGGAAAGAACGAGTACTTGTACGAGTTGACACTGGTAAAGGGTTGTAGGTACTTGTTGGCATGGCCTCGGGTGTGTACTCCAGCAGGGATCAGTATGTGATGGGCTCGGATATCCACCAGGCTGTTAATGACTCTGTACATCATCACTGCTTTGGTTTGCTGACGGCGGGCTTCTAGAGTGTCCCAGCTTAGAGCTTCCATCATTGCAGTAACGCTGCTGGTGTGACAATAATCACCTGTGCAAAACCTGGCTGCTCTTCGTTGGCAGTTCTCGAGCTTACTGATGTTGGCCTTAGTGTGTGGGTCCCATACTGACGAAGCATACTCAAGCTGAGGTCTAACCAGTGTTTTGTAACATGTCGCCTTGATGTTCTGTGGACAGTGTGATAAGTTTCTGCGTAGAAAGGCAGTGGTGGTGTTCGCCTTCTTTGCAGTAGCGTCAATATGGCTGTTCCAGGAAAGCGTATTGTCAAGTGTGACACCCAGATACTTTGCCTTGTTCGTCTGCTTGAGTGTTTGGCCATGGATGGCATAGGACCAAGTTATCACTTTCCGCTTGTTGGTAATGCGAATCATCTCACACTTGTCAGGATTGAACATCATCAACCAGTCTTGCTCCCAATCTTGTAGGCGGTCAAGATCCTGTTGTAGTGCAATGCTGTCTTCCTCAGAGCTGATGGCCCTATATAGTAGGCAGTCATCTGCGAAGAGGCGTGCTGTGGAGGAGACCCTGTCCGGCAAGTCTTTAATGTAGACTAGAAACAAGAGAGGCCCTAGGAATGTGCTTGCGGGACGCCTGATGTGACTGGTGCTGGAGAGGATGTCTTCCCGTCGAGTACTACTTGTTGTTGACGGTGTGAGAGGAAGCTGTTGATCCAACCCAGAGTCTTGCCTCTGATCCCATAGTGGTGAAGCTTGGCCGAGAGACGTCGATGGGGGACCTTGTCAAACGCCTTGGAGAAATCTAGTAAGATGGCGTCGATCTGCTGTTTGTTGTTCAGGCCCGTTGCAAGGTCCTGGACTGTGGTGATCAGTTGCGTCTCGCATGATCTCTTCTTCCGAAAGCCATGTTGCATATCTGAGAGGATGTTGTTCTGATCGAGGAAACTGATCACGTGGCTATGGACAATGTGCTCCATAATCTTGCAACAGATGGATGTCAGCGAGACTGGGCGATAGTTTGAAGGCTTACTCTTGTCTCCCTTCTTGAATAGTGGTGTGACTAGTGCGCCCTTCCAGTCATCTGGTACTTGGCTCTGATCGTGTGAAGCTTGGAATATGAGTGTCAGCATTGGTGATATGGCTGAAGCCAGTTCCCTCAGAAATCTGGATGAGATCTGGTCCGGTCCAGTGGCCTTGTGTGGGTTGAGATTCTCCAGGAGCTTCTTGACACCCTTCTCATGGATCTGCAGTGGAGGGGCTGTTTCTTGAAGGTTAGGGCCCATGTTCGGTAGACTCTCAACACCTTCTTCGGTAAAGACGGAGGAGAATTGGGCGTTGAGAATCTCTGCTTTGGCACATGGATCCGAATGGCTGATGCCATCTTTCTTGAGTGGTGCAACGCCTGAGCTGTCACTCTTCATGCTCTTGACGTACGAGTAGAGCTTTTTGTTATTGGTACCAGACTCACTGACCATGTTCCTATCATACTCGTTCCTGGTTTCTCGGCACTTTTGTTGATTCTGTTTCTGGATGCTCCTGTAAATGTCCCAGTCTGTCTGGTTCTTTGATTTTCTGGCTTTCCTGTAGGCTCTTTTCTTCTTTCTAGCTAGACGCCTTATCAGTTGATTACACCAGGGTTGATTGAATCTTGTGGATGTCAGTTTAGATGGCACAAACTCATCGATGGTGTCTGAGCACTTCTTCTTGAAGATGGTCCACAGGGTGTTAATTGGGGTGCTCGAGTTGTGTTCCTGTATCTTTGTGGACTTGAGTTTCAATAAATAATTTACAGATGTAAGAAAATATATTGACAGTACTATTGTATTCAAATTGCAAACAAGAATGTAAGTATAGCAAGTATCCAAAAGAAGATCTTTTTAAGTTTCGCTTTTCATATTAGTAATTACATTGTAAGTGCATGTATAGCTAAATAAGACATATTATTTTAAAACTAATTTTCTTTTATTTCAGACTAAAAAGAAATAGAAAAAAATGTCAGCATTACCTCAGTCTTCATCAACCACAGCACCTTTCTTCACTGACTATAATGATCTTGCTTCAGATCAGGTGCTATTACATAATTATAACTTTTATTTATATGATTACTTATCTTTATATCTCTAAGTTACATAAATCCTATTACAACTTGATACACCACTGCCAGTCAGTCCTAATTTTCCACACAAACAATGAATAAAAAATCAATGACTCATTCTAATTTATAGAAATTATAGCACAAATTTTAATGAAAGTAAGATGAATCTTTGACACTAGCATTTTGGATGCGAAGCTTTCAGCTGTTTCTCATATATATGCAAAGAGCATAGACATTTAGCATGTAACAATTCCTTTTTGACCTTTACAAAATCAAGATGAATAATTAATGCCCCTGGGTTCAATATTGGCTATGTCCTTCTGGTCACTTGATTTATAAAGGAGAAACATATTTGAGTCTTATTGTGTGAAACTACAATGCCAAAAACTTATATTTGGCATGTTACATCACTTTGTGGGCCACAACATAACTGGTAATAATTATTTGGGTGAATATTGGCCCTGCCCGTGAGACACTTAGTATAGGAATAGTCTCTTTTAACTCTTATTTTGTGAAACTACAATGTATAGAGCTTAGATATTTGACATGTACATGTAGCATTTCCTGTTTGCCCACTACAACACTGGTATTAATCATGCCCCTTGGGTCAATGTTTGTCCCACCTTTAGTTGTCATTTAGTTGATATAGTGTTGATGAAAAAACACATTTGAGTCTTATTTTAAATATTTTTCATGTAGCATTTCCTAATGTTAACTTCTACAAAGTTGATGTAACTCATGCCCCTGGGGTCAGTATTTACCAAATATGTCAGGTCACTTGTTTTTTGTAGACTTATAATTATAAGAAAATTTAATTGAGTTTTATATCATGTATACCTAATTAAAAGCAACTTTATTTTTTAGGTTGGAGGGAAAGTTTTGTTTGCCACAGATGACTGGTTTGCTCCAGCAGAAAACTTAATCAAGGTGATATACGGTACTATTATCATACAAAAACTAGGGAATATACATGCTTTCCACATAGCAATTATTACCTCATTCCAGATGTATCTTATGCTTAAAATAATATACAAATCTCTTATAATTCAATCATTTTCATGTAAACTGATAAAAAAAATTTACATATTGGTGCTATAATAAAATTTAGCTGCATATATACATGTATACACAATGTTTGTATAAAAGAATTTGACAATTCATGTATATCAGTTTTTTACATGTATATATTACGAATTTTTCATATTTTGTCAATTATATTACATGATGTACATAGAATACTGACCCCAAAAATGGCTGCCACTTTTGGCAAGGGAAGTAAATATTGTAATAGTTGGGAACTACATAATAACAAATTATAATACCATTTCAGACAAAACCAGCTTGCATATGCATCAAGTATAATTTTCAATATTTTTTTAGCTCACCTGTCACAAAGTGACAGGGTGAGCTTTTGTGATCGCTTTTGTGATCGCTTTTCGTCCGGCGTCCGTCCGTCGTCCGTCCGTAAACTTTAACTTTAAATGACATATCCTCATAAACCACTTAGCCAATTTCATCCAAACTTCACAGGAATGTTCCTTCGGTTGTGACCTTTAAAAATTGTTCAAAGAAAATTAATTCCATGCAGAACTCTGGTTGCCATGGCAACCGAAAGAAAAAACTTTAAATATCTTCTTTTAAAAAACCATAAGAGCTAGAGCCTAGATATTTCGCATGAAACATCTTCTAGTGAGTGTCTACCAAATTTGTTCAAATAAAAGTCCTGGGGTCAAAATTGACCCCGCCCCAGGGGGTCATTGATTTTCCCTATATGCATATAGTAAAAACTTCTTTTAAAGAACTCAAAGAGCTATGGCTAAGATATTGAGCATCAAACATGTTCTAATAGGTGTCTACCAAGTTTGTTCAAATAAAAGCCCTGGGGTCAAAATTGGCCCCGCCCCGGGGGGGGTCATTGATTTTCCCTATATGCATATAGTAAAACTTAAAAAATCTTCTTTTTAAAGAACCCAAAGAGCTAGAGCTAAGATATTTAGCATGAAACATTTTCTAATGGGTGTCTACCAAGTTTGTTCAAATAAAAGCCCTGGGGTCAAAATTGGCCCCGCCCCGGGGGGTCATTGATTTTCCCTATATGCATATAGTAAAAACTTAAAAAATCTTCTTTTAAAGAACTCAAAGAGCAATGGCTAAGATATTGAGCATCAAACATGTTCTAATAGGTGTCTACTAAGTTTGTTCAAATAAAAGCCCTGGGGTCAAAATTGGCCCCGCCCCAGGGGGTCATTGATTTTCCCTATGTGCATATAGTAAAAACTTAAAAAATCTTCTTTTAAAGAACCAAAAGAGTTAGAGCTAATTAAGATATTTAGCATGAAACATGTTCTAATAAGTGTCTACCAAGTTTGTTCAAATAAAAGCCCTGGGGTCAAAATTGGCCCCGCCCCAGGGGGTCATTGATTTTCCCAATATGCATATAGTAAAAACTTAAAAAATCTTCTATTAAAGAACTCAAAGAGCTATGGCTAAGATATTTAGCATCAAACATGTTCTAATAGGTGTCTACCAAGTTTGTTCAAATAAAAGCCCTGGGGTCAAAATTGGCACCGCCCCGGGGGTCATAGATTTTCCTTATATGTGTATAGCAAAAACTTAAAAAATCTTCTTTGAAAAAACCCAAATAGCTAGAGTTAAGATATTAAGCATGAAACATCTTTTAGTGAGTGTCTACAAAGTTTGTTCAAATAAAAGACCTGGGGTCAAAATTGGCCCCGCCCTGGGGGTCATTGATTTTCTTTATATGTGTATAGCAAAATCTTAAAATCTTCTTTGAAAAAACCCAAATAGCTAGAGTTTAGATATTAAGCATGAAACATCTGCTTGTAAGTGTCTACAAAGTTTGTTCAAATAAAAGCCCTGGGGTCAAAACTGGCCCGGCCCCAGGGGTGTCATTGTTTTTAACTATATGTGTATAGTAAAAACTTGAAAAAAATCTTCTTTTAAAAAAGGCCAATGAGCTAGAGCTTAGATGTTTAGCATGAAACATCTTATGGGTGTCTACCAAGTTTGTGCAAATAAAAGCCCTTGGGTTAAATTGGCCCTGCAACGTTGGGGGGGGGGGGGGCTATATACAGGTGAGCGACCTCAGGGCCATCATGGCCCTCTTGTTTAATTATACCCCCAAAAACGAAGTTTGGGGGGGGTATATAGGAGTCACCCGGTGGTCGGTTGTTGGTCGGTCGGTCGGTTGGTCGGTCGGTCGGTCCAGCGGTCCGTTGCATTTTCCTTGTCCGGAGCATAACTTGAAGACTAATAGTTGGAATTCAATATAACTTCATACAATGGTCAAGCACATTGAGAGGAAGTGCAGTGCACAAGAACCATAACTCTATCTTGACTAATTACAGAGTTATTGCCCTTTGTTACTTTTCCTTGTCCGGAGCATAACTTTAAAACTACTGGTTGAAACTCGAAACAACTTCATACAATTGTCAAGCACAATAAGGGGAAGTGCAGTGCACAAGAACCATAACTCTATCTCAAGTAATAACAGAGTTATTGCCCTTTGTTATTTTTCCATTGCTTTCTTTTGTCCGGACTATAACTTGAAGACTAATAGTTGGAATTCAATATAACTTCATACAATGGTTAAGCACATTGAGAGGAAGTGCAGTGTACAAGAACCATAACTCCATTTTGACTAATTACAGAGTTACTGCCCTTTGTTACTTTTCCTTGTCCGGAGCATTACTTGAAAACTACTGGTTGTAATTCAAAACAACTTCATACAATTGTCAAGCACAATAAGGGGAAGTGCAGTGCACAAGAACTATAACTCTATCTAAAGTAATTGCAGAGTTATTGCCCTTTGTTATTTTTCCATTGCTTTCTTTTGTCCGGACTCAAACTTGAAGACTAATTGTTGGAATTCAATATAACTTCATACAATGGTCAAGCCAATTAGAGGAAGTGCAGTGCATGAGAACCATAACTCCATTTTGACTAATTACAGAGTTACTGCCCTTTGTTACTTTTCCTTGTCCGGAGCATAACTTGAAAACTACTGGTTGGAATTCAAAACAACTTCATACAATGGCCAAGCACAATAAGGGGAAGTGCAGTGCACAAGAACCATAACTCCATTTTGACTTATTACAAAGTTATTGCCCTTTGTTACTTTTCGATTGCTTTTTTTTGTCCGGAGCATAACTTAAATACTACTAGTTGGAATTCAATATAACTTCATACAATGGTCAAGCTCATTGAGAGGAAGTGCAGTGCATGAGAACCATAACTCCATCTTGACTAATTACAGAGTTATTGCCCTTTGTTACTTTTCCTTGTCTGGAGCATAACTTGAAAACTACTGGTTGGAATTCAATACAACTTCATGCAGTTGTCAAGCACATTAAGAGGAAATGCAGTGCACAAGAATTATAACTCCATTTTGACAAATTACAGAGTTACTGCCCTTTGTTACTTTTCCTTGTCCAGAGCATAACTTGAAAACTACTAGTTGGAATTCAAAACTATTTCATACTATGGTCAAGTATATTGAGAGGAAGTGCAGTGCACAGAAAGCATAACTCTTTTTTGACTAATTTAAAAGTTTTTGCCCTTTGTTACTTTTTATTGTCCAGTGCATAACTTGAAAATTAATGGTTGGAATTCAATGAAACTTTATACAATGGTCAAGGGCAGTGAGATGAAGTGCAGTGCACAAGAACATTAACTCTATTTGGACTAATTACAGTTATTGCTTTTGTTACTTTTTTGTCCAGTGCATAACTTGAAAACTAGTAGTTGGAATTCAATACAACTTCATACAATGGTCAAGTGCAATGAGAGGAAGTGCAGTGTACAATAGCCATAACTCAATCTTCAGTATTTATAGAGTTATTGCCCTTTGTTCCTTTTCCTTTTCTTTCTGGACTTCTTACAGAGTAATCCAATAAAACTTCATCAATGGCCAACCACATTGAAAGGAAATGCAACATACAAGAACCACAACTATCTTTAATTGCCCACAACCATAACTCTATATTTCAATTCTTTTACAAGGTATTCTGTTACTAGTAACATCCTCATTTCCAAAGCAGTCTTGCGGGGGGTATTAATCACATTTAGTGATAGTTCTAGTTTCTTTGTGTTGGCATTTATTTTTATTTAAAATTCAAAGTTCTTTATTAAAAAGATATAATGGGGGAGGGCGGGTTGGGGCGTACTAATCTTATCAATTAAAAGCCACATTGGGTTTTAAGTTTCAGTTATCGATTATATATGCTCCTATAATTAAAAGGTAGATATAAATTATTTTTTTCTAGGATGAATCTCCAGTATTTAAGGAAGGTGAGATAACAGACTATGGTATGTGGATGGATGGTTGGGAAACCAGAAGAAAAAGAACGGAAGGTCATGACTGGTGTATTATTCAGTTAGGTATGTAGTCATTGGAACCAGACAGTCATTGCTAGAACAATTATTATGCAAAAGTTCTGATCATAGATTTATGTCCCCTGTATAATCTGACACGACTTAATATTTTATACAAAAGCCCAGAATATTCTGATGGGCATTTGACCGTCTCATTTCCTAGTTAAAACTTTTTTTCTTCTGAGCTCTGTTACGAATCTCTAGATTTTTATAAGTCAGTGTACATTTTGTGCCAATTTCTGACCAACCAAATACCAGTGATCCCAGTTTAAAAATACCTTGAGATTTCTCTATTTTTACCAATTTCAATGCAATTTTTCGTGATTATTATGCGAGTAAGCATGAAAATCGCTCCCAAGAATGATCCCTGCAAGAATAGCCCGCTATAGTGCAATAATCAATTATAACAGTAGTTTCTCTTCAGAGGCTGTACTGTATATTGTTTATCATTGATTCAAACATCTTTTGATTAAACAAGTATGAAATATGTTTTCCTTCTATCTTTAGGATCTGAAATAATTAAAAACTATAATGGTCATGTATTTTTAGCCTGACTGTTGGAAGAATAGGGAGAGCTATTGTACTCACCCAGGCGCTGGTGTTTTTGTTTGCATCATGCTTTGGTTAAGGCTTTGCATGCAAACTAGGTATCTCTAAAACTTCTGAAGAGAATGGTTGAAACTTCACTAACTTAAGTTTGAGAACATAATAGCACTGTTCAAGGCCAAAAACATGGATTTTGCCAGAATTAATCTTTAGCATGGATTTTGCCAGAATTACGGCCCTTATTAAACTTAAAGTGACATTATGCTCATATTTTCAATATCAAGTTAAGCTGAATTGACAATATATTACAAAAGATTGACTGTTTTAACGGTGACTGACCAACGGTTGATACAAAAAAAATTTTTAGCATAAAATATAATTCTATCTTCAATATAAACTTTTATAAAATTAAACATCACAAGTAAAATCCGGTAGATATTTATAAAACTTTCCTTTGATCCTGTGAGTTATTTTTCTTGCATGCAAATTTAACTATAAAACTGAAAGGAATTATCACAAAAGGAAAACTTATTTTGACTTTCACCTACTCACTATATACCCTTGGGTGGGAATAATGTCACTTTAAGAAATTCTTTATTATCAAGGCTCTTGTTTTACTATCAAGCTCTGAGAATAGTAGAGCACCCTGTCCTTCATTTCTTCAACAGCTCTTGTTTTCTATTGATGTCAGTTCATTGGTAGCAAATTTAGTTGGAATACTATTAATTTTGATAAATTTGATTCATTAGCAAGCACCTTTCTTACTCAATGATTTGTTCTATTGCTACATGTATGACAGTTTTGTGTCCTCATTTTAGATAAAACAGAATAGGACATATTTTTTTCTATTTATTATAAACAGGTGTAGCAGGTGTGATATCAGGTGTTGATGTAGATACATCATATTTTACTGGTAACTACGCACCTAGATGTTCAATACAGGCAGCATGTTTACCTAAATGTAAGATTTCTATTTATATCAGTCGTTTTTCTGTAATTGCTTCTTTCCTATAGATGAAACAAAGATAATATTTATGAAACAATTTAAAGATTTATTTAAGGGACTTTACCAAGGTTCATTTGACATGACAGTATTTTTCAGATTTATGTACCATTTGATATAATTTTGAACCAATATCCTGTGTTCTAATTTCAGATCATTCGCTCACTTGGTTTGTCCAGAATGATTATTCTAATTGTAAAACTGACCCTAAATTGAAAAACATAGTTTTTAATTTAAATTTTAATCAGATTGGTCAATCATATACTTTTTATTGGTCTTATCCAATTTATTTATTGATCTCACAGTGAAACCTTCAAGTGAGAAGGAAATTATTGGTTTCCAATTTCTACTACTGATAAACTTCTTGTGGTTTTTTTTTTTCTAGAGTTTTTGTTTCTGTAATGACGTTAATGATTATTTCAGCATATTCAAAGAGGGAAGGAGAGAGGATAGGACTCGCTGCAACAGAGGAAGACTACAAGATGGTGGAACAGCTCCAATCACAGGTTTTTAGTTATTTCATATATTTTGGTAAAAAAAATGTGTGTGTGTCTTAAAGTGTATAAAGCTGATGCAAAAATTATTGTTTGAATTTTAAAAAAGTATACTTCCAAAATGCTTGTATAAAATAAATATGGTAATTCAGTGACGTAAAAGTGAATTGCGCATGCACAAAATCATTGCTAAACGGATAAAGCCCTACTTAAAATAGCAAAATAATATTTTGTTCCGGAACATTTTATTCTGTTTATGTACAATATTCATGTGTATAAATTAACAGAGACATTTTATGTTACAACTTTTTTGTGAATCAACCATATAATAACGGAACCAATATAGTTTTACTCTTGATAAATTTAATTAAAATATTTCATAAGATATAGATTCATACCCTTTAACTTAATCCATTAAACAGAACATTTATTGTTTACGCCTAAGATTTCTTATGTGTAACTGATATTCAATCAAAGCAAGGTGCTGATCACAAGCTTTTCTTTTGTAGAGGCATAATTCTTTCCTTGATTGATAGTGATACTGTTGTTACTTGTTATTGTATCAATTACTTTATGTTATGTTTTCAGAATTGGGATTACATTGTATCGCTGACCCAACTTCAGCCAGGCTTCCTAACTTCCTGTCATAACTTCTTTGAATCAACCAAGAAGAAAAAATATACTCATATACGACTGAACATATATCCAGGTACATATAATGTCATATAGTACTGGCAGTGATAGTATAACTTGTCTATACCACCAGTTTAACTGTTAACCTACTTAATTTGTGTACTGAATTAGCCCTGATTTTGAATTTGGAATAGTGCATTCAAAGGACTTTAAAAAAACATAGTTAAAAGATTGAATAACCAATGGTATAAAGCCTAGACAGACTGTACATATATGTACTGTAGATACTGGTGGCTAGGGGTATCAAGTTTATCCTTATAAACAGGTACAGTGGGTGTTTAACAAAACAAAAAAGATTAGAAAATTCTGGTAACTGAGGTTAGCATTTGACAAACAGGCGAAAAAGTTTTAAATTGATTCTAAATATTACCTTATCTTATTTTTATAACAAGATTAAGTATTCTAGTTGTACACAACAATGTATTTTTTTCCGATCTGATCGAGTATGGTACGACCCTAGCGGAAAGAAGTTACTTCATACTCGGATATGTATTGTAATCATTTTGCGTACAACAAAATACAAACAAAATGTCATACCTTGTCTTAAAGAAGCAAAGTTAATGTTGAAAATCTAAGGATTTTATTGTATGGCCGGTTAAAAGTTTAACACGGCTATTAGGTTGCCGTTTAATTGGTTGCATTTTTTCTAACCGTGACACCTCTACTGGTGGCAAAGGTTGGAATCATTTTAGGTTCCATAAAGTTTGAAGTTATATGAGACGAGGCTGTATATATATAGACAATTTAATCAGGCTCTATACTGCAGCCTGCTGATTTTTTTGTTCTGAAATCCACATTTAAGTTTGTTAAAGTTTGAACAATTGAATTTTGTTTGCAAGTTTTCAATAGTTAATTGTTATATTTAGCCAAACAGTCTTCATTTATATTTTGTAAAACACTTCAATTCAATATAAAGTAACATGAATTTAAACTGCCTTGACAATCATTGATAGTAAGTGTATCTAATGTATTCTGAAAGCCTTTAGTTCCAACTTTAACAAACAAACAAAAAACAAACCAGTAGAAGATAGTGCCTGTTTTTTTCACAAACCAGTAGAAGATAGTGCCTGTTTTTTTCACAAACCAGTAGAAGATAGTGCCTGTTTTTTCCTTGAATTTCTCCGGCCTTACAGTAAGATTTAAGTTGTGGAAGTGATCTATGCTTCAAATTTTGATTCGTAAAAAGAAATTAATAGTTTTTATCACCAGAAAAGAAGAATGTTCTGAGACATACCCAATGTCTGTTTAAAGCTTCTTTGTGACTGAAAAGAGCTGCCTGCATTGGATCCAAGAAATAGCTTACCAGCAAGGTATATAATAAGTAAATTCAAATCCAACAGTTTTAAAAGTTTAGTATTATATGTTATATTTACACAGATGGAGGTATAGCTAGATTAAGAGTGTATGGAAATGCAGCCCCAGACTGGAGTAAAGTTTCTGAAAAAGAGGTAATTTATATTTATACATACATTTGTGCGTAATTTAATGTTTAAACATAATATAATAAGTAAACACTTGTTATGATATGGTAACGAGTGTAATGGTAGAGTTGGTAATAAAATATCTATGCCACGGTTATAGAAACAGGCCAGCATGTACATTCATGCAATCTTGCATATCATACGTGATTTTCTACTGTTTACCAGTGTTAGAAGAACCTGTCTTACAACCTCTTTGTAAGGCAAGTCTCTTGCTTTATATGATGTCATTCACGTGCGTATTTTCTGAATGAATTGCATGCTAAGGATCATCATTTGAGTCGCGTCATGACAAAACCAACATAATGGGTTTGCGACCAGCATGGATCCAGACCAGCCTGCGCTTCCGCGCAGTCTGATCAGGATCCATGCTGTTCGCTGTCAGTTTCCCTACTTGTAATAGGGTTTGTAAGCGAACAGCATGGATCCTGATCAGACTGCACAGATGTGCAGGCTGGTCTGGATCCATGCTGGTCGCAAACCCATTATGTTGGTTTTGTCGTGACACGGCTCGATTTGTCATTTTAAATTCATACTTAACTATAAAAAAGAACAGTTTGATAAAAATATTAGTTTTCAGTATTTTTTCCCAAAATATAATGATATGTTATGTGCAAGAGAAAGAAATCTATCACCGGTTGTTGTCTCAGAGGAGAATATTTAGCTCTGGGATTACTGTTAAGTGGAAACTTGGCAGAGCCTCGTTAAAGGGAGACACAGGCAAAATTTTCTTTTCTTAGTTTTTAATTTTTCATTCATTATTCTGTAAATGTCCTCAAAATGAATACACTAAACAGTCAAAGGAACAAAACTTTTCTCCATATAAAGAAAAAAATGGTGTTTTCCTAACTTGACCAGGGCGGGTCAGGTTAGAGCGCTAAAATTTCACAATAGTTGTCACTCTGTACTCTGGAAACGTTAAAGAACATGTCAAATCAATTACTTAGACTTGTTTCAATCATACAATATCCGCAATACCAGCTATTGTAACTTCCAGGGTTTGTTCAAATTACATGACTTGTTTTTAAACTTTTCGGTGATTCTGTTGGCGTCTAAATTTCGTTCAACATATATAGAAACATTTACGCTTCAAACCCAAAATATATATAATTTATACAGAAATTCATGCTGGGACTTCAAGAAATGTCATTTTAGTGTGATTTCAGTACACAATGTCATTTTTATATTTTTGTCATTATTTTTTGCCTGTGTATCCCTTTAATGCCTCAACCAGTGAAAGATTCTCATAGTCTATATTGTTTGCTACTTAGATTTTATATTTAAATCCCTGAATCTAAAAATAAACTGAGCAAATGGATGTACATTATATATACAAATTCTGTAGGATAACATACTTGTAATTATAAAAAGAAGTAGTCATAAGTTCTGTCAGTAGTAATAAAGCTCAATGCTATAAACACTTTCTTGTTAGATATAGTTAAAAAAACAATTATTGGTCACTTTATTTCTAGCAGACCAAACTTTTTACAAATTTAGTCTACTTTATTTAATACTAAACTGTAACTCTTTTGAGTTAAAATATGATATTTTGACAGAGTTGCCTCCCTTTCATAGATGACGTTATATAGCCCTAGTGTATAAGATTGGTTCTGCTTATGATTTGAATCAGTATGTTTGAATATACAGGGGGGTTTTAATATCAAAATACAAAAATTTAACTACCAACAGGTTAGGTCTTAGTCAGACTGCATAGATGTGCCAGCTGGCCTGGCTCTATCCTGGTGGCAATGGTAAACTACTTTGGGTAGAGTAAATGGAGCACTTTTAGAATTTGTCTGCAGTAAAATCCATGTTTAATGATCTTAACCCTAACTCTCCAATGCTAACTCTTAACACTAAACATAACACTTAACCCTAACCCTAGATGTGATTCGAGTGATTTTAGAGAAACTTAAACTGTTAAATATTTAAGAAATAATTTTGTGTACAATGATTAAAAATAGCTGCAAACATATTTTAAAGTTAAGCAGAGTAAATTACCTGTTCTGGTGCAGTTTAATGTTTATACATTAAAAGAATAAAAGAAAAATTACAAAAAAAGAAATTAAAGTGACATTATGCCCATCCAAGGGTATATAGTGAGTGAACGGGTGAAGATCAAAATAAGTTTTCATTTAAGAAATAACATCGGCCTGAGAGGTGTATAATGGCTATTTTACACCAGTTTGGAGTTTTGATGCGTAGGAATTGACCACGAAGGCCGTAGGCCTGAGTGGTTAATTTTTTCGCATCAAAACGACAAAACCGGTGTTAAATAGCCGATATACACCTCTCAGGCCGATGTTATTTCGATTCTATCACGATAAAATAAGGAAGATCACTAATGTTATTTTTTCAAGCGGAAATAACTTCCGGTGCCGATTTTCGTATAACGCTGTTCGATTTTCGCACCCTACTGTTGCAAAGATATAGAAATTATTAAACAAAATAAATAATAAGAAAAAACGTTATTTTATCAAGTTTTCAACAATAAAAACTTACGTCGTATTGTGTTTACATCAGTGCCCCATTTATCATTCTTGTATGTATGAAATAACGTCAGCTTGTTTATGAATGAGTTGTTTACTTAGGATGACGTCATTACGCTACTTACGAATTGGCGCCGATTTGTCAAATTATTTATTTACTGATATGGATCAAATATGTGGCGTTAGTGTATGTGAGATATTATTTCGGTATTGTATGAAAAGAAAACATTATAAGAACTGAAAATATAAATAAAAATGCTTTTTATTGTTGCTTTTTAAAGGCTTTGTAAGCTATATAATCGAGGGTGAAAACATAAAAGCCGCATATACAAGTAGTCCCTAACCAGTGTTTATTGGCAGTTTAACACCGATTTCTTTCCTTCTTTGTCTATATTGACAAAATCACGTGGAGTGATAGATTTTGCCATAATTCCTTTTAATTTAATAATTAAGTTCGCATAAACAATAAATAACACACAGATCCAAACGAAATTTCTGTAAATATCATTAGAATTTACCTATAACGCTTAGTTTGTAAAAAAAAGAGTGGGGCAGTCTTTTTAAATTTTATGCAGATTTATAATTTTATCCTTAAAAATTTTCCAATCTCAACTGTTGGCCAAACACCATAGTGACAGTCAATCTTTTGAAATATAAAGTCAATTCAGCTCAACTTGACTATGAAAATATGAGCATAATGTCACTTTAATGCAAAGGTTTAAAAATGAATGATGTAAAAAGAGATACCATATGGTTATAAGATAAATGCTTCCAGGAGCTAAAGTGTGTTTGTAATATAAATCTTGCATATATTGTTGTTTTATTTTACAGTTAGTGGACCTAGCATCAGTAAAGAGTGGCTGTATATGTACAGGTTATAGCTCCACCAATAGAGGACATCCAAAGAACCTTATCCGGCCTGGCCGAGCTCAAACTATCATAGATGGCTGGGAAATATTTCCTAAGGTGTGATTTTTTAATGTCAAAACTTTTATTTTTTTTAAACCTAGTCCAATTGAACAAAATATATGCAGAAGTTTTTTTTCCAGCAGATAGCATCACTTATTAAAGTTAATACAGAAAATGAAAAAAAACATATCCAAACACTTCTAAGACTCCATAAAAAAATCAAGGGAACATAATTTTATACACCAGTTTGATCATCTATGCTAATGTGTTATTACTGTTTCCATTATCAATAAATTGTGAACAAGTTTAATAGATATTTGTTATAATGACAAATTTTGAAGGTGTACCTGGAATGGACTGCCACATTCTGATGGGAGGGTTCTGCTTACTGAGGCAAACAATACCGGTAGATTATTCTACTGTTCCTAATAGAGTCTTTATTTGAGCAGCGTCATGACAATGCGTTTGCTATCAGCATGAATTCAGACCAGCCTGCGCATCTGCGTAGTCTGATCAGGATCCATGTTGTTCGTTTACAAACCCTATAACAAGTAGAGAAACTGATAGCGAACAGCATGGATCCTGATCAGACTGCGTGGATGCGCAGGCTGGTCTGGATCCATGCTGGTCGCAAACCCATTATGTTGGTTCTGTCATCGCGCGGCTCATTTAGTGATCATTATTTTAGATAACTTTTATGTAGTTATTACTTAGTAACAAACTTATCTTATTGCAAGAAAATAAATATATGTATATCATAATTAAAGGATATTTACCCTAGGGTAGGGATGAAGTTGATTTGTTCAAGGTGAAGGTCAGTCACTTAGTCTATAAATAGTTCTTAACCATGTCAAAAGGTTATTATAGTGAAACTATTACATATTATATATATCATTATTTTCTATAACATGTATTCTGATTTGAAAAAAGTGAGGGGTCTTTTTCTTTTCTTTTAGTATTTTAATGTTTTTGTATTTAAGATGTTTTGTGCAAAAATGATTATTTCTCAGTTCTCACTTATCAGATTGAAATGAAAAGCTTTGGTTCACACGTGATTAATAGACCTTTATACTAAAGTAAAAAGTAATAAGTTTATAGTCTGACCAGCTGTCACATCTCTATTTGATTTATTGCTGAGTTTTAGACTTTTAATATGTAACTCCCTAAATCTTGTATTGAATCAACCAGAATACCAACCAGGACCATTTAATGAAATAAATTCAGCAGCATTACAGTTGATAAACATTTGATGACACTAACATTTAGAAATTGTTGACTATAAAATAATGATGTAATGTATGTTTCTATTATAGACTACTAGACCTACTGTAATTCAGGAATACAGGCACACTGGCAAATTATGTCCATCTGGTGAGTTTATTATTGACTTTAATAAATAATTTAAGGTGGATTTCAAAATTATGGTTCAACTTGGCATTTTGAATTAAAATTTTCCATCAAACCATGTGTTAAACACATATTATAGATAATTAAAGGGCTGATGATAATGAGTATCCACTCATTAGATATTAATACAGTGTATACAGTCTATTTGATGCACATGCCATTATAGATTCGCAAAAATAATGTGTAGAGCATACCGTAGTTGTAAATGTGTTAACTCATTCACATTTCTGAAACTGAAACATAAACATTGATTGTTTTGTATTGATTTTCATTATGTTTTATTATTATAAAAGTTTGAATGAGTTAGAAAATGATATATGTATAAGGAAAAAACGCAGTGGTCACTGTATTATAGTGGTTAGCATACGGTCTGTCCATCTGTAACACTTTTATGTCCTCTGCATATCTTTTAAACCACTGAAAAGGTTTTTAAATAATTTGGCAGAAATTATTACTTTTATGAGACGATGTGCAGAGCGCAATTATTTGGTTGCTACCCCTAAGCTCATGATCACACTTAAAGGTAAAGTGTTAAATGTCTACAATTCTTGTCAGTTAAGTAACATTTAAACTGCAGCAATGTTTTTAGGAGAACTTAGCAGAATTTATTACCATTATGAAATCATGTACAGAGCACAACAATTAAGTCAGTACCCTCAAGGTCAGGGTCACACTGAAAGGTCCAATGTTAAAACATGGTTACATCTAGTTTTCATGTCAGCTCTATAACTTATTGACAATTCAAAGGTTTTAACTTACTTGGCACAAATGATCCCCACCAAGACACAATCTGCAGAGCACAAAATCCAGGTTCCTGCCCCAGCCCCAGCCCCAAGTTACATTTAGATTGCTACCCCCAAAATCAAGGTCACACTTAAAGGTCAAATAATAAAGTTCAATTTTCCTGTCCTCTCCTAAATTTTTAAACTACTGAAAAGATTTTAAAATGACTTTGCACAAATGTTCACCATAATGCCATGATGTGTTGAGCACAAATGTTCACCATAATGACATGATGTGTTGAGCACAATATTGAGATGGCTACTCCCAAGGTCTAGGTCACACATAGAGGCCATATGTTCAAATTTTATGTCCTCTTCATAACTTTTTAACTACTTCATGAAATTTTTTAATTATATTGGCACATATGATCACCATCTCCACCTACAGAGGACAACAACCAGGTGGCTACCCCAAAGATCAAGGTTTTAACATAACAACCAGTCTTGAATTACCGAAAAAAAATTGCAAAAATAGCCTTTATTGTGTTAGTCACACAGTAGGAATATGGAAAAAAAATACTGCAAAATCAGTCATAAATTGCATATGACATGTTAATTATAACTTAAATCTTAACTATTCTTAAAATCTTCAAAAGTTTGATTTTTGTATAAAAATTTTGGCTCATCTGGAGATGGTGCAGCTTTAAATGTAGTAATGAAATTAAATACATTGGGGTGAGTCCTAGTGTCTTTGCTAAAAACTATATATTTCACTCTTTTTTGCAGAGAGATTTTGAATTAACTAAAATTGAAACAGTCTTAATTTAAAAGTTGTCTTTTAACTGGGAATATTGAGTGAGTATTAGAGGTAAATCAGTGGGTGAGTGGGAGTGGGAGGATACTTATTATTTTTCTTGTTTTAAATTCTCGGTTTGACTTTATGAGAATCTCACAGTGAGTGGCTATAATTATTGCATTTAAATATTTTCACAAGCATTTTAACAAATTTTAAACATAAAAACAGCACACTGATTTAGTTCTATCTTTTCTTATCTGTAATAAAAGTTTTACGAGCGAGAACAAAGAGATTAATGGGCGATATTTTTCAAGATTGAATCTTGAAATAAGATTTTACCAAAGATATTTTCACAGTGAATAAGAGAGCTTTTTAAATAAGGTAATTAACTCTATTGAGTGCTGGTTGCTATAAAGATTTACCCGTGCTCAGGCCTGCTGACAGTATAGGTGGCATTTTAAGCCAAGCACAAGCCCCACCAACATGCACATTTGTTGCTGACATACTGAACTACATACATGACATACTCTAACCTCAGCTTTAATTTTAGTATTTTGATTTTGAAATTCCTGTGATATTAGTTAAGTTAAGATTATAAAGGATAACAATTCCATTTTACAAAGTAAGACTATTGTTAAACAATAAAACAGCATTTTTATCATGGAAGTTGAAAGCCAAAGCCAGTAGAGAAGAAAATTGACAAAAGTCATTACATTATTCCTACTGTATAAGTGTGTTTGACTTTCCTTACTCACTATTATACAGGGTCCATACTCTTAATGCCGGAAAGAGTGGATGTACCCTTATTAAACTTATAACACAATGCTTACCAATCAGAAAATGTCTGACATGAGTTTCTCTGACAGAAAGATAAAAATTTCACAGATTTACAGGCTGTATAAACCTGATGTTAAGGGCTAATATAAAATGCTTAAAAATTGCAACTGTCTAATTTATTGATTTTAAGGATTTCAAAATTAAAGTACTTACCTGTAAATTGCTGGCTATACTGTGTGTATACAGGCTAACTGACCTGCAATTATTCTGGTAAGCATTCCAAACATTTGAGTGTTTAACATTTTGATCTATTCAATTATGGTTCTTCTTCCTAAGAGGGTTTTAAAATTGAAAAATAAAGTTAATGTTGGCTCAGATTTTTTATGCCCTACTGTACTACACAAATTGTAGCATTTATGAAATTTATGTCCACAATTTTAATTTGTCAAAGATTATAGAAAAAAAGAAACATAAACTATGGAAAAAAAAAGATATTTAAATTAACTATTACACATGTTATTTGTCTCAAATGTTGGATTAAGGAAAAGCGTGTACAAAACTCAATTTATTAAATTTGAATGTAAACAAAGGATACATGTTCATAGATATATTTAACATTAATAATGAAATAATCAGTGGGCTAGTTCACATTTTGTGTCTAAATAATTTGTAAATAAAATGAATCAAAATTTCATTTGTTTTACACTGTAATTGTTAAAAACGATATGATTTGTAACGTATTTCTCAAATTTTCTTGGTGCTACACTGGCTGTAGTTAATTATAAATGACCATTGCTTAATTTCTTTTAATTTATTAGAAGTTCTTAATAATAAAATCTCAAACTAAGTGGGACATGCAATGTCAACAAAAAGGGGGTCATATTTTCAAAAACTTAACATTATTTAAACGCTCCCTTGAAATGATGAAAAACTTTGTAGTCACATTTTAGATTAATGTTCTTCATTATTCAGGAAAGGGATAATATAATCTGATTATTAATTGAATTTTTTTCATCCTATTGGCATTTGATTGCAATTGTTTGACATGCCAGAAATGGTCTGGAAACTGTCACATATAAATGTTTAAAGTAGCAGTTGCTTTTAGATTGAGGAGCTTGAGACAATGTTATATAAGCAACTGAAATAACAAAAAAGTGCAAATAAAAACATAAATATTCATTTTTCCAATGTGCCTCAACTTGGCTTTTATTTAGTATCTCCTTTGTATAAAAATTGAAAGGCATTTAAGCTTAATTTTGATTCATCATTCAAACTAGTTTATGTAAGAGTCTGATAAAGTAAAGACCTCCTCACTTTTTTACTCAGGTAATCCAAATCGGTTTTAACGTCCCACTCTTGTGATAATTCACATATATCAATTTTTACGATGAAACATTAAATGTGAAATGATTGTGATATTACAAGAGTATTGTATACTGTATTAATGAATGGTGACTGTGTGAAATAAAACAGCGGGGTAGGTACGATACTAATTAAGTGTGTCTCGTCTTTCTTTGCCACTTCAACGTTACATTATGATGTCTTCATTACCAGCCGTATTGTAAACAATTTAAATGACTTTAAGACAAAGGAAATAGACAATAGATTAAGGTAGCTTGTTGATTTAGAACTAATATTTCTACAAAATGATGTGGAAAAAAAAAAGTTGTTTTGAAGAGGTCTGTCTTTGTCAAGGTTTTATGGGTTTTTTGAGAGGGGTAAGTATCTTGCTTGAAGTGGGTTGCAATGTATTTATCCATTTTTCAATTTTCACTGAAGGGATTAGATGATAAAATATAATGCAATAAGTGATTTTTTTGCAGTTTTATAATTAAGAGAAGACATGGAATTATTACCTGTATATTTTAGCATGAAGCAGGGGCTGTCTGCAATATGTAAATAAATAACTCTAACGGTTTATTTTATGGGGCTGTTTTTGTAACTCTAAAATGTGATGCAGCAGTTAACTCTTGCATAAATCTAAGCAAACTCTGCACAAAGATTATCTATAGTGTCCTGATGTTCTGCTATTATAATTTAAGCTTAACTTCCTTTATTGTGGTATAAGAATTGATCTACATGTATGTGTAAAAAAAAAAAACCTTACATTTAGATCTTTTAATATAATAGGAAAACGAGTTTCTTGTTCCTCTAATATATATATGTGTGTATATTTTGTTCATTTTGTCTCTTTCTTCAAAATTCAACACATGGCAAAAATTAAAGTTGAAACTATATGTATAATAATTTTTTATTGAAAGTTTATGTCTCCATGTAATGTGCTAACATTTTTGAAAACCTTGTATTACTGTTGTTCTAGTGAGTAAAAGATTTTTGTCACATGTTGAAATTCAGTGATTTAACCCAAGCCTAAGGAACATACTTACAGGTCTTTTTTTACATTTTTATAAATTAAAAAGAATTTTGGAAGTTCGAAGTGTTGTATATCTTTTAACCAATATTTAGCAGAGAGAAAAAATCATATAAAAACATATTTTTACATGGCGAGACAATAATATTTCGAAAAATTAATTTGTTATTGTTATAGGGAAATTGTCTACAGAAAGGGAAATTATGTCTACAAATCATTGAATAATTATAGTCATCATTTCATTACATGGTTTGTAAAATCCATATAAGAATTATTGTCTGGCTAAATTAATAGGCGAAATTTGAATATTTAATAACTTTTTGTTGGTAATTATTAGATTCCAAAGAAAAACCATATAGTATATGGATTTAAAGTATATCACAACAGTGTATGTATAACTTAAAATTTCCAGCACAACACTAGCTTTACTTGCCTCAGTGATAAGATGTTAGAATTTCAGTTTCAAATTTAATAACAAAATAGGTGTCAGAAATTAAGCATATCCAAATTATCCATATGCTGCATAAAGAAATGATTACTCCAATCAACAATTGTAACAATTAATCCAATAAATTTTGTTTGTCAAAGATTCAAACTTGCAGCTACACGGTGACAATTCGGTCATACTTACCACTAGAACATTGGACCATAACTATAGATTAGTGTATCTAGAAGTGAAGCATCAATAAAAACAAATGGGTAAATATGTATGAAAAATAAAAACTCACTGAAAAACAAAATCCAAAAAAATTAATTAGTCTCAGATCAATATTGGCAAACAATAATTATACTTTTGTATTTAACAATATTTTATTTTTCCACAGGGTCAGAGTGGTGTACTTTTCAACTTGGTCATACTTGCATCGTACAAATGGTATGTATGTCTTAGTTATTTCTTTTAGAATGTAATAAATTCATCAATCTTAAATGATAACTTTAATTTTTAAAGAAAATCTTCATTATTTAACTGTTAAGGTCCTGATGAAATGTTCAGACAGGTAAAATATTTTGACATGAATTTCCTTTGTATTTCACTTTATACTAATAGAGTCAGGTCGATTGAATGGCCAACTTATGATTAACTTTACATTAATATTATGATCACAGTACAGTTAATTATGTTTTGGTGTTATTGAACTTCCTTTGGCCTCATTTCAGTCATTCTCACTAACCCATGGGTACTATTTACATATATATATATACACTTCATTCGATCGTCCCCGGTAACCTGTGCATACGTGTTAAGCATACTTTTTGTAATTCAACAAAATCAGTACCTGTTAGTTCTGACCGTGTATTTTAGTATGATATTCGCTGAATGTTTTTCAGGTTGAGGTTGATACAAATCATTTCAAGGGAAATTTTCCATACACATGTAAAGTTGAAGGTAATTGTATTTCTTCCTTATATAGCAGGAATAGGAAAAAAATGCATTTTCTATTAAAGAGAATTTGTAAAAGATAACGAATAGCAATAGTGCTGAAGGATACACATTCTGAAAGCAAGTTACCTATATTCAGCTAATGATTCTTTTACAAATCAGTGAATTGCAATTGAAATCCAACTTGACCTGTGTTTTTTATGCAAAGTTTCATACCAAATATGAATCAAATAGATAAAATTTTATAAAAGTTATTAAAACACAACAAATTGTCAATGGACTTACTTTGCTGATACTTATGATGTAAAACATGCATCATTGAGTATTTTACGATCATAAAAATCATCTATCTGTGATTATCCATATTTAACATACAGAAATCTTTCCATGCATCAGAGCCATACAAATGTAGGAGGATTTGCAAAATATACATGTATGTATAAATTCTTGTGTACATGAAGAGATAATATGTTATTTTTCATGTTATGTTACAGGATGTCTTGTTGATGACAGAGTTCTCTCAGAATCCTCCACTCCTTCCAAAAAAGAATGGAAAATTTTATTACCAGAGACTAAATTAAAGGGACACAATCAGATGTTTATAGATGTGACTAAATTAAGTAATGTAGGAGTTATCTCACATGTGAGATTGACAATTTACCCAGATGGTGGCGTGAGCAGATTTAGAATATGGGGGCGGAAAGCTCAGTCAAATTTATCAAAGTTGTGATACAATATCAGGTTTTTTATAGAATAACAAAGGCCTTAGACTTGTGAATCTCCTATAGGAAAAATGTTTATATCTGTATAAAATGTACATTTTTCAGTCAAAAAGAACAGTGATCTGGTTAATTTCAATCATGTGTTTGTTGTGTTTGTGTAAGTCTTTTTAACTCAGAAAAATACTAGTAGATAATATAAATGTATTTTTCACAAACTCCTCACTGTGATTACCTTTTTAGCTCGACTATTCGATAAGAATAAGTAGAGCTATTGCAGTCACGCGAGCGTCCGCGTCGGCGTAACCACTTATGTTAAAGTTTTTGTAATAGTTCAAATATTTTCAAAGTCCATTGATATATGGCTTTGAAACTTTGCACACTTGTTCACCATCATGACCCCAACCTGTAGACAGGAGGAGGTAACTCTATCAAGCATTTTGACAGAATTATGTCCCTTTTTCGACTTAGAATTTACGTTAAAGTTTTTGTAATAGTTCAAATATTTTCAAAGTCCATTGACATATGGCTTTGAAACTTTGCACACTTGTTCAACATCATGACCCCAACCTGTAAACAGGAGGAGGTAACTCTATCAAGCATTTTGACAGAATTATGCCCCTTTTTCGACTTAGAATTTATGTTAAAGTTTTTGTAATAGTTCAAATATTTTCAAAGTCCATTGACATATGGCTTTGAAACTTTGCACACTTGTTCACCATCATGACCCCAACCTGTTAACAGGAGGAGGTAACTGTATCAAGCATTTTTTTTACTATCAAGCACTAAGAATAGTCGAGCGTTGCTGTCCTACTGACAGCTCTTGTTTTGGCAAATTGTACTGATAAGGGGAGATCACTGCATAGGAGATTGTATTTTTTTTCTTACTAAATTGTATGTGTATTCTTGTAAGCTTATTAATTAATAATGATTAGTTGTTCAATTAATTTTAAAATACAAAGACAATGTTTATTTGTCACATTCAAAATTTATTTCCTTTAGCATTATCAAGATCAGATCTCATTAGCAATCTGTTATTTTATTAATTTTTAGCTCACCTGTCACAAAGTGACAGGGTGAGCTTTTGTGATCGCTTTTCGTCCGGCGTCCGTCCGTCCGTCCGTCCGTCGTCCGTCCGGCGTCCGTCGTCCGTCCGTAAACTTTTGCTTTAAATGACATCTCCTCATAAACCACTGAGCCAATTTCATCCAAACTTCACAGGAATGTTCCTTTGGTGGTCACCTTTAAAAATTGTTCAAAGAATTTAATTCCATGCAGAACTCTGGTTGCCATGGCAACCGAAAGAAAAATCTTTAAATATCTTCTTTTAAACAACCCTAAGAGCTAGAGCTTAGATATTTGGCATGAAACATCTTCTAATGAGTGTCTACCAAGTTTGTTCAAATAAAAGCCCTGGGGTTAAAATTGGCCCCGCCCCGGGGGGTCATTGATTTTCCCTATATGCATATAGTAAAAACTTAAAGAATCTTCTTTTAAAGAACCGTAAGAGCTAGAGCTAAGATATTTGGCATGGAACATCTTCTAGTGAGTGTCTACCAAGTTTGTTCAAATAAAAGCCCTGGGGTCAAAATTGGCCCCGCCCCAGGGGGTCATTGATTTTCCCTATATGCATATAGTAAAAACTTAAAAAATCTTCTTTTAATGAACTTTAAGAGCTAGAGCTTAGATATTTGGCATGAAACATCTTCTAGTGAATGTCTACCAAGTTTGTTCAAATAAAAAGCCCAGGGGTCAAAAATTGGCCCAGCCCCAGGGGGTCATTGATTTTTCCCTATATGCATATAGTAAAAACTTAAAAAATCTTCTTTTAAAGAACCCTAAGAGCTAGAGCTAAGATATTTGGCATAAAACATCTTCTAGTGAATGTCTACCAAGTTTGTTCAAATAAAAGCCCTGGGGTCAAAATTGGCCCCGCCCCAGGGGGTCATTGATTTTTCCCTATATGCATATAGTAAAAACTTAAAAAATCTTCTTTTAATGAACTTTAAGAGCTAGAGCTTAGATATTTGGCATGGAACATCTTCTAGTGAATGTCTACCAAGTTTGTTCAAATAAAAGCCCTGGGGTCAAAATTGGCCCCGCCCTTGGGGGTCATTGATTTTCCCTATATGCATATAGTAAAAACTTAAAAAATCTTCTTTTAAAGAACCGTCACAGCTAGAGCTTAGATATTTGGCATAAAACATCTTCTAGTGAATGTCTACCAAG
Organism: Ruditapes philippinarum; assembly: GCF_026571515.1. Classification (NCBI taxonomy): domain Eukaryota; kingdom Metazoa; phylum Mollusca; class Bivalvia; order Venerida; family Veneridae; genus Ruditapes; species Ruditapes philippinarum. The sequence goes on along the minus strand of NW_026864469.1, from coordinate 152,615 downwards.
TTTGTTCAAATAAAAGCCCTGGGGTCAAAATTGGCCCCGCCCCAGGGGGTCATTGTTTTTTCCTATATGCATATAGTAAAAAGTTAAAAAAATCTTCTTTTAAAGAACTGTAAGAGCTAGAGCTTAGATATTTGGCATGAAACATCTTCTAGTGAATGTCTACCAAGTTTGTTCAAATAAAAGCCCTGGGGTCCAAATTGGCCCTGCCCCAGTGGGTCATTTATTTTCCCTATATGCATATAGTAAAAACTTAAAAAATCTTTCTTTTCAAGAACCGAAAGCGCTAGAGCTAAGATATTTGGCATGAAACATCTTCTAGTGAATGTCTACCAAGTTTGTTCAAATAAAAGCCCTGGGGTCTAAATTGGCCCGGCCCCGGGGGGTCATTGATTTGCCCTATATGCATATAGTAAAAACTTTAAAAATCTTCTTTTAAAGAACCGTAAGAGCTAGAGCTTAGATATTTGGCATGAAACATCTTCTAGTGAATGTCTACCAAGTTTGTTCAAATAAAAGCCCTGGGGTCAAAATTGGCCCCGCCCCAGGGGGTCATTGATTTTCCCTATATGCATATAGTAAAAACTTAAAAAATCTTCTTTTAAAGAACCCAAAGGGCTAGAGCTTAGATATTTAGCATGAGACATGCTCTAATGGGTGTCTACCAAGTTTGTTCAAATAAAAGCCCTGGGGTCAAAACTGGCCCCGCCCCGGGGGTCATTGATTTTCCTTATATGTGTATAGCAAAAACTTAAAAATCTTCTTTGAAAAAACCCAAATAGCTAGAGTTTAGATATTAAGCATGAAACATCTTTAAGTAAATATCTACAAAGTTTGTTCAAATAAAAGCCCGGGGGTCAAAACTGGCCCTGCCCGAGGGGTGTCATTGTTTTTAACTATATGTGTATAATAAATACTTAAAAAATCTTCTTTTAAAAAACCTAATGAGCTAGAACTTAGATGTTTTGCATGAAACATCTTCTTATGGGTGTCTACCAAGTCTGTTCAAATAAACAAATAAAAGCCCTTGGGTAAAATTTGGGCGGGGGGGGGGGGGGGGCTATATACAGGTGAGCGACCTCAGGGCCATCATGGCCCTCTTGTTTTCTTAAATTTTGATGTTCATGCAGAGGCATAGAGCTTATGGGTTATTCATTGATGTGATATTCCTACATGGAATCATTGATCGGATATTCTTACATGGAATCATTGATCGGATATTCCTACATGGAATCATTGATGTGATATTCCTACATGGAATCATTGATGTGATATTCCTACATGGAATCATTGATGTGATATTCCTACATGGAATCATTGATGTGATATTCCTACATTGAATCATTGATGTGATATTCCTTCATGGAATCATTGATGTGATATTCCTACATGGAATCATTGATGTGATATTCCTACATGGAATCATTGATGTGATATTCCTACATGGAATCATTGATGTGATATTCCTACATGGAATCATTGATGTGATATTCCTACATGGAATCATTGATGTGATATTCCTACATGGAATCATTGATGTGATATTCTAACATGGAATCACTGATGTGATATTTCTACATGGAATCATTGATTGGATATTCCTACATGGAATCATTGATGTGATATTCTTACATGGAATCACTGATGTGATATTCCTATATGGAATCATTGATGTGATATTCCTACATGGAATCACTGATGTGATATTTCTACATGGAATCACTGATGTGATATTCTACATGGAATCATTGATTAGATATTCCTACATGGAATCATTGATGTGATATTCTTACATGGAATCACTGATGTGATATTCCTACATGGAATCATTGATGTGATATTCTACATGGAATCATTGATGTGATATTCCAACATGGAATCATTGATGTGATATTTCTACATGGATTCACTGATGTTATATTCTACATGGAATCATTGATGTGATATTCCTACATGGAATCACTGATGTCATATTCCTACATGGAATCACTGATGTCATATTCCTACATGGAATCATTGATGTGATATTCCAACATGGAATCATTCATGTGATATTCCTACATGGAATCATTGATGTGATATTCCAACATGGAATCATTGATGTGATATTCCTACATGGAATCATTCATGTGATATCCCTACATGGAATCATTGATGTGATATTCCTATGAATCTACTGCTGAAAGATAGTTGTTTTTATAGCCTGCAATAATTTTGCTGTTCAATCTTTATATAATGAAGGTAATTGTTGCTCTTTAAAGATTTGATTGTCTTTATGTAAAATTGCTTTGTTTTATGCTAACCATTGAGATTCTGGTTTTATGTGTGGGATGAAATCCATATTACCCACAGTATATTATCTGCAATGTGGGTGATATAGCTCTGCTGAACTATATTTGATTCAAATATCATTATTTCTCTGAAAGTGTTATAAGTTACTCCACAATAATGACTAAGTCACTTCTATAATGAATTTCTTTTGTTTACCGTTTAAAGTGTGACTTGTGTTTTTTCCTGTTTTATTAGATTCTATACTTAATTAGGCAAAAAAGTATTTTTTTTTTTCGTGAATATGCTTTTATATCACACAAGGGAATTTAAGAAAATCCCCAAATTTTTCCCATTTCCCACAATCTTTAAAAAATTTACTTTTCTCCCCCCCTTTAGTGTTTTTTTAATAGCATTTTCACTCAAAATCTTTCCCAAATTTCCCTTTATGTTTATTGTATTTTTAAATTTTTAATTTTTTCGGGGGAAAAAAACAGGGACAGTCATTCTTAAAAACAAAAAGACATGCATATTTCCAGATCAATTTCCATAATACACACTTTGTTTTGACAAGAAATTATGTTACAAATGTGTATTGGTATTCTCATCGCATTTCATTGAGAAAAGTGATTCCTTCGGTTTAAGCAATTTACAGATGGTATAGTGTGAAAGGACACTTACAGGAATGTGCTTTTCTTGTAGATACATTATTACCATTAATTGTGTAGATTTATCACAAACATCTTGAACGAAAGAATCCATCAAACAAGCACATCCATGCTTTATTCCATAATTATACCTATTCCATCATCATAGAACTTTTCTGACTTTCAATACATAAATTTTAATTTTTAAACGGGTTTTGTGGTTATTTGTTTTTTTTAAAGAAAAAAATTTAAATAAGTATTTAAAATTCTGACAAAAGAAAATGGACAGGTAAATTTTTTAAAAAGCACGGGGTTAAGTCCATTTTTGTCAGCCCATTGTGGGGGAAAGGGTTCATTTAAACCCCTATAAAAATATTTTTTTCCCAGGACAATGGTTTGTTCTTTACATTTTTGAAATGTTTTTAAAAAATTGTAAAACCATAAAAAGGTACTAAAACAAATTAAATTTATTAATCATTTTTTTTAAGCTCACCTTCAAAAAAGGAAAAGGGTGAGTTTTTTGTGATGTTTTCGTCCGGGGTCCCCGCCCGTCCGCCCCTTTCCGAAAATTTTACAAAAAATGACATCTCCTAAAACCAAAAGGGGCCCAAATTTTCATCAAACTTCACAGGAATTTTCCTTTTTGGGGGTCCCCTTTTTTAAAAATTTTCCAAAAAATTTTAAATTCCATGAAAGAACTCGGGTTTGCCAGGGCCAACCAAAAGGAAAAAATTTTAAAAATATCTTTTTTTAAAAAAACCCAAAAAGGGCTAGAGCTTGAAAATTTTGGGAAATAAAACATCTTTTTATGAGTGTCAAACCAAGTTTTTTCCAAATAAAACCCCGGGGGTCAAAAGGGCCCCCCCCGGGGGGGGGGTCATTGTTTTTTCCCTATAGGGAAATTATGGGTGAAAACTTAAAAAATCTTCTTTTAAAGAACTCAAAGAGCTATGGCTAAGATATTGAGCATCAAACATGTTCTAATAGGTGTCTATCAAGTTTGTTCAAAGAAAAGCCCTGGGGTCAAAATTGGCCCCGCCCCAGGGGGTCATTGATTTTTCCCTATATGCATATAGTAAAAACTTAAAAAATCTTCTTTTTAAAGAACCAAAAGAGTTAGAGCTAAGATATTTAGCATGAAACATGTTCTAATAAGTGTCTACCAAGTTTGTTCAAATAAAAGCCCTGGGGTCAAAATTGACCCCGCCCGGGGGGTCATTGATTTTTCCCTATATATGCATATAGTAAAAACTTAAAAATCTTCTTTTAAAGAACTCAAAGAGCTATGGTTAAGATATTTAGCATCAAAAACATGTTCTAATAGGTGTCTACCAAGTTTGTTCAAAATAAAAGCCCTGGGGTCAAAAAATTGGCCCCGCCCCGGGGGTCATTTGATTTTCCTTATATGTGTATAGCAAAAAACTTAAAAAATCTTTTTTGAAAAAAACCCAAATAGCTAGAGTTAAGATATTAAGCATGAAACATCTTTTAGTGGTGTCTACAAAGTTTGTTCAAATAAAAGACCTGGGGTCAAAAATTGGCCCTGCCCCGGGGTCATTGATTTTCCTTATATGTGTATAGCAAAAACTTAAAATCTTCTTTGAAAAAACCCAAGTAGCTAAGAGTTTAGATATTAAGCATGAAATATATTCTAGTAAGTGTCTACAAAGTTTTGTTCAAATAAAAACCCTGGGGTCATAACTGGCCCGGCCCCAGGGCGTGTCATTGTTTTTAACTATATGTGTATAGTAAAAACTTTAAAAAAATCTTCTTTTAAATAGCCCAATGAGCTAGAGCTTAGATGTTTAGCATGAAACATTTTCTTATGGGTGTCTACCAAGTTTGTGCAAATAAAAGCCCTTTGGTTAAATTGGCCCTGCAATGTTTGGGGGGGGGGGGGGTTGGGGCGGCCTATATACAGGTGAGCGACCTCAGGGCCATCATGGCCCTCTTGTTTTTTATCTGTTTGTTATTTGATTCGAATTTTTCATCATGATTTTACTTAGAAAATATCTAGTTTATGAAACTCTTTGAGAAATGTTATATAATTGTTTAGCATATAACTTGAATTTAAAATTAAAATCTTGCTGTATCTTTCCTCATATAATACATCATGTAAATTGGTTTTACCTCACATATATAAGGTGACTAATAATACATCTACAATGAAGAGGAAGTGAGAGGACTGCTATATAAACAGAGGTTATATTCTAGATTGCAATTTTACAGTGCAATGTTTAGAATAAAAAAAAATCATTAAGATTTTTTATTTAGTTTTCAGTCCTTTTCCAACTTTATAGTTTTAAATATTTTATCTCATAACTTAAAGGGTATGAAGCTTTATCTTTTGAAATACATGAAATGTCTCCCTGGTAAAGTTATTGTTTCAATAACCCCACGGTTGTTTCTTGACAGTTGTAACGTAGAATATTTCTGTTATTTAACACACATGAATATTGTATGTAAACATAATGAAATGCAGGGAAACAAAAAATGTAATTTTGTAAACTATTGTCAGTAGATACCTGTATTTAGCTTTATACATTTAACAAACAAAAAAACACATTTACGAGTATATATACATAATTATGTACACATATAGTCTATTCATTTATTTTTAGCCTCTTAGCATTATTTACTTATTTATGAATCTCTTTCTTTATTTATTTGTTCAACAAATATTTTTATGTAATTTTTCTGTGCTATACATTAAACATTTTTGTATCAAAATGCTTGTTTTATTTTTTTCTAAGGGAGAGTAATGCATAGAATACAAATTGATATAATGCTGACATTAGTTGCTTCCCTTTATATGAGAAAAAAAACAGTCAAAATATTTTGTTTTTACCCTTGTTTTATAGACGGTAGCAAAAATGTTTTATTTAGTGAATCGTTCGTTGTATGCCTTATATTTTATGCATACAACAAAGGATAAACTGAGGGTATAACTTGGTATATAAATTCTACCATTAATTTCTTTGAAATTCACCTCGATGATTTTTTTTTTTTGGAAAAAGAAAAACACAAATGAATGTAAAAACTGATGAAATATAGTGAAATTCTCCCAACAAAAACCTTTGGAAGGAAAATATATCTTTAAAAAATAAATTATGATCGTATTTCAGAATATGAGATGAAACGCAAATTTACAGTGATTTAAGGACACTTAAGCCTTCTAGAAATAAGGAAATGTGGGCAATATTGGCAAGCTAATGTCTCTAGAGTATATACAGGCCAGTCTGCACGTCTATATAGTCCACTCAACCATACTGTTAGCATGTCATTTTTAACTAATTTTTTTCCTCACTTATAATTGCTTGGTCGTCAGTCTTATCGTCGTGCTAAAAATTTTATTTAGCCCATTTTTCAAACATTTTAAAAGGTTTTAACACAAAATTAGTCATAACTTTCTATAAGAAAAATGAATGGTGGCTTAGCGGTTAAGATGTCTGACTCTTAACCATAGAATCATGGGTTTGAGCCCTACTTGGGTCACAACCATGATTTCTTCTATGACCCTAGAACTGGTTAGTTCCAGGAAGTGATTAATAGAAGTTGCAAGAACTTGTTTAAAAATCAAGCTGAAATAAATATTTTTAAACTTAAACATGATTTATCAAGACAAAGTGCAGTTGTAAGGCATAGAAACATCATTCTGAAAGCTTTATTTTTGGAGTTTATATTTGAGCCGCGTCATGACAAACCCAACATAATGCGTTTGCGACCAGCATGGATCCAGACCAGCCTGCGCATCCGCGCAGTCTGATCAGGATCCATGCTGTTCGCTATCAGTTTCTCTACTTGTAATAGACTTGGTAAGCGAACAGCATGGATCCTGATCAGACTGCGCGGATGCGCAGGCTGGTCTAGATCCATGCTGGTCGCAAACCCATTATGTTGGTTTTGTCGTGACGCGGCTCATATTTTTTTTTTGTCAAAATTGGTTATTGATAGTCATTGCCTTTCAAAGACGAGCGCTAACACCAAATGTGATGCTCTTGATTATAATTTGTTATCAAAATCTTACAAAAATAACAAACTATAGACAGATCTGATAGGAAAACACGGATGCAATCATACAAATTCCGAGAATTGATAAGAACGATTGTCATATGTAAACATGGAAGCTGAAATCTGATTGGTGAATGTTTTGCTCATTGTTAAATATCTAGATAACCTATTTAATGTAAGATGCAAACAAATCATAAATGGGTCAAGACCCTAAGTAGTGTTCTTAATGAGTTGTTATTGTTTTAAGACACTTTTAAATGATATCATCTTTACGCATTCTGATTCATTTCTGGATGTATCGTTTAACTCCCTGTAAGCTAGAAGCAAGTAGTTCTTTTTTGGCTATCACAAAACTAAATATAAGGAAAGGTTAGCCAGCTTAATATTGTTATCAGACCAGGCCAGTCTGCACGATCATGTTATCAGACCAGGTCTGTCAGGGCAATCATGGTATCAGACTAGGTCAAACATTGCAATCATGTTATCAAACCAGGTCAGACAGGGCAATCATGGTTTTAGACTAGGTCAGACAGGGCAATCATGTTATCAAACCATGTCAACCAACACAATGTTGTTATCAGACCAGGTCAGCAGTACAATCATGTTACCATACCATGTTAGCCTGCACAAATGTTGTTATCAGACTAGGTCAGCCAGCACAATCATATTGTCAGATCAGGTCAGCCAACAGAATCATCTTCTCAGGTCAAGTCAGCCAGCACAATCGTGTTATCATACTAGTTCAGCCAACACAACCATGTTATCAGGCCAGGTCAGCCAGTACAATCATGTTATCATACCAGGTCAGTGAGGGATATCATGTTATCATAATAGGTCAGCCAACACAATCATGTTATCAGGCCAAGTCAGTCAGCACAATCATGTTATCAGAATCGAGATAGGAAAAGATGTCTTAAATATTGCATTTTGGTTTGAAAATCCATTCATAAAGTTATGCCAGTTTGGTAATTTCTTTTTTTCCGGAGGACTAAAATCACTCAGGCATGACATATAAGTAACATATTGCAACTTAAGGAAGGTATGTTGTGCATAATTTATGATAAGAAACCTTCAGTATTAATGGCAATATGGCATATAATATAGACAGTCGCTGTTTTTTTTTTGTTGAAAAATGCTCCTCACCCGTTTTCCATTCCCAACAAATAATTGAAAAATGGAGCATAAACAATTAAACAATTAAAACAAACAAAATACATCTTGCTGACATTTCCAGAACATGTCCTCAAAAGTACTATACATGGCAACACCAATGTCCTATGTGGTTTAAACTCAAGTATAAACTATTGGAAAAGATTCAAGTGTGGGTCTTTTTGATTTTGATTTCCTTACAACCAGCTGTATTATTTAAACAGGAATATAAGTTTTCCCATTCCCCTTGAAGAAAACAGAAACAATGTCTTTGTTTAATTGTCTTTAATGGTTTTTAATGAATGTTAAGGAATATAAGTATTCAAATGGTAAGAACCTGTGGCTCTTTGCAACTTCAGTTATCACCGCACTTCTTAAACATGCTTAATAACGGGTAGAAAATTTGAAGATTTCCTTATTCAAACAATGAATATATGAGGGGGACAATGCGTTCTTCTTAGTATTTGGTTTTCATTGTTAACTGCAAGAGGATGTAAAATTTGGTTAACTTCCCATTGTTAACAAAAGAACTTCTTAAAATTTAGTAGAGTAGACACTGGTACTTGTTAAAGATGAGTATTTTGATTAAATTAAGTACTGTACAATTTGAGTATTTTTATAATTTCTTTGAAGAAAAAGAAAATACTTGGATGGAGCTTTTCACAATTAATAATCCTGAAACTTAAAACCAAACAAATTTGAAGTTTGATTGAATATTTGTGATGAGTTTGGCAATATTATGATTCGGTAGAATACCACGAAAATTTACAGTATTAGATTTGCGTTAAGTTCGCAGTAAACATACACTACAAAAGCCATTGTGTTTTTTAAAGACACTTAATTTGATAGTGTAGCGTTATTTTAATATAAAGGAGATAAAATGTATGTAAACAAAGTGGTATTTTGACTTCTGTTCAAAATATCTGCACATGTACTAATCGCTTTAACACAAAAGAAAGCAAAAGATACCTCGGCTGAATGGCAAATGTGTATTTGTTTGGAAATTGAAATATTAAGCTTTGGAAAAATAAAGATAGTAGCATTTTTATGCTTAATATGCCTATATGATTTTATTAATTAAAATGTTAAATGTGTGATTAAATGCTAGACTTTTAATGCTAAATTTTAAAATAAAATTCATTAATGAGTTAATTTTTTTAAAGCTGCATGCCTCCAGATGAACCATGATATTTCAAGAAAATCAAATGTAAGAAAAAATTCATTTGTTATAAGAACAGTAAAAAGATTCAAGATAAAAGTAGTAATTTCCATGTAATTGGTCATTATGACCGATTTTGCAGTATTTTTCACCATATTTCTACTGCGTTACTAACACAGTAAGGGCTATTTTTGCATATTTTGACCTCTTTTTTGGTAATTTACATGGGTTGTATGTGCTGTTTGCAATTTGAAAATTATTTTTTTATTCTCTTCACAATATTTTACTTTTCAATACTTAATCAAAATTTTTATGACAATTAGCATTTATCTGGAGGCGTGCTGCTTTAATAAGAATATGGCGTAATGTTAATTTTCATGAATACAATTTCAGCATTTTTATAAAAAAAAGTAGAAATTTATTTATTTGATTCATATGGAATATTGAAAGACAGAGAAGTTATAAGGTTTTTCATGATTTAATAACTCAAAAACGACTTTTATATTGAAGAAATTTTACTATTTTCTTTCTTCTTTTCGTTGGGATATTTAGTCACGAATACTATACTACTGTCAATATCTATTGAAAAGTAACAATGACCGCATTGTGTCTTTTCCTGTATAATGTTGTGTATACTGTATATATATATATACGACTTAGTGACTGGACACACTTCTTGGTTACATCGCCAACCATCTATAAGCTAGCTTATTAGCTTACCTTCGTTACGTCAATTTTCAAAATTTAAAATAAATTTTCTTTTTTAATATTAAGATTAAAATCAATCCTGATAAGGAATATTCTAATTTCTGTAGACTAATTTCCAAAAGTTACCAAACATGTTACCGCTTTCGTTCCATTTCAATCAGAAAACAAAATAATACTAAGAAGGTTATTTTAATTACATTGACGAAATGCAAAAACAACAACAACAAAAATGATTTAATGTTTAAAGATTGTTTTTTAAATATAATTTATACTAAATTGATGTTTCTAACAAAGGTAAATTGTTACTAAATGTATATTAAACAACGGCTTAATTTTGACCAATTTATTTTGGAGAATGACACATTTCTAACGCAATCATGTTAGATATAAAACAAAGGGTAATTTGTTTTTGTATCATGTGTTAACAAATCACATCCTAGATGACGTGGCTATAGTAAAATGACTAAGTCTTTGTCAGCATTTTTCCTTGTATAGTAACATACATGACCTAAACATATATCCATTTGTATATATTCTTTTTGGTGCATTTATGTTATTTATTTAAACTACCACCCCTTAAATGTAAAATAAGTAATACAAATTTTCACTCATATATCGGTGGGAAGTTTAAATAATAAGTATGTGCATTTCTGCACGTGGGTGTTTTACATCTGCAGTTATAGTCTGTTTCTATATCATTTGTATTGAACCAAAGTCATCCCAAAAGGCAAAAACGCGTACTGCGTCTGTTTAATGGGTATTATGACTATTATCAGGTTCATTTGCATTGTTATAAAATATTAACTAATATTCGAGTGTCCTTCCTACACAATCGAACTCAAATAAATATGTATAGTTACATATTAGAACGAACTTGACACACTGCCAATTTGACTTTGCGAACGTTTGCGTGCTTCTGCACGTAGTGAAATATAAATGGTAATGGACTAGTTTATATACTGTGAAAACGTACACACCCTGTCTTACAAATCCCTTATAGGTAGGTAAAGGTTAAGATTAGATTAAAATATTTATTTAGCTTGATTGTGAAGAAAACTTGTAATTTATTGAAGCACTCTAGAATCCCTTTCCTGGAACTAACCAACATTTGTGTCATATTTGGAAAGGTGGGACTTGACCCTGTAGTGCTTCAACCTAAGATCACGGGGTTGATAGGAAGTCACCTGAACCACAAGGCCACCCCCCCCCCTTTGTATTAAGGTGTAATGGCATATCAGGTCAGTGAAAAAAGTCTCTTAATAATTCTTAGCACCAATCTGTTTCCTATTGTCATCTATCACGAGATCAGTATACATGTATTACACTACATTTACAAATCGTAATCATTTGCATATAATATTTCTATTTGTGTTCATATTATACACGCACAGAAGCAAATATTTTGATGGCACTGGTCCACTTTTACTTGGAAATTCAGTATACATTTTTACATACATTAAACATGATAACACTCCAAATATCAACAATAAATAAATAAATATCACAGTTGATCATTCTCTAGTTAGAATAGAAATACAAATGTATAACAGTATTACAAAAAGTGGCAAGACATTCACGACAAAGTACTGTTTAAACATTACACTGTTTTAACCAATTTTAAAAGGTTTTTTTTGTGTATGCACAACCTGTAAACTCACAGTTTGCTTTGACAAAACTGAAAATCGTGATATCATTTTGCTAGACGCCTGTCAAGCCTTTCAATAGGTTTTATATCGTCCCTGGTTTGCAACCATCGTCTGTTACCACTTCGGTAATCCCACTGTTCACCCCTGGTTGGCGCCGTCCGTCTTCCGGCAGTAGAAAGCCGGTCGTCATCCTTTCTCCAGCGTCCATTTTCATAAGCGTTATCCGTACTTGGTCGAAAAACAGGAGAATATGCTGTATCTCGTCGGAATATTTCTTCGCGATCTCGCCGCCCAGGTTGTCGTCTGCGGAAAGCATTTCCTCCATGCCTGTATTGCGCAACAAACTTATCATAATCAAATTCTTCATCTTCATCTAAATAAACAGGAACATACTCCGGTTGAAATCGGGGACTGTTTCTAATATGTGGAGTAGCATGAACAAAACACCGACCTTGTCGTGCAACAACTCGGACAGTTGTCCGTTCAAATTGACCATATTTTTCAAGTAACTCTTTTACCAAATAATCAGGAATTTTAGGAAATCCTAATGAACTTTCAATCAAATTGATTTGCCTTAACCTTCCAAAGTATAAAACTCCTTCAAAGGCAAAGTCTTGTAGAGGTACTGCTACTCTTGGGTTTCGGCAAGGTGGCCCAGGAAGAACCTCTCCATTTGGTCCGTAATAGATATGTTTCTCCTGTGGTGGCCCGGATGGTGGTACATTGTGAGGGGCTAGTTCTTGATTTGGTACAGTCTGGAAAACATGAGAGGATGTTATTTATACTTATGTAAGTTACTTATATTATTTCCTAACCAATAAAACATATATTACAGATAAAGATTAACAGCATTTATAAAAAAAGGTTGTAAAAAGTGAAGTACTCGAAAAGTACATAACAAGCTATCATAATTATTTGGCATGTCTTGTAATTCTGTAGGAATTGTATTCAACTTCCTTATACTAATTATAGTGGAAGCGTATTGTAAACACTAGCCATAATCGCATATTTATATAATGCCTTAACTTAGTTAAATAATTAGTTGTTTTTTCAAGCCACTTTAACTCAATTGTACTTGTGAAGAAATGCTTTACGTGCCTCCTTCATGTACTATTTCACGCAGTAGCAAATATCTTAATAGAACTTAGCTTCTATACATTTAAAAGAAACCTACACCCATTGTAAAATTCCAACCAACAGTAGTCCAAATTAAAGATTTTGCTGTAAAAAACTCAAGCTTTCTTGTAAATCGATAAATTTATGTGAATACGTGAATAGGTATGTTTTGGTCGAGGGCACCACATCTATATCTATATGGATGTAGGTATTATGTCTACAAAACATTACCTGTTGTGGTGGTGGTGGTGGTTGTTGCTGTTGTTGATTAATGACAGGTTGTATTGCTGCGTTGGTATACTGCATGTAATGTGGTGAACCCTCTATCGGTGGTATCACAGGGTACTGTCCTTGGTCGTAGTTGACCATGGTGTTTGTACTGGCCTGTTGGTACAGCTGGTCAAATATCTGGTCTCTCACTAACCTTGGTTGTTCCGACACTATGTTACCTAATAAACACATAGTCTTTGTTATTTATATCATGTAAAACATATACAAATAAAAAGATATTACTCTTCTTGCCTTGCCAATGATTATTCAAAGACAGGGCGATCAATTGATTCAAATTCCATGAATGATAAAAATGGCTGCACTTTCCAAACTAATCACATGAACTGACAAATAACATGTTCTTTTATACCCTTTTATGTAAACGATTAATATAACATTTGATTAAAACACCATAAATACATGCAAATGAGTTTAAGATAATATCAATAACAAAACTTGTTTAGAAACCTTCTATGGTTGAGCGCACTGGGGCTCCTAGCCACGCGTTCCTTCTCCCTCCAGGTAAATCTTGATAGGCGTATTCCTTCGGAACCACCGACTCCACACGAGCATTTCCATATCTACAAATATACAAAAAATATACATAGCAATAATAGCAAATGAGCTTGTACTTGGCAATTGATTTGTGTCCTGACGCAAATTTAAAACATTAATTTGAGTCAGTGACATTGATTTTCTTAGGTTTGTACAGTCTTGGAAAATTTGAAATACATAGTGAGAATCTATAGCATAATTTGTATCAGTTTTAATGTTATATAAAACAATATACATTTATGTCTATATACGGGTCAATGGGATTTTATTCAAAATAAGAAGCTGATTTTAATTTCAAATGATATACTGACGAAACTATAGACAAATTCCATAAAACATAATAACGCTATAGCCAATGAATATATACGTACTTGACTTTAACCTTTTTAATCAACCTACTTTACTTGACCTTTTAATAAACGTGCTTATACAGTTTTTATTTAACCCTTAACTATACACGTTAAAATGTACGCGCTTTATTTAAACCTTAAAATGTACGCGCTTTATTTGACCCTTTAAACATACGGGATTGATTTGTCCCTTGAATATATGCGCTTTATTTAACTCTTAATTATACGCGCTTTATTTGACCCATAAACATACGCGCTTTATTTGACCCATAAACATATGTGCTTTTTAACCCTTAAATATACGGGCTTTATTTGGTTGTTTGACCTTAGACTAATAAAAATATGTGATGGTCTTTCCTGGCTTTGAATTCAATGTTATGCAGCCTGCACGGCAGTGTCTGGCACGTGCATATGACTTTGTATTAGAGGTATCATATAATCAGGTCGTTATTGCCACGAGCTTTCACATTATATATGTTCTAACTCGGGTGTAAGTACTCTGAATTTTAGAAATTCATTCTGTAATTAATTAATAATTAGTTGTAGCCACCACAACGTAAAATAAGGATTCGCACGTGGCATATCCATGTCACTAATGGCGAGTATAGCTATCCACTTATAAATATTCGTCACTGTGTACTTTATACATTAAAAATAATTATTATAAACAACTCAGATTTGCGATGTACTTTCATTTATAAGAATTCCTGGTGTAAACATAATAAATAAAAGAAATGAAACAGAAAAACGTCGAACAGGAAAACATACTTGTTATGTTCAGAGAATAAATAAGGAAGTATGAAAGTGTTGTGATGTCAAGGTACACGACAGGACATTTACATGTAACATGATACTGTTTGTTGTCATTTCTTAGAATACATGTACATGAAATATGTACTTTATCGTGTAAAAGAGTGTTATGAATATCATTATAGCGCTATATTAACTTATTGTTAATAGTGCAAAGTATAGATAACGTTTGTATGGAGAAAACTATAGAATGACATAATTTATACACTATTGTATACGAAAAAGAATTAATGAATATGAACTGATATAGAATGTACTGAACGAAAGCGCACATTTAAACGGAATAATTGAAATAAACGGAACCATTCATAAAATCACGTACTTGTTTATTGATATATAATGTACAAGGAAAAGAAAGATATGAAGATCGCACTGTGGTACAAATGTTTTAATAAAAATTATTTCTTAGAAGGAAAATTAGTAAGAATTATCTTTCTGATATTGATTATGCATTTAAAATGTTAAACCGTCGTAATATAATTATTTTTATGTACTAGTATCCACCCCCACCCTACACACACACACACAAACAACAACAAAAAACAATGCATTATTTATACATGTAAACATTGATACTAATATCATTATTAGAATGCCACAAATTACTATAGGTCATTTTTATATTACTTTCAGAAACAATAAAATAACGTTGATATAATTTTTATTTTGATGCATTCATAAATGTACACCTAACATGTACGTATTGAATATAGATTTATATCAATTTATAAAATCAAAATCAGCGGCAATCTGATAAGGCAGTCTAGAATTCTTTAGGTTAATAGCTGTACTTGATGGAAATAATTTATATCAACAACTTTTCGAGCTGGTTCGAATTTCATCAGAATGCTAATTTTAATGAACATTTTGAAATCGTATTTGAACAAAGAAAGTAATTTACACATTGCAAACGGCACGTGCAATCCACTTAAATTACCAAAAAGAGGTCAAAATATGCAAAAATAGTCCTTTCTTACTAGGGAATATGACGAAGAAAACCGTTAAATCAGTCATTAATCGCATATTAAATGTAAATTATTACTTGAATCTTGATACTTTTTATTTTTCTTAACATTTTAATACATTGTACATTTCTCAAGTCTGATTTTCTTAAAATATTTTTGCTCATCTGGAGGCATGCAGCTTTAAGCTAACTATTAAATCTACATTAAATAAAACATCAGGTATTTATATTTACTATGGAGACACACTGTGTAACATGTAACGTACCATTCATATATTTAAAATCAATATTTTTAGTGTACTTACTTTACTTTTGAAAACGGTTTAATTATACAAATGTATTTAACACATTTCTAAATGCATTGCGTGCTGACTTATGACTTATGGTTCATTTAACACAAAAAAACACATTTTTCGCTATGAGGAATTGGACAAAACAAATCAATGTATAGGTTCATATAGGCTCATACATCATTTTAAAGCATACACATTTCATACACATTTCATACGTATTCTGTGTTAAAACATATAATTTTTATAAATATACTCTGCTGGTTAAAGTGAATTGGTCTACGATGTGCACATTTTCCACGAGAAGTTCAAATATTGGTAAAAAAGCGATAGAAATGTATCATATGGATAGTACTATAAAACATTGCTTAAAAAACAACAATGTTGATACAGTTCTGAGAGATTAGTATGAACATTTCTGATTTATAATAATATATTGTTCTAGAACATTTAATTATCTGCTGTATAAATATAATGTTATACGGGCGCATGAATCTCACATTTGCCAACAACATTCATATATGAGCCGCGTCATGACAAAACCAACATAATGGGTTTGCGACCAGCATGTATCCAGACCAGCCTGCGCATCCGCGCAGTCTGATCAGGATCCATGCTGTTCGCTTACAAACCCTATAACAAGTAGATAAACTGATAGCGAACAGCATGGATCCTGATCAGACTGGTCGCAAACCCATTACGTTGGTTTTGTCGTGACGCGGCTCATATAATTGAAGAAAAAGAAGAAGAAGAAGAAAACTTAAACATTTACGTGTATCTCGTTATACATCAAAACTAATAGTACTACATAGAAAAACGTTTTGTCACGGTTGGTATTAAAGCAGCACGCCTCCAGATTCATGCTGATTTTCATCAAATTTTTGAAAAAGTATCCAAAAAAATATTGACAAGTGAAAAAAGAAAGTAATTTACACATTGCAACCCAAAGTTTAATCCAAGTAAATTACCAAATATGGTGATAAATACTGCAAAATCAGTCGTTCATTGCACATGTAAATCATAACTTATTATTGTAGACCTTCCATTTAAGACCAATTAACTTCAACATAAGCATGTTTGATATCATTATTGATATAATAATTATTAAATCATGAAGACTGAAGACTACCTGTCAGGTACTTGTCGAGGAGCTTCTATTGTGTCAACTTTTGGTGTTTTGTTTGCCTTTAAATTAATTGGTGGTAAATAAACGAGCCTTCTGTCACCGAACTTTGTGGACACGTTCTTTGCCATCGAGTCAACATTTGAAGATAAACTCCAAGTGTTAATCTAAACAACTCGACTTTATTCCACTGCTTATATCATTTACGATCATTAGATACATGATTAATACTTAAATGAATTTTCATTTTCGATTTTGTTTTGTTGTTTTTTTTTTTTAACTTTATACTCAACGACTTACATTTAGTTTGCTACAATAGTTGGTGGTTATTTACAATGTTTCTAAATATATATTTGTTTAGTTCATCTTTTAAGTCATTTGAATATTTGAATACTCGCGACCAGTTGTAAACAATAACTGTAAATATAGATTTATTTTACACCATAAGACATCATTATCATCTTATTTTATAATTATATAAGACTCCAGTTGGAATATAGCTCCAGTAACGTATATAATACAGCTCCAGTATGGTGTAGAATTTGTTCCAATTAATTTTAATTAGATCAACCACTTGACTCGTTCAACTAGGCGTGTACAATTTCATAGAAACAAAAAAGCTAATATACAGTTCACTGGCACATTTTTTAATCCATATGATTATTTATCTTGATATTCCATATCAAACAAATATATATACAAACATTCCAATATTACTCTAGTATACACAGACACACACATTTTGTTTGCAATTGTCGAATACTGGATATATGAATATGTATTCTGAATTGGGCGCAATTTAATATGAAGTATTTCAATAACCTCTTCAAAGGAGGCGATGAGAGTCATAATGTACATAATAACGTATCTCCTTTCGGAAATTTAAACTCTTTCAATTTTCTAGCTTTAGATATTTAGTGTTAGGTTTATTGATTTCAAATAACGATTTTCTATCAATAAATTTTCAATCACGAGTAAATATAAGTATACGGCCATTGAATGCGTAATCATTGATGTAGAAAGTTGCATTGGTGGTAGTTCAATGAAGGACTTGATAATTTGTTTGAATAAAAACCGAATAAATCATCATGTATTTTAAAAACGTGTTTATCTATAAGGTTTCGTTGCGCAACCATTACCGGATTCCGGCGAAATATGAGGTTAAAGTTTGATTTCTTTATATCAAAAAAGTCTTAAGGAAATGCTAACGTAACGTCAATTTCTATATTAAATATTATCCACAACGTTATCTGCTTAGATATAAGCATGATTTAAATTCACATGTTGATTTATTTATTGTTTAAAAGATAACGTTTACTTATTGTTACAGAGGGTAAAGTTTTAATAAATGATAGTGTTAGATGAAAATTATACACTTTTTGGCAATATTTTACACTTTGGAAGTTTAAACTTCCGGAGTTTCAAATTCACATTTTGTTCATGGGAGAATTACAGTTGATAGCCAAATAACTTAATTCTGGTTGCTCACTTTTAATTGTAGTTTTAGTTTGAACAGAGACAATATGATTTTGAAACTGTCGCTGAAGGCTGTTTAGTTTAAACATATTTATATAAGCTCGATTAGATTGCGCAACAAGCTCTTGCAATTTATATAAATCACTTTCGAGTCCGCTTTCAGGAACTAACCAGTACTACTGTTGTTTGAGGAAACATGATCGTGACCCGAGTAGGGCTCGAACCTGAGAGGCAGGCACTATAGGACACCGCTCCTCTTTAAGACAAAGATTGATTAATTACCATTGTTCTTTTTCTTTATTTGCTAATGTTGTCACTAATATCTTATATAAGAAAATTTCCGTTGTGTAGTTGTCTTGAACATAAAATTATACTCCGTTCTGTATAATTTTGTCATCTTCAACATATATTTTATTTTCTCTTTTATATGAAATTCGTTTCTTGTATAAGAAATATTACATGCATTATATATTAATGAAACGAAATACTTTATTTTTTCTCTTTTCTGCTTAAAGGTTTTGCTTGTAATCTGTGTACATTGTACATTATCAAAATGAAAGTATGAGACACTAAAACCGTGTACTGATTTTTATGCTGTAAGAAAATGTAGTGTACTAATTGTAGAAGATTGTATAATGGAGCATGACTTGAACAAACACATTCTCTGTAACTTTGCTTTATGTACATTATGTATATATTTGTCAGTGTCAGCGTTAAGTTAGTTACAATACATTACATTTGAACCAGTTATTACTTGTATTAATTTATAACATTTTTTAAAAGATAAACATTACTTGTTTACTTAATCTTCAGACCATGCATTTCATGTTTCAGAAAATAAAAATGAAATTGAAAAGAAATAGATTCAATTTTCATAAAACAATCATTTGCACTAGAGTCCATTGGTTTATTAGTCAATGATTTTTTTTCTTCTTCAGATAATCCGTCACAAAGAGTATAAAGTACTTAGAAAAATGTTAGAAAATCTACTTGTACTTTTCACTAAGCGTACGTATACGTAGGTAATAAAATACTGTTAATTAAATAATTATAATCACTCATGTTTGCAGCATATATTGTTGCACATTAAACCGCATGATAAAATCAGCATACTAAAAAATATATATATTGCAAGTATTCAAGAACGTATGAAGAGGACGTACTTATGATAAGTCTGCGAGACTCCGGTATTAAACTGTAGTCGTTGTAAAACGATATGATTATAATTAATTCGTGGATATCAATGAAAATGTTCCGCTATATTACCAACATAAATGATGCAAAAAAGACTATTAATTAACATAAACTACAAACCAAGACAACGGGAATAAAAACTGAAAATAAAACACAAAATGTCAATGCACTGGTGTTACTGTTTAGGTTAACGCATTAAATCGCGCAATGGTTTCTACGCCATCTTTGATTCGGGGGAACTAAATAGAATCGACAAGTCTGCGAACACTTCAGTCTCAAGTAGTCCCTCTTCAGTAAGCAATATTCATACTCTTCATTTTGGAGGTAGTTACCTACCGAGCAGCTGGTAAATTCATAAATACGACCATGCGGCGATGACAGCTTCGAAGGTAAAATCAATTTAAAGACCGCATCGTCATAAATACCGTAATAATGATTTTGACAACAGCGTTTATTATAATTAGTAAACGGGTATAAAGACCGTACCGCAGCCGTTTACGTGAATCTGCTGGCATCGAAAAGACTGGCAAACTTAAGAACAACACATAAAATCGGAATATAAGAGATCCGTGGTATTTTTATAGTTATATGGTAAAAAATGAATAAAAGCGAAAATGGCTCTTTATTGTCTATTTTTTTAGAAATATTATGGCTATTAATTGATTTATGGTACATTTGTATATTGGTAAATTGGTCGTTTGATTTTAAGCGAACGCTGTATGTTTTATTTTCTTGTTCAAACGCTTTATCAATGATAGACTGTGGACAAAATATTATCCAAATTTTCCTGTAAACTATCAAATATAATAGGTAACAATTTCAATATTTTAGAGAGCAACATTTTCTATTCTGAAAAAAAGAGAACTAAGTTGAATAGAAAGAAATGCAGTGAATATTGTAAAAATAAAAGTTTATTAGATTTATACAAAATATTTGGAATGTTTAAGATGTAATTGTTGGACACACACTATAAATATCGATGGTCCCAAATGACAATGTTCATACTTCAATGGCCGTTAAATATATTCAGTTACAAATGTGCACACGGGTTCTTGGAAATTCTGTATACATACATGAAAAGCTTGTGGCAAATTTGGTACGAAAATTTGCAGAAATGTATTGAACATTCAATTGTTTAACTTGTATTGAAATTTGATAATTACCAGAATGGTTTCGTATACATATCGGATTGTGAAAATGTTTTAGTTGCAGAATTGTGATTTAAACGGTTTTTGTCGGTGTTGTTGTTGTTTGTCTGGTTACGTGACTATTAATTTAATCTCGTCGAGACTGCATGGACCCGACGTAACGTCATTATTTAGAGGTTAATACTTGGTTGATGCTCGGCATTATGCGATAATGGCCCGAAGACGTGCATAATGGCCTGAGGGCCTCAGGCCCGAAGGACATTATGGACTCGAGGGCCTTTATCGCATAATGCCGAGCAGCAACCCAGTATTGTCTTTAATACATATGTCCGGACAACGCCGTTGGTTGTCGCCCTTTCTAAGAAACGGACATTGAAATTTTGTCAATGTAAACAAACATATGTCATTCAGTTTAGAAAACATGACAAAACAATATAAATATGAGACAATGTTGTTTCACTGTTGTTTATATCTATAAATACTCTATATATTTTTGTGAGAATAACATTTCGTGCCAGTTTTTTTTTAACATTTGTCCCTTCAACTTTAAGAACGGTTTCCGAGACTTATGCCATCGATCCGATCCTTTTTACAACCGTCAAATTGAAATCATTTTTGGAAGTTCTTAGGGTCATGTTTTGTCTTGGTTAGAGTTTTTGCATTTTTTTTTTTTAGTTTTTAAATCTTCTATGTTAAGCTTTGTTAATTGAGATTGATTACGTCATTTAAACTTAAAATTTTTGTGTTCAAGTGACTACAGTCATGCAACGTCAGCAGCCATCTTGAAAGTCACTGAGAGTTGATTATGTCATTTTGCGAGCGCACTCATTCACTCGCCAATTATGGAAAAATAATGCCGAGTAGCAAGGCGGCCGAAATTGCTTAATGACCTGGATTTTGCCATAATGGCCCTGAAATACCCTATATTTTGTTACTATATATAGTTACATAGGTATTAATATATTATTATTGTTTTGGGTTTGGATGATGTTCTAGACAAAAATTCTAGTATTAAATGGAAAAGCAAAAAGGCATAAAAAGATACAATTCTGCAACTTTTATTTTTCACCCCTCAGCTGCATAACGATCAATTTTCAGTTAACTGTAAACCATCGTGTTGTCAATATATTTTTACCAAATATGCCAATATTTTGCTATAATAGGTATACAAAATTTCTATGTAACCGAGTGCACTCTTTATCTGGTAACTGTGTTAGCTTCTTGAGCATGTGTTACGGCCTATACAAAAACAAAAAAGAACAATAAAAAGGGGGAAAACAACTAAAGGAGCTCACCATTAGGACCTTGAAATAACTGTTTACGTTTTCATTGTAGTGCATTTATAATTATCAAGTAATAGTGACATTATTAAAAAATGTGGATTAATCATTACTTGTAAGTTAAATGTTCAAACCAAATATATGTAGCTATAAAATGATATATATACTGTAATTGTAGAAATATTCGCGGGTTTCAAATTTTCGCGATCTTCGTGGTGACAATGTCTTTGTTTTGTATAATAGCCTATTCCTTGACAAAATCCCACAAAATCGAATACACATACAGTAAATTCTTTCATTCAGTTTTGTAAGTTATAATTTCCATATTCAATATTGACACAATAATGCTTTTTTATTTTCTGCATTCAGGGACCCGAAAATAATAAAGAAAATAGCAGTAGCCAGAGCAGTAGCAGAAGCAGTATCAACAACAACATTTTTATAAATAAAACACACTAGAATTCACTAGAATATAAACCTTGTAAATAAACACATGTATATAAGATTTACATAAGAAATCTATACATAAAATATTAGAATTATAATGTTTTTTGCCTTATATCTATAATAGAGAAAAATAGTTTTCTTTTCTTATTAGAAATCATCTTTTAATATCATGGTGTTGTATTTATTGCATATTTTGTCCTCATTTTCAAATATAGGCAATGTTTCAAACAATTCTATTATTTTCTACAATTATACATTTATTCTACAATTATTACACAGCGTTTTGTTTCAACAGAATATCAAGGGAGGAATCTCTGCAATATTTACAGAAAACAAGCATGACTTTCCAACTTTCATATATTAACTAACACAAGCCTGAATCTAAAACATTAACATATTTACCAACGCAAGTTTGTCTACAACTTTCATATATTTACCAACACAAGCTTGACTATACAACTTTCATATTTTGCTAACTCAAGCTTGACTCTACAACTTTCATATATTTACCAACACAATCTTGATTCTACCACTTTCATATATTTACCAACTCAAGCTTGACTCTACAACTTTCATATATTTACCAACACAATCTTGACTCTACAACTTTCATATATTTACCAACTCAAGCTTGACTCTACAACTTTCATATATTTACCAACTCAAGCTTGACTCTACAACTTTCATATATTTACCAACACAATCTTGACTCTACAACTTTCATATATTTACCAACTCAAGCTTGTCTCTACAACTTTGATATATTTACCAACACAATCTTGACTCTACAACTTTCATGTTTTACTAACTCAAGCTTGTCTCTACAACTTTCATATATTTACCAACACAATCTTGACTCTACAACTTTCATATATTTACCAACAACAAGCTTGACTCTACAACTTTTATATATTTACCAACACAAGCTTGACTATACAACTTTCATATTTTACTAACTCAAGCTTGACTCTACAACTTTCATATTTTGCTAACTCAAGCTTGACTCTACAACTTTCATATATTTACCAACACAATCTTGACTCTACCACTTTCATATATTTACCAACTCAAGCTTGACTCTACAACTTTCATATATTTACCAACACAATCTTGACTCTACAACTTTCATATATTTACCAACTCAAGCTTGACTCTACAACTTTCATATATTTACCAACACAATCTTGACTCTGCAACTTTCATATATTTACCAACAACAAGCTTGACTCTACAACTTTCATATATTTACCAACTCAAGCTTGACTCTACAACTTTCATATATTTACCAACAACAAGCTTGTTTCTACAACTTTCATATATTTACCAACTCAAGCTTGTTTCTACAACTTTTATATATTTACCAACTCAAGCTTGTCTCTACAACTTTCATATATTTACCAACACAAGCTTGTCTCTACAACTTTCATATATTTACCAACTCAAGCTTGACTCTACAACTTTCATATATTTACCAACACAAGCTTGTCTCTACAACTTTCATATATTTACCAACTCAAGCTTGTTTCTACAACTTTTATATATTTACCAACTCAAGCTTGTCTCTACAACTTTCATATATTTACCAACTCAAGATTGTCTCTAACAACTTTCATATATTTACCAACACAGCTTGACTCTACAACTTTCATATTTTACTAACTCAAGCTTGACTCTACAACTTTCATATATTTACCAACAACAAGCTTGACTCTACAACTTTCATATATTTACCAACACAATCTTGACTCTACAACTTTCATATATTTACCAACTCAAGCTTGTCTCTACAACTTTTATATATTTACCAACACAATCTTGACTCTACAACTTTCATATATTTACCAACTCAAGCTTGTCTCTACAACTTTCATATATTTACCAACTCAAGCTTGACTCTACAACTTTCATATATTTACCAACTCAAGCTTGACTCTACAACTTTCATATATTTACCAACTCAAGCTTGACTCTACAACTTTCATATATTTACCAACTCAAGCTTGACTCTACAACTTTCATATATTTACCAACACAATCTTGACTCTACAACTTTCATATATTTACCAACTCAAGCTTGACTCTACAACTTTCATATATTTACCAACTCAAGCTTGACTCTACAACTTTCATATATTAACCAACACAATCTTGACTCTACAACTTTTATATATTTACCAACACAATCTTGATTCTATATCTAAAAACACAAGTTTGTTTATAACTTTCATATATTTACCAACACAAGCATGAATCAACAATATTTATATATTTACCAACATAAAATTGACATTAAAACTTTCATTTATTTACCAAAACAAGCTTGAATCAACAACTTTCATATTTTACCAACTCACACTTGACTCTATAACTTTCATATATTTACCAAGATTGAAAAAAAATGTCGCATTTAAACCCATTGCGATATTAAATATGTACATATAACTTCTGTTTGGTAAGAGTTAATTTATTGTGCCTGCAGTCCTTTAAAGATATGTTTCGGAGAGAGAATCGGTTCAAAAACTTATATGGGCGTTTTCAGATTAGTTCATTTTACTACATTACATTTCATATCTTAAAAATAAGCTTTTTAGCAGTCTATTTCTGTTTAAAGACATTTTAAAATGACTGATATTAAAACTTTATGATATCGTTCAAACAGCAAAAGTCATTGATTATTAATAGGCACTACATGAAAAATTACATTTTGTAAACATTTTATTCAGTACATGTGAATATAGTGAAATTAAAGCAATAAGTAATTCTTTTTATCATATTTTCATCATTCTGGTACATTTTAATTTTTCACAAAGGTTCAACTAACAGATATAATTCCTGAAAATATTTTATTTGAAAAAAAAATGCACAGGTCATGAAAAAAGAATGCATTTTTTACACATTATATCGAGGATATAATTTCCATTATATAGAGAAAAACTGCGAAATAATCTGCTAACAACATTTATTTCCTTGTGAATTAAATTATGTCATACATCCCAACTAATGGGAATGTGTGTGATATGACAATTTAAAATCCCCATCAGAAAAGAGGGAAAAAACAGCAACATCCTGTACTGTATATGATCATCCCTTCCTGTTACATGAAGGTCTGCTAGAGACAGGGTTTTAACATTTATACTTCCTATTTCATAAAATAAATTGTAGGTACTTGAGTTAAGATGTTCATATCCATCAAATACTCAAGAGTTTTTCGTTCTCCGTTTCTTTTTAAGACGCTTTGCACATTTCTTCTATTTAAAAGATCTTGAATAATTAATTAGGCCACTTAGAAATTCCTTTTCACATTTGCCGAACACACGTTTGAAATGATTTAATAATTTCATATAAGAATTGTAATAACGGTTAAACACATGTTTGCGACATATGAAAAGAAAAAAAGAAAAAACGGTACTTTCATCCGGTCGCGTGCCGCAGAACTTCCGGTATTTTTTTTTCTCTTTTTATTTTTTGTTACAGAAATAACTGTTTGGTGGGAATTTTTTTCAAAGTTTGGGTTTTCCATTTTTCTTCTTATTGTTTAACTTTATATTTGTGATTTATGTGATTTGAATTATTTCATGTAAAATTTATCGTGGCGCCTTCCGCCTGCTTTTGTGAACAATGTTACTTATGAAGAAGTTTTTGAGAACAAAAGTAATAATGGCACTTTTTTCATACATTCGAGGTTTTGTGTTCCTCTCTGCATCGTTAGAGCGGAGTCGCATTTTATCAGCCCTGTTTGTTGTTGTTGTCTTGTTTATTTGATTGTTTTTGTAGTTTTTGATTTGTTTTTGTTTTATTTGTATGTTTATATGTTTGTCTGTGTTTATGACCGTCTGCGTCTCTGCAACAACTTAAACTATGATCTACAATATCGTCTTTATAAAGGCTTCATACCTGGACGAAGGCTTTAAATTGTTTATGTGATTATGTTATATTGAACTTCTTAATTATGTTTTAATTAGGAAAGCCACTATAGCTTAATTGTTATCATTAAAGATGTAGGACCGGGCAATTGTATTTTACTGACTCATTTAAGAAAGTGATCTAACTGTTGTTGACCAGCATTACAAATGTTGGTTTATTAATAAATATTGTTGAGGTTTTTTTCTCTCTCTCAGGTAGAATGGGTGAAAGGATTGGTGTGGAATAGCATTTATTGATCAAATTACTTCATTTTACAAGTAAATATGCTGAAAATATTCTTTTAAATGTTAAGGATAAGGTCGGAAATTGTCAAAAATAAATGTGTGGAATTGCATTTATTGATCAAATTACTTCATTTTACAAGTAAAAATATGCTGAAAATATTCTTTTAAATGTTAAGGGATAAGGTCGGAAATTGTCAGAAATAAATTAAAATCACAAACTTCTACAACCAAATCAAATTGTTAATATCTCATTAAAAATAGTAAGTTATTAAATATTCCGAAATTATTGATAAAAAAAATCGCCTTTCAATTATAACAATTTTATGAGAATCAAATATATTTAATCTAAACTCTAGTTTTACACATATTATTGAGCCGAATTAAGAACAGATCATAGATAGGTTCACCAAAGTAAATTAAGAAATTTATTGAAAAGTACTGTCATGTTAACTTCTGAAACCAATTTGTTTTATCTTTAATTTTCAAAAGAAAATATATGAGCCGCGTCACGACAAAACCAACATAATGCGTTTGCGACCAGCATGGATCCAGACCAGCCTGCGCAGTCTGATCAGGATCCATGCTGTTCGCTTACAAACCCTATTACAAGAAAGGAAACTGATCGCAAACCCATTATGTTGGTTTTGTCATGATGCGGCTCATATTTATACGATATCCTGAAAGTACAAAGTCTTGAGTATATCAATATAACAAATGTTCTTTATTTTCCCTGTTTCTAAATTTTAAAAATCAGTCTTGAGAGAAGAGGCTTTTCAAAATGAGGACCATGCATTTAACACACTTCCACTTTTAACACCTTTTTCAAGAAGTTATTCAAATCGTATATCTGACCTTTGTGGCATTGTCGCAGTATACGATTGTGCATTTAAAGAGCCACCAATCAGTCATGTGGCAGGGCAAGCCTTTTTGCGTTCCCATGGGCGTTTCGAGGCGGCTCTAAGTGGCAATTTGGTAATAATTTTATTGTAACATCTTTATTGGCGGTAGCTATTTTCACATTCCATGCTGTCAGTGAGAAGGAGCATTTATCATCTCTCAAAAGATGCATTCCCGATCCCGTTGCCAGTTATACTTTTCAATTATCATGAAAAAGGAATTACGGGAATCGGTAATGAACATTTAATTAAAACAAATGCGAATGTCTGTCAAAAGTGATACATTTGCTTCTCAGAATTACATTTCTTCATTTACTTTTCTTTTTTAGTTATTTTTGTATATTTTTTTCCACCGAAGTTTAAAGAAAACTAATGTTTTAGCTAAAATAATAAACGTGTTCTTTTTCAAATATGCTTAATGAACGATTTCTTAATCGTGTCTTCACTTTGAAATTGAAATGTACTTGAAACTGACTACAACTCGCTTCATTTAAATGCCATTTCGTAAATTCACGTTCAGAAAAAAATATGATGGTGTCATAAGGTTAATTCATGAGAGGGACCAAACGGGTTCAAGATATAATATTAAAAGTCAATTAAGTTATGTTGCTTATCTTTGTTTGGTTCACCACCCATTATACTTTATGCGTAAACAAAAAAATATTTACATTTTCTCCATACCTGTTTGAGAAATGTGTGTTTTGAAACCTGACGATGTTTGAGGGCAATAAATAATATGTGATTGAACACTTTTGAAAATATTGAAATTTTAAAGGTATCGATGTCTTCAGAGAAAAAAATCTGACAATTAATAAAGGGGCTGTACTTTTGAAGGGGATCAAGAGGTTCTTAATAAATTAATGCCGAGGAAAGCGTTTGATCTCCGCGTCGGCATCTTTTATCTTTCAAAAATCGGTAGAGTAATTTTCACGGACCAATTTGCTCCATGTTTACAGGGGGTAGATAGACTTATATGAATTACCGAAATAAGATGTGTATCGGGGCCTGCATGCTGCTCTGTGCTCATATAAACTTTCGTATGATTTAAGATTAATATGCCTGATAAAGCGTTTTTATGCTATGAAATTGTGGATTCGAGACAAAACTAATATAGTGAACTCGATGGAACAAAGATATAAAGAATATTAGACTGTATTTGAATGAGCAAGTTATTGTTTTGCCGTAGGGTGATTTACTTATCTCTAGAGAATCATTACTAGACATTGCAATGGCATTTAGCGTGTATATTATATATCATGCGGACCCGGCGGCCTTTTACCTTGAAGCCTTGCCGCGGAAGAAATGACAGAATATATTCCAAGACATTTTTGAGAGTTTTTGGAGAGTCCGGGTGAAACCATTAAGTTGTGACAGTAGCGTTCGATGTTTATCAAATATTAACTCTTCATAAAAAGAGGGACATATAACCACCGTTAACCGTTTATGTTCTGACACTAGCGTTCGATTCTTATCATTTTAAGATTTTTTATAATTATGACATGGACGTCATATAAGAATATGTAACGGACAAACAGGTTTTACTCTCTCCTAGTGACATTCATAGTTGATCATATCACACGACATGCAATACTCAGTTGACGATGTTTGCCTAAGTGCACGTTCTGTGCACGAGATGTTATAATACCTCGGCGTGTCTGCATGTCTGCATTTTTTTCGTCTTAATTTTGATTTATTGTATATTTTTGTTGATGATCTTTGTTTATGTTGTTTTTTAAGTTGTTGTTCCAAAGTTATAGCTGTTCATATGCGAACATAAAACTTGTAAACTGAAACAGTCGAATGCATTTTAAATGTATTTATATTTCATTTAGAAACCATTTGCGTTTTCTTACTTCATAATAATAGTCATAATATACATGTATATAAGAGGAAATCTTCTGTGAGAACAATATTATTTATTATCAAAATTAACAAATACATACACGTAAAATAGATAGATAAAATATGAACGCTATATTCTATTTACTGTTCACAAAGAGTATGAAATATTGTAAGTAATTTTGTTATTGAGAATTAATAATGGAAACACTTATTTGTTGATGTTTAACTTTATCCAATCAATTTAACAAAGTCATTCATACACTTTAATAGAAATTTTAACTTCTTCATGACATCTTTAGTTAACTTTAAATAGCTTTCATAGTTAGTTATTTCACATTGTCTTTTTACATGCCCTTAATAACGTATTGTCGCTACAAGCTCTGTCCCTATCTTCTTACAGACGAATTGAGATCACTTGATGTTCTAGATGAACGATCAAGACTCCGTGCACATTTTCCAAAAGTTCCCCAAAGACGTTCAAAATATGACTAGTTCAGACTCATCTCTGAACATGGTACAGATCGGATATATACTGCTCCTCCAGGAACTCTGTTACAACTCTTGCACTATGATCATCTTGGAATATTAATTCTAAGTCATTACATTGAGCCACGTCCGGGCCATTCGATACCAACATCTTGTCACGGTTAGTCAGTCACATTGCTGTGGCACACATGTAGTTGTTGGCAATTAGCAAGTACATATTGTCTAACATTCTTCTTATTCTGATGCATGGATATAGAAATATAGAATAAAATGTTCAACAAAATGAATAGTTTATTACATGTCACAACCTTACATAAATTTTTGGGCATACAATAGCTATTGTATACATGTACACTGTTGCAAAGTCTATAAATGATTTACCAGAAACCTATACAATGTTTAACAAATTAACAGAGAAATTTATATTAGTAAAAAGTAACAATTTTCTTCATTAAATACTAAAGACCGGTGGTGACAATGTCACCAATACAAGATTTGAACTTTATGAATCCACATTTCGAGGACTTCAATTGCATTTATCAATGAATTCAGGATTTCAACTTCTTCGCGGGCCATTAATCGTAAAACTGAAAGCGCGCATTCACGGAGTTGAAACTTCATATTTACTTTTATTTAGATATTGTTATATGTCGGTTAATATCTTTTACGTTATATATTAAACAAAGCTAGAATTATTTTTATATATTTAATATATATCTTCACAGATGTAGCGATGCTTTCTTGTAACTTAACGAATTTAGAATTTTTATGAACACTGGATTGCTATTGCTGTAGTCACTAGTAAAATATACGTACATTTACATAAATAAAAAAAATGCAAAATAAAAAGTTTTGGAGAAATAGATACATTATTCATTGAACATAATTTCTGGAATGTCTGACTCATTCAGAGTAAAACGCATCAAATCATCCGTAAACGACCAGATCCAAGAATCGGAGGCTATAAAGGCCAACATCATTTCTAAATTATACTGAGAACAGAGAGTTATTGTTTCTTCCCAGTACACGTCGGAACGATTTTCTCGTGTCGACAGCTGCTTAAACGGGCCTTATATTATCAGCCACTTACATTAATATACATATCACTTCAAACTTCCCCATTACTGTGTCATCGGACTATTTAAACCATATGAGCAATATACCCACCGTAGCCTTTCATGATAGACAACAAGAGTTTAAACTAAAGGAATGTGTTGCATCTAATAGCTATATAACCAAGAGATAATTACCAACGTTGTTTTTCTCTGTCGGAAGATGACGTTTGAAATAGGCGCAGGGCGTTAAGAAATATGATCTCCTATGGGGCTTTGTTGCAGGGTGGCAATATTTTAAAATATACGCATGTAAAGCTCCTTAATCAGCTGATTCAGTCTTATAGAGTGTTAGAAAAGCAAACATTAAAATAAATGTATCATTTTGAATTAAAATAATGTAAAAATGACTTTTGACTGTTAATTTTATTCAAAACAAATACTTGTAGTAAGTAAACGGAGAAAACAATGTGATGAAGTCCATAATGATTTTAAGTGCTGGTCAATTATTTTGAAAGATATAAATGATATTGTTTTGAATGCAAATAGCTCTAAAGTTAATTTAAAGGGACTTCACCGAGGCTTTTTGGATTAACGGGACTGAAAATAATTTTTCCAGCTTAATGTTCGATCCAGAAATTTAATAACTTTTCACTTTTTTACTCCAATCGGACTAAGAATAACCCTAATATACGATTTTCATGTTATTTCTCGGTGTATTTCTTAACAATATAATGTATATCTCTTTGTTTTAAGCGCACAGCTGATCTATGTAAGGAATTCAAATTTTATGTTTTTACGGTTTTTTTTTACCTCAGTGGTGTTCATTTAAAGAAAGGTAAATGTTTAGAGGACATCTTGCTGTATTGTTTGTAGTATATTGGTAATTTTATTTGAACTTTGTTTTGTTGAATGGTTCCAATATTCCTACTTGAATACTCACCCTTAGGACATGTTGCCTGCTTTCTAAATATGTCTTTTGACGTCTTATATGATATGCAGGCTTCATAACCTCTGGTCCCTTTCAAATTGTTTCGCCCATTCGTTATGGACACACACACATTCTTTTACTTCGGAATCATACACTGCTTTTCACGGAATGGCACAAATGCGCCACAATGAACGATCCATGATAAACCACCGTATGAACATATCTGCGGATGATTCTTAATTCAAAATATCACCATTTTCGTGTTAAATATTAAATTCTGCTTAAGTCGGTGCCAGGGGACGTGGCCGGTAACTTGCACTTTCCAGTAACGTCGATGATCAGACTCAGTCAAACCATGCCTGCAACATTTACAGTTCTGGCGTTGTGGATTATAGTTCTTTAGTGATTCTTTTCTTTTCTCCATTTTAAGATTAAGTTCTACTTCATTGTTGCTCTAGTGTGTATGAATTATTAACATAGTCATAACTCTTTGAATAACAGATACAACATCAGTACTTAAAGATTTGTTGATTTAGAATTATTTAGAATAATTCGCGGAATAGTTCGCGGAATAGTTCGCGGAAGCAGCGAACGTTGTAAGGTCCAGCTTGATACAAGTTCAAGGTCAAGGGCCTCGCTATATAGAGTTTCAATGGTTTTTATTTTACACATCATCACATTTTAACTGTTATACTATAATAAATCGTAAAATACAAAAGTAATTAAATAAGTTCAATTTCAATTTTAATATTTTTATTAAGCATATGAACAT
Organism: Ruditapes philippinarum; assembly: GCF_026571515.1. Lineage (NCBI taxonomy): Eukaryota > Metazoa > Mollusca > Bivalvia > Venerida > Veneridae > Ruditapes > Ruditapes philippinarum. The sequence goes on along the minus strand of NW_026864469.1, from coordinate 119,880 downwards.
ATTTACAATGTTCTTTACCCACATATATAACATGTAAGGCGGTGACATTTATTACAATGTGAGGAGCTTGATTATTGTATTACAATGAACTATAGAAATAAAGAACAATATACACATGTACAGAACAAATAACAGCATACTGATGTTAATTAAATTTAAATTATATCACATCAAAACAAATGATTTGTACAAAGTTGAAACACAAGTTAAAATATACAAACATTTGTAAACCAGAACATTCCGTACACGTCAAAGTGAAAGAACATCCAATTACGTGAAACTAAATTATGATTTAATTGGTCTGTAATAATACAGATTTTGAGTATGTCGTTCCATTTTTGTTAAATCAGTACATGTATCATAATAAATAACAGTAACATTTTAGTTATTAAAAAGTCAACTTTCTATGGTCATTGTTATTGAAATCTCAAAGTTAACTTTAAAAAAACATATTCGTATCCATCTTTATTTTTCACGATATAATAAAAGCGGCTTTTCTAGAAAGGAAGTATTATTCTAGTTGAGGGGATTGCTAATTGCGTTAATATCTTTAAAAAGTAGACACCTTGACAGAACGACCCACCTTATGTAAGCTTGCATGATTTCTTTATCTCTTCTACGTCTTCGAAAAGAGACGTTCTCTCATGGTAAATGGTTCTAAGGCTGGTATCCTGACATGCAGGCAATGTGTAATGTCATTGGACAATGGATAGCCATGTCATTTTTGTTTGATTGTCACAATAATTCAATTCCTTACCTTTGCTTATCTTTTTTCCTTCACTAATTTACAGTAAAACGTTTTCTACTCCGCCTCAACACCTGACAAAAAGTTCCAACCACCGCACTATCTTAATGCACACATAACCTTGATTTAAAAATTGACTTTGCTATAATTTATCTAAAATACCGAGGAGAAATCAGAAAACCTTAGTGGGTTGCAACCTCATCATTCTATTATAGCTTGTTTTTTCTTACAATAACACCGTACATCGGCGACGAAAACCGCCATATAATCATACGGCGTTTTATTTACAGCATTATCAGCATTTTAAAATCATAATTAAGAATTTTATCGTAGCAATCTCATAATATAGTTTGTAAAATTTTATCCACCGAAATGAACTTAATTTGATACGAAGTCTTTGATCCAGCAGGATTCTGCGGGGAAGTGGATAAGAAAAGACAAAAGTAATATGCCGTAGGATAAAAGCGGCATGGGACTGATAAAGTCTTCTTATTGTATACATTCACCTATTGCATAATAAGCACGTTTTTCTCGAGTAGAAGCGATCGGAAGAAGGGGCGGATATGGTATTTTGAATACTGGGGATACGCTTAAATAAGACCATTTTAACTATTTTAATACTTTAACTATTCATGTACATCTTCTCACACATATCAAAATTGAATTGTAAGTATGCTTTTGTTAGACAATTGACCATAAGTTGAAATGAAGAGTGTATTGTTATAATTCAATGGTTTTTAAGCGATTTCTTACATAATATTTAGCATATATTTCACATAGTTTTCTTCCTCACTGTTTATGTATTTATCAGATCATCAAGTGCATTATGAAAAGTTTGTAATAAAAACATTTTAAAGGACTTGGGAATTGTATACATTGTTTCAAAACAACAACAACAATTGTTAGCAATTATGGAATTAACTTTTGATTTGCTACACATGTGTTGAGGTAACGTGGACATCCACTTATTAATTACATGAATTTATTTTGCTTTGGTATTTTTGTCATGATATTAATATTCTACTGCTACATTTGCATAGTTATCGATACTTCTTGAACCATTTTTATTAGCTTTATTGTACTGCATGCATTTGGGGTTGCAATGGCAAATGCGGACCACACTACATGTATATATTACTCATAAATTTTCACTAAGCAATAGATCAAAAAACTTGTTTCAAGTTTGATTGTTGCAAAATGTATTACATTGTGAATTATATGCAATATGATTGCACAATGATTTTGGAATAAATTATCAAAATAACATTTTTCTAAGCAATGTTTCTTGACAAATATTGTTTATATTTCATATTTGGTTAACAAGGTTGGTTCAGCATATATACACCAGTTTACTTATATTGTTTACAATAAATATATTTAGTCAGACAGTACATAGTGATAAAAAAGAGGAAATAGGTGATTATGAATAAGCAAAGTCTAAAGATTCTTTGCGACCACGCCTAGACAAAACACGTCAAAAATAAATGCCCTTTTTCTGTTTTCGAAAACACTTGACAATAATCATAATAGAAAGAAATTAGACGCCGAAAACCCTTTTGAAGAACTATGTAAGCTTTGTTCAAGGTTCAAACTTCAGTTAATATTATGATTATATTTAAAATGTATTGTCTTTATTGAACTATTACTCATTTGTAAAATTTATCTCAGTAATAATGCACTGGATATTCGGGTTTTGACACTGTCATTTTTTTTCGTCTACTGGGTTTTAAAAATCAAAACATTCTAATTTGGTAGCGGCATTAAGTTTTGTTTTGCTTTTCACAATCCGTGTATCAAAATGTATTGACCAATATTAAATAATAAAACTTTATTTTCTGTCGGCATAGCTCCACACCTGAAATCTGGTGTTAATAGTTTTAAATTTACTGACATTAAATGCCATTATAATTTTGCAAAATGTAATACTGTATTGAATTCTTTGATATTATGATTAGAACAGAGACGTTAGTGGCATCTCGCGACTATAATTATCTTAAATGGATCTTCTTTGACGCCCAAGTGTCTTTAAGAACTAATTTTTAAGAAGTGCAAACAAAATACTGGAATTTCAAGTTTGTTTTGAGATAAAATTTGAACATTTATGATATATGCGAGCACCTCTTTAACTTAAAGAACCGTTTTTACACAAAATTTTCAGGGGTCAGGTCAGTAAGGAACGAAATTCATTATTTGAGTATATCATAGCATGCTTTTATCCGTCAATCAGCAATTTGAATAATGGACAAGATGGGTGGATATCCTTCAGATAAATAAAGTCAGTCATCTAGTACGTTTATTATACTAAAATTTGTTTTTAGAAAAGGTCAGTGGTAGTAGTTGCTTGTTACTTATGATCTATTAGTAGAAATGGTTTCTAAACCTGTAATGTTTGGTGTTTTCTCCTCTTCCTTTATGGACTGGAGTTAATTCCGGGTCAAGGTCGAACCTTCAAGGGCTGACAGGAGCTTTTCGTAGGAATAGGCAACTGAAAGGATAAGATTTACCAGCCTTGACATTAACGTAACTTTTTATTTGTCTTCTTCTAAGAAAAAAAACAAAGAAAGAAAAGGGAGAAAAATATATAGAAAATAATGACTAAACTCTGACACAAGTCAAAATTACTAGTTGTTATCGTTAACCGGAAGTGGGATATCGCAAAACCGGAAGAAGAATTTGATCACAAATTTAAAAATGCGGAAACAGGTTTCCTGATGTTTAAGTGATGTACGATGACAAACACTTTAGCCCTGTGTGTGCCAGATAGATTTAGATGATAATTATTTTGATAAACTTTAATCATTTCATCTCAGTTGTCAATCCGTTAAATGCTTTTATTTGGTATAACCTAAGAATAGAAATTTTAAGTCGCTACAATTATTTGTTAATTTTATTATGTATATTGTATCTATGTTAACATTATTATATAGACATTACATTATTTTTATAGTGAATAAATAAACAGATAAACACATTTCGTATGTTATACACAATTTTGGAAACTAGAAATTGTTCTACATGTACATAAAAAAGATGTTTGGTGTATTATTAAGTTTTGGTTGTTTGGTTTGGTTTTACGGCGCACAAACACAATTTAGGTCATATGGCGCCGAAACAGGATAACCTCGGGTGCTATAAACTAAAAGCAACACAAGGGGTCAAAACCACCTCACCTGCTTGAGCTAAGAGATGCATTATAAACTGCAGTAAGTCGAACACATTTAGTCGTCACTTACGATTACGCCACAACCTCTCAGCCACCACAAAAGGGGGTACATTGTGTGCAACACATGTAAGACATGTAGTTGAAATATCAACTAACAACATGAATCATCAATAAAAATAAAACTCAACTCTTTTGATGACACTACTATTACGTAATTGTTTGGTATAAGGATATCAATGTACTTAATAGTACTTTACAATACTTAAACTTCAAATATGTATTGATTTCTCATAAATTATTCTTAATAGAAAATTTATAATATAAAAAGAAACATGCAAAACTTTAACATTGCTTACATAGCAGTGCTTGGGGCACTTGTTTCATTCTTTGAAGGTGCATGAATAGGTCTAAATCTATTTTGTCATCATTAATATATATACATTTGTATATTGTTATTCTATTGTAATATAAGTAATATAAAAATGACTTATAGTAATTTGTGGCATTCTCTAAATGATATTAATATCAATGTTTACATGTATGAATAATGCATTGTTTTTTGTTGTTGTTTTTTTTGTTTTATAAATAGAAATAATTCAATCATAAGGGTTTAAAATTTTAAAATATTTAATGATTATCAGATGGTCTAGAAAAACGCTAATTTAAATTTGCCGTAGCTTTCGGCCTTTGTGTATATATATACACACACACGTATTTATAGCTTTGACAGAGCTTTGTCATCAAGTGTCCTGGCGCATATTGTCAGTGTTTTGCAATTCAATTTTTTTTTGCGGAATAATGGCCCTTTGTTATTAAACAATCTTAACTTCTGCTATATTTGTCGAGCGATTCTGATTAAGCTTTCGCATGAACCTACAGTCTCCGGAGTAGTCGATATGTTTTATTCGACATACAATGTACAATTGTCCTCAAAGTGATATAGCATTTGAATTCTCAACAGTAAGTCTTTACCATTTTTTCTTTTTTATGCGATGCGAATAACTGTAAATAATGAAACTCCAACGCAAAGTAAGGGAATATGTTTTGTTGATGTGCTTGCAAATGCAGCATGTCAACATATTAGAAGATGTTTCTCGCCTTCTTCTCTCTTACATGTTTGATAACAATCAAGTTGCCTTCAAGATTGGCTTGATTATTTAAAAGTGTTTTGCAACATTTAGATGTTTAGATGTTTTACTTGATAAACAGGTTGTCGAAATGACAAAGTAGACCGGTGTAGAGATAAAAAAAAAACTATGATACTTTTTTCTCTTCTGTAACTTTTTCAAAGAATGATTTTGAATTTGAAATTCGTGTCAGTAAAACACAGATGTTTGTTTTATCTGAGAATCCGTTTGGCATATGTAACAATGTGAGTTGTGAACCGCAAAATGCATAAATTTCTGATGCCGTTTTTTGGATTTTTTTCTTGTTTCTTTTCTTTTTATTATTATTATTATTATTGTTGTTGTTAATTTTGTTGTTGTTTTTTTAGTTTTTTTTAAGAAAACTTAAAACATTACATTTACATGTAGCCTTTATTCTGAAACACAATTGATGGATAAGCCTATTATTTGAAAGTACATGGCTAGCACGTGTTTTCAATAACATTTGAAGTACTTTGCACATTTCATATTGTTTGATCTCGGCGTTAGAACGTTTTGTGTTTTAGCAATTTCCTATTGATACTCTTTAAATCTACTATGGTCCTATGTTTATAGGTGTTAGATAAAAACTGGATCGAATTACATAGTTGAAAAAATAAATGTCTAAAACTGTAGTTTATTTCCAGCAATTAATAGATTGGTTTATACTGTAAAGATATAATTTTGAAAATTGTATATAAGTCGTCTCTTAAAACGAACCATAAAAATTATTCTAGTAATGTCCTACATTGATCATTATTCATATCACGAAAATTGGATTGTGTATTTTTGTGTATCTTCGTCACTAAAAGCTGAAATAATATTGCTGAATGTTTTTCTCTAACAGCCAATTTAAGTAGATCTAGAAATCTGTAGTAATCCATTATTTTTACATTAATTAAAATTTGGATGATACTTGTTTATAAGCAATAAGCAAACGAAAGTTTCACGAAATTAATGTAACATTGTTAATACGAACATCGATAATATCTATTGATTAGAAGGTATTTTACAACTTTTGTTAATTTCAAGCTTTCATTAAAATAGCAAGAGGCGCATTAAAACTATAATGGAATATTTTTATCACGTTTAACTTTGGCTCCTATGGCAAATTACCACTATTATACTGATTATTTTCCCATTTGTAAGTAACCGATCTTATCAAATCAATTACTTCAGTCGAAATATAGTTCGGAATAAAATTCTTCTGATAAATATATATTCAGTATTCTTTCTGAAATGCCAGTATATTGTAATTTTGTAAGAGTATATTTACTTGTTTTCAATAATTTGTTTCTATTTCTCAATCATCCAAAATAGTTTCAATATTGCTGTCATCTTTGGCATCATAATCGTCAAAACTTCAAATTTCCCATCATCATTTTGATATGAAAAGACAATGATAAACTTATTCTGTGCCACTCATTGAGTGGCAAGTTCCAACAATTTTTATTTTTAGGCTCAATTCTTGCAACGTATATTAATCACGAGGAAACATGGCCGTGACCAAAGGAAGGAAGGACGAACCTACAATTCCTGGCCCTGTGTTCTCTAAGAAAAGTTACTGATTTTACTTTTCATTGTTTTATAAAACTTAAATTCATCGTATGTGAAAATGTGAAAAATTGCTGATGTGCAAAAGAAGCAAACCTATTTTGGGATGAAATTCACAAATAACTAAACAAATACAAAAAATTCGGATCAAAATAAGTATCACTTTAAGGATTAATTTCAATAATTGTATCAGCTGTAAAATTCCATATCTTGCAATGATAACAACAAATCTATTCTGAAATTTCATAAACATATTATTTCAAGTCTAGTTTTATCAAGTTAATATTAAATGTTTAATCTATGAAAATATACTAAGATGAATTTTGGATTTTTTTTAATTTAATCCTGATCTTGAATTTGATCCTTTAATCTTTTTTACACGAGGCCTGGGCTGAGCAGCAGGCGTATCTTCACCTCTACTTATTCCGTCTGAGAACTTTCTAAAAGTCGCCATATGAACTTCATTATAGTGTAAAACATTCGTGAAACACTAGGCAGACGACAATTTCTGTGTTTAGTTGATCAAAACATTACAATTACCCCCTCAATGTTATTCTAAGTGAGTTATTCAGTATTTTAGATTAATTTGTGTATAACTAGCTGTTGACAGATATTAAACTGCCTTCTTGAGCCGGCACTTTGATCTTTGATATTGTAAAAACATGTTTTAATTGTTTCAGTCTTATACTGTTGTTGTTTCTTACAAAAGAGCAGTAATTCTTTTCTTTACTAACGCAAGCATTATTTGTTGTTATAATTAAACTTTTGGTCTTAGAAAAAGGGAAAATCTTTGCTCTGGTCCTGAAATACTATAAACAGTATATGAGCGTGATCTTGTAAGGTATCACTTAAAGTGTATAAAACTATATCTGAAGAAAGATTTTATAAAAACAATCATTAAAAACAGTAAAATATGTTGGTTTTTTTTTCATAACTTATTTGTCGTAATTTGAAAGATTTGTAATATATTATGTCTTGTTATTTGATATAAATGAACATAGCACGTAAAAAGTATAAGATATTCCTGAACAAGATGTTCAGCTTCTATTTTTAGTAGGTTTGGCGATGATTTCACGCATGCCCGACTCGCTTTTATTCAAATTTATTGACAAACATATTACCATTCTAGGTGTTCTTTGCTCAATATCATCACTATAGATACAATTTGAAATTCACATATTGCAAGTATATACATGTAGATTTAATTTTTTAATAAGTAAAAGGAAACTGGAAAATAGTCAGCATAGAAATTAAGCTAGACATATTACGTAAGAAAGCTCTACTGGTCATTCAAACCGTGTTGTCCGATTAATTAATAACAGTCAAATTAAATAGAAACCAACAGTATTAAACTATCTGTACATTAAATATATGTATGTATAAATAACAGAATAACGTTTTCATTCTGAATGCATATTGTTATTCCGCCGAGACCGGTCAAACTGTACGTCTGTTCACTTTGACCACACTTCAAATACTTTAAGATGGTAGGAGACCTCCCTTTATTAATAATGAACTATTCCAAGTTAAAACCAGGACGAATCCATTTCATACCATTAGTGTTATCAAGGTTTACAATAAGCGTCTGTTCATATATGCACAGATAGTTTCCTTTATGTACTAAACATGCTGCCGAAATATCGGACATCACTTATATACATTGCCCGGTGATTAAGTGCACATAATAAATCAAGCAAAGGATTTTAGTATGATCTTCATGGGCCTGTTATCTACTTCAAAGCAAGACTATTTTCCGCAAATTAAAATGTCGGTAGGTCTTTAGCAAGCGTACAATTAGCAGACGACAATCAACAAACATATCATAATGGTATATTTATTCAAAGAAAATATCAACAAAGTAGAATTACTTTATTTTACATATTCATATTTTTACAGAAGTGTCCTGTTGTTCATAATGTTCATTAATAAAAAAATAAAACCTAATTAGGAGTTTATATATAACTCTTACGTAGGAGATACAAAAGCATTTTTGTTTTTTAAACCAACAACATCGACATGTCCATATTGAATCTGTTTCGGTTTATATAAGTTATATTTTATGTTTATACTTTCCTGCGTCTTATCCTTAATCTTTTTTCAAATTGTTAGTATATTTTAATATATAGGCAGAGGTATAGTATATACAAATGTACCATAAAACAATATACTAGTAATTGAATCACTTTCTGTTTATGTACATGTGAATAAAAATAGACTAATTTCATTCTGGTCTTTTACACAAACAGACGTACATCGTCTCGTCAAAATGAAATATATTTATCTATATATGCAAATAATATAAATGTAGGGTTGATTCCAGCACTTGTAAGTGTTGAAAATTGAATACCACTCAATCCGGTGCTAGGGGGCTTGAGCGATGTTGCACTTTTTCATTATTCCTCATGTAGAGACTCAATCAAACCTGGAAAGATACTTATCTTCTGTCCCAGATCAAACAGTCTGCAATTTCCGTGTAATTTTGTTTTGATTAATGCATTCGAGGGATCACACTTCTTCCAGATTTTTACAAAGACCTTGAAATGAATACATTTTTTTTCAATCTCGATCTCGATCATTCAATTTTTGAAAATAATGATTTTATTGGGTGCGTTTGGTCCATGGTTCACTATATTGTCTTCAGTTTATGCCAGGAAGATGTGGATTACCTGAGAAATACCCCGGATGTAGATATCTCATGATAACCTCCGTCTTTTAAATATTTTTTATCTTATTGATATAAAATCTTTTATGATCTTAGATAAAATTGTATGAAAAATGAATAGTCAAATATTGATTGGTTGGATAGTCGTTAATTTCTCTAACATAATATAAAGAAAATAAAAACACCGGAACCATGGTTTGTAATTTGTAGAATGATTGTATGGAAATAACAATCATAAGTACTAAACATTGAAAGAAATATATTTATAACATTTCTGCGAAAGCAAGCAGCTCTTACAAGACTTAATAATATACCTACATTAGACAGCAGTGCAATAAATATATTTTGGTACGGAACGTTTTGTTATGAGACGATATACTTTTCCTGGTCGTTAAATAAAAAGACACACTTTTAGTTAAATTTCTTTTGAAAAATGACCACAAACGATATGGTTTTCAAGCTTTTTTATACTCTTATTGTATTTGTACCTTTCGTTTCTAAAATTTGGTCAATGGTTCTCTATACTATCTTCAGTTTATTGTATTTGTGCCTTTGGTATCTAAAATTTTAAATGTCATTTTTAATCAGAAAAAGTTGACAATTTTGCTTAAGTCATTTTACAACACAAAACTATCAAACATTTATGAAATCATGTTTTTATATGCTGAAAACACAATCTCGACTTTTTTTAAATATTTTACAGTTACATTTGTATTTGTATTTTACATGAAATTGTCGAATTGGACTTTTTATGTGTGAAATAAAAAAAATAATAATATAATATATATAAATTATAAAAAAATCATTTTATTGGAACTTAAAATTTAAAAATGAAAGGATGCGGAATAAATACAGAGAGTTTAAATATTTCATTTTACTACGTACTACGTACAGTACGAGAAAACAGTACTTTCATAATGAGTGGTATACAGTGTTTGATATAGAATATATCTCACAACTCACAGTGAATATTTAGCATTATATTGTAGAGCCTCATACAAACTTATCACATATTTTGTATGAACAACATCAGGTCTGTTACTAAAAGCATATAATAATACCGCTGATCATTAAAAAATAAATGAAAGCTATCAAATCTATTTCATGATATCATTATACGTACCCAGTACGTTAAAATTTACTGAATTAGTGTAAATATTTTGAATAAATTATCCCATTATTGTAAAAAGGCATTTGATTTTCGAAAGAATTTATTAAACAATTAATAAAAAACATACAAATTGACGCATGCATTAGAGTTTATTCAGATATATATTTTAAAGAAAATACAATGAAAATGAAATGCAATTACAGCTAAATATATGTATATATAATATATATATATCAGAGATGTAGATATATGTTTCTGCTATTAATATTATTATTTAAAATGTCACAATACTTCATGTATGTAAATAAATGTATGTATGCAACGATGAACTGTAAACTACGGAAACGTATAGCGACCATCCCTATATGATACATATCAAATGACTTTTTTTACAGTTTTATAGTATGTTTGTTATATGCAAATATGATTTGCGGAAAGAATTACATATTTAAAAAGATGTAAGTGTTTTATTTTTTTCATTTTGTCAAAAAGTTAAAAGTAGTTTATCTTACATTATAAGATAAAAACGTACGATAGATTACTAAAAAAATACTTATTATATATGATTTACAATATAACTTGGTTGCAAAAAAAAACAGATAAAACTTCCTTTATCAAATATAAATGTCTTGACTTTTCTCGTGTTACACATCATATAAGACGAAATATCGCTTAAGCTTTGGGATCTTTGTTCCTATAATAACATCAACTGGTCGAATATGCCTTTTTATATAATATTTATCATGTGCCATCCTCTGTACATACATTTAAAATGGTAAATTTGTCGGAAGTTATCGTTTTAAGCTCTATATATTATATATCTAACAAAAATATAATGGTTTCTATGATAACTAATTTATATCAGGTACTACTTCACTAGCTTATTTTATGCTTATTAACAACTAACGGAGTTAATCTTTATCTTGTAACACTATCTGAAACACAACTATTTAAACATTCCTTAATCTTTGGAATACAAAAAGCCTCAATCAAATGTTTCATATATAATCTTTAAAAAAAAACTTTCTATTGTGCGAGATTTTTCTGTCCTCAAATATAAATTGTAAAATATGTTATATTATATTTGATAATGATAGAGGTATGCGAATAAAAAACCTCAATATATAAAACTTATACATATAATAAATGAACAGAAAAATGTCAGATAAATTTGAATCCAGCAATATTAACAGCAGATTGAGTAAATGATATATATTCAAGATCAAATAACAATGTAAATATTGGTCAAATATATATCGTGTGTTAAATAAATTGTCCTAAATTCTGTTTTTACCAACATGCAGGGGCTGTAGATATTACTAGATAAATATTTCAAATCAAGTAAGTTTGTAAAAATTGGTTAGGTATATAATATGTATTAAATAAATTGTCAAAAATTCTGTTTTAACTAACATACAGGGGTGGTCGCTATACGTTTCCGTAGTAAACGTTCAAGTTAGACAATTAATTTTCTGTTATAACATAAGCACAGAATGATTAACAACGCCTAACTAAAACTAACACATTTTGGTTTTGCATTCTAAGAAAATGAACAAAATTAAACGCCAAGCCTCAAAAAAACCATCCTCCATATTTTTACACGAGCTATAATTATGAAGAACTATCCCATTCCCACTTTTAATTTTTATGTAAATAAATTTTCTTGTATTTTTCAATTAAAATATAAGTACATATTAAAGTCAACGTAACAGTTGTCAGTGAGTAATGCACTTTTTTCTGTTCATGTTTTAAGTTTATTAATATTGTTATTTCCGTTGTCAATTAAAATACATTACAGAAACCTAGAAAGAATTATTTATTACTGGGTTATAAAGTATGCATGATATTTTTTTCTCCCCCAGTACGTTCGCATCATTATATTTCATAAATCAAGGGGCATTTTTACACCGTACAGTACCTATGTGTGCGTCTTTTGATGAACGGTACCCCGTCTTCAACAGTGACATATTTATCTACCGTAATTGTATTTCACTGACATGCGGATTATTTATTCCCCTCTAATGCATTTTTGCAAACAGTGTGTTTACTCTAAGCGTTTCTGGTAGGGTTTCTCCGACGTCTGGGAGATGGCCGTGTATATATTGGTCTGATACCAAAGCTAGTCAACGTGTCTCGTTTTTCTTTACTCTGCATGCCTTCGTTCTACGTCTGGTATTGTCTGGTATTTATTGTACAATTTTTCTGGGGTATATCTAGCCCTCGTACCTAATCCGTTCGTTGAATGATTTACTCCTTTTTCTAATTTTTTGTAGAAATAAATTAAGTTGCCTTTTCTCAAAAGATATTAGAAATGTCTTCAATGATTTATTAAAACGTTTAATAAATGGGTGCCACTATAGTTTTTTTTACAGTGTAATACTCGTATTACGTCATAAAAATGCTCAAATATGAAATCTCAAACGTTTGAATAGTAGTTCCCGTATGCTATCTAAAAATGAAGTATAGATTACTAATATTACACTAACATGAATAAATTACTAATATTACACTAACATGAATAAATTACTAATATTACACTAACATGAATAAATTACTAATATTACACTAACATGAATAAATTACTAATATTACACTAACATGAATAAATTACTAATATTACACTAACATGAATAAATTACTAATATTACACTACCATAATATTTATGCATTCCATTATACATTTAATACTACCATATTCCGATGCCTTTTAGCACTTGTCTATATTACTATAACATCATGCTTCTATTCAAAATGGAATCGTATAACGTTTAAAGTACATGTTTGTATGTTCACGTACCTATCAACGAATATAGTCTTAAATGTAAAACAAAACATGATTTATATGATTTTCGTTCACTATACTATAAGTGTACATATAAATCAACAACAAAACTATTTTAAATAAAAACTGGTGCTGCTGTTATTGTTGTTGTTGTTGATGTTGCTGTTATTGTTGTTTTGGATGATGATGATGATAATGATGATGATGACGATGACGATGACGATGACGATGATGATGATGATGATGATGATGATGATGACGATGATGATGATGATGATGATGATGATGATAATGATGATGATGATGATGATGATGATGATAATTGATGCTGACGATGACGACGATGATGATGACGATGATGATGATGATGATGATGATGATGATGATGATGATGATGATGATGATAATAATGACGATGATGATGATGATGATGATGATAATGATGATGATGATAACTGGTGTAAGTTTTTTTTTATAATTTCAGCGTCAATAGAAGCTTGAAATGTTTGTTTTCAAATAAAGAGAAATTGGCATGTAAACATTTAATGTTTAAACCTATTCAACTTTTACGGTTACGATGTCGACAATGTCTTTATAACAAGGACAGACTGTTTCGTAACCTACAACAGTTTCCTTTGTTAAGTTATTCCCAGCCTTTGTCAAAGGGACACATTGAAGTTACATTTGCGTTTTGTCACAGAAAACTGTACATTTTCTTTCTTTCCTTAGTCTGTCACAAAAGTAAAAGTTCGTACAAAGAGATCTTTGTTTTTCTTTCCGGAAATCCGATTTATTTCAAAAACCGGAAGTAAGAGTGGGGAGAGATCATTATTTGTTCTAACAAATAATCCCACACTTAAACTGATTAACTGTCGTATACTCTTATCTTATAATATTATCTTGTAACTGTAACTTTGTAATAATATACATTTGAGCCGCGTCACGACAAAACCAGCATAGCGCGTTTGCGACCAGCATGGATCCAGACCAGCCTGCGCATCCGCGCAGTCTGATCAGGATCCATGCTGTTCGCTTACAAACTCTAAAACAAGTAGAGAAACTGATAGCGAACAGCATGGATCCTGATCAGACTGCGCGGATGCGCAGGCTGGTCTGGATCCATGCTGGTCGCAAACCCATTATGTTGGTTTTGTCGTGACACGGCTCATTTGTTTTATATCAAATCAAGAAAAGTGGAGACATTCATGAACTTAATATTGTTAGACCGCTTTCAGCGATGTTATAATTTCAAGAGATATTTTAATAAGCACTTGTGAATTATGTGTATACAGAACATTTCACCCTTTCAACAAATTCAAAGATAAAATCTTTACAATTAAACGCTAGAAACATTAAATAAATGTTTTATATTATACTTTTTTCTTCAATTTTCTGCTAATGATTAACAAGAATAATTATAATAATTGCTTCTCCCTGATTTAAAGTTTTACGACTGTGATATTTACTTTATTTAAATGTATACGTCAAATAATGCATTACTAGTGATATTTACACGTTATATTGTTATATATGTAATGTAATTTAGGATATGAAACAGTGGAGGCACATGTATACAAGTACATGTATTAATATGATCAGCGACCGTTTTCTGTGACAATAATATAATAGTATTATAATAGTATTATAGATAAAATATAAGCTAGTTATAACATTCTAAGTATTCCACTGTTTTATTCAGTATTTAAAATAGCGATGCATATCTTCTGATTTTATATTAATAAAGATGTCAAATTTTCTCCTAATTTATATTAAAAACAATTAGTTCAATAAAAATGTTGTACGAACGAATTTTTGTCATATGTAATCAACATGTAATGCAAGAATATTAACTTAATGATTGAAAGTGTTCATGAAAAGAGTAAAAAAGTCAATGATAACTCTATATTAAGAAAGAGAAGCAATAATTATGAAAAGAAAAGAAATGCAGTGCTACTTAAAATGCTTATACATATATACTGGTCATTGACTGAAATACTTAATAATACTTATTATAAGTCTTTTCACCACAGTTATAACTTCAAATTACACTATGAGTTTAATAAAATCTCATACTCAACTTAATGTACCACGCTTCTTGGCTTAAAAAATGATTTTTGTTTCTGTTGTTTTTTTTTTAATCTAGTGATGTAACGTTAGATTTAAATAACTTATCATAATTAAGTGTGTAAACAATGACTCCACGAGAGTTCATTATCGCTGCTTTTTTTTTACTTTATATGTAAATGAATAAAGATGGTCTAATATAAAGTAACTCTAGAACGAAAGACTGGAACGGTATTCAAATATAAAAAAAAATGAAATGCCAGTCCGTAAGTTGTTATAGCATATTTACCATTCATGTAAAAAGAGATGACAAAATCGAAAGGTTATGATTTCACGTGAAACATTAAAACTCTTAAGAAGATTTGAAATTGTAACGATAATCTATCAATAAATAATGCAGTAACCACTGTATTATAGGTAATGATTTGTTTAGATATCACGGACTCAGTAGAACTATTACATCCTAAAAATATGTTAAATTTGCTTCTTCAAAATAATTTTTTAAATTTTTATTGTGACGAACAATCCGTTTGTGATAAGTCGCGAAGTGTTCCAAAATTACGTCATTTTTGCGCACTTTATGAAAGCATGACATATACAATCAATATTATTATTAAAGAATTAAGTATAAATAATTGTCGGTGTCGTCTCCTTGATAAAACTGTACTTATCTCATATAAGAAACATCTCGTACTAACATCCTTCCCTAAGAAGGTCTCAAACCCAAGGTCTCTGGTTGATAGGTAGGTTTTTAGACAACCAGACCATTTCTCATCATTCTTTATAACCGTTAATAATGTTTCATATAATTAGAAAGACGATAAAAAGAAGTGATTTATTTATAGATATATTGGGATAACGGTATTAATTTAGAATAATTACTCGTTACTTGCACCGGAGACCATGTGTATATGTATAAACATAATCTTGTCCACCCCGTCTGAGTCTCGGTTGCCACGTGATCTGGTTTTCCTCTGATACAAACCATTAGGCCCTTTCAGGCACACAGATGAATATATTCTGTAAAACATAATCTCTTCTTGTCCTTATATCTGCCTTTATCATACTGGTGTCTCAGATTATATACGAATGATGGAACATATAAATATTTGTTGTGAAAACATGGCGGACGGGCGTCTGTGACGGTAGCGTAAAATCATTGTTTCGTGGAAATTGCTTTGTCGGGCGATAAATTATTTTTTCAAACGAAAATCTCAAAATGAAAACAGAGTGGAATTTGTTATCTTTTAACCGTTTCTGCGCGTGTAGACAATACTAGGTACTTGAATCAATGACAACATAAAAAGAAAATTCATAAACGAAAAGCAACTAAAATAAATCGTAATGGGAAGTAAAAAATATAACGTGTGTTTGATTCGTGACAAAATTTAAATGCATGACAAAAATGTCCAAGTAACGTGAGTGCGTATCACTTTTGATTTTTCAATTATCGAGTCAATATTGTTTATATGATTAAAATAGTGTTTAAGTATTTGTAAATTTAAATAAAAAAACTAAAAATAAAAAGACGTTTCTAACACTGGCCAAAAAGGCTCGTGTTTTTAAATGTCCTTAGTCAAGGCCACTTTATTTTAGGACTTAATATAATATAGAAAACAAGTGGGTTTTTTTGTTCGCTTGCTTATTTGTTGATTAAGTTTGTTGTTGTTGTTTGTTTGTTCGTTTTGTTTTGTTTCAAGTTATCATAAATAAGTAGTGATAATAAATTTCGCATGTCTAACCCTTTAAGTTGTTATTACTGTGCTTTTGATATTCTTTCTTTTTTATTTAAGATTAAAATGAAAAACGAACGTTTTGTTTATGTTTATGCTAAACATGTTTATGTTGAACATGTTTATAATGAACATGTTTATTTCGGTGAATTTATTAACGATGAAATACGGCTTGCATGATTCAGCTCGGGTCTTCATGGATTCGTGATGATAAATGCCCAAGCCAGATTCCCCCACAGCCGACACTGTGGCGACACTATTCTATACGTTCTTCTCAATATTCAACTCTGCCTTCTGGCTACTGTGTTCTCTTGTAAACCTGGTTTGCTTTACTTCACGATATCTTTTTTTCTCTTCTTTTTGTTTTTTTGTTGTTGTTGAAATTACGGATACATTTAGATGTTTTTAAAGAGAAGTGTATACCTATTTCAAAACGATGATTTAAAGTGGATTTTCAAATACGCAATAAACAATATTAGCATGACAGCAATTTTAAAACTGAAGAATATGTATCAGATAGCTTGTGACCCTTTCAATGTTTAAGAATCAGGAAACGAAATCAAACTTTTATATTTCTTGTAATTCATATATGTTTTACTAAACACTCAACTAATACCTTTACATGGTTTAAATTTGTCTTAATCATGATTATTTCCACAAATTTTGTTCATAATATTTATGTGTAATATATGTATTTGATATTTACGTCAACAGTATAAAAAGTAAGCGTTACTCATTTTTAAAACATAAGATTAGTATCGTAAAAGAATTTTATGTTGTTTTTATCATATATAATTATGTTTTTTTTCTAAACAGTACATTAAACATTTTATCAGTATATCATATCATTACACAGAACAACAAGCTAACTGTCACTACTTAATGTCACGCGCAAATATCCGTGTAGTATTTGCAAAGTAAACAGATTAAATTCAGAATTTACCGCTAATTCAAAGTCTTAATACAAATACATCAAGATTCGTATCCTTATATTTCTTAAACAAAAGCTTTTCGTTGAATATCCGCCGTGAGTTCTTCAGTGTCCATAGCTTTAACCTGATTCGCTGTGGTGTATTACGTAGCTCGCGTCTGATTGGTTGGAATGACTTTGGAGGCAGGTCTCTCTTCTGCTTGGAGTTGATGAGAATTGGCTGTATGAAACATAAGGCTGTTTTAACAACACTTTGCTAATGTTTAAACACTAACAATTTATGATCTTGACACAAGCGTAGTTGCTTAAGTCTTAAGTGGTTGCCACTTTTGCAAATCTTCAAAGTTCTACTCTCGAAAGTTATGTTTTAGAAAGAGTTCTGAGGTTTTCAAGATTTTCATCTCATTGAAAACACTATGTATTCGAATCACGCTTTTTCAACACCATTTTCTGTTAAGGACATCTTGAGTTGGACAGAACAGCAGCAGGCAGCGGCTCATTATGGGATGGATTTTAATAGTTTTAATATGAATTCCGGTTACTATGGCTACGAAACACCTAGACTAGGAGAACAGATGAATTCTATGTCGCAAATGTCGCCTATGATGAATTCATTAGGAGGAAATTCTTGTCTTTACAGCAGCAACAACACATCACCATCGCTTCAACCAACGTATACTAACCTCACGTGCAGTCCGTCGGTGTCATCAATGACGTCAATGCCGTCGGGAATGCAGTTGCCGTTACAAAACGACGGTATGTCACCAAAGCATGACTCGTACGACACGCATGGTGCACCAACGCCTGGCTCGGAGCAAGATGAAATGCATAACGCAGGACAGGCATTGGCACAGTCATCGCAACCGCCACCTCCAGGTCTCGAACCAGGATCAGTTCTTCCACAAAATAATCAACCCAACCTTCCACAACCAATGATTAAACACGAGACAAGTGATGATATGATGGATAAAGGTGAGTTCTTCTGTTGTTTTTCTATTCTTTCACTCTTAAAAAAATTCTCATTCTGCGATATTTTTCATTTTTTTCTTAGTGTCTGAAAAACAACACGATTTTATGTATTTTAAGACTCTCCTTGCATAGCATGTTGACCTGTACAAGTTCTTCCAATCTCTGCTTTTTATTCACTATAGGTTCAGATTAAGAGTTTACATATTGCATTAAGTGCCTGAAGTAGGGGACTCGAACTGTTTACCCGAATATTGATCTGTTTGCACGAGTTTACACAGGTTCTGTAGATGTTTGAAGGGGGGCCCCTCATATTGATTAGACTAACAAAAGGTATATGCTTTAGATCGATGATTGATAGATTAAGAGATGTACTTTAGTTTTGGAGAAGCGCTCTTTAATTTACACTCTTTGGATAAAAATCTTTTCGTTTTATCACTAAGTACTATAGGTATACTATTACATCTAGGGATAATTATAGCCCTCTTTAACGATCACGATATTTTCGTGTTACTTAAGTTCCAACCTTATAATCGTAAAACATGTTCTCTTTTACACTTTAAGAATAAATAATTAAAATAGAAGTTTTTTGTTACATTATTCCAAAAAATAATTCATCGAACGATACTTTACATACGATTTTGATTTGAATATAATTATAGAGATTTTATTTTTGTTAAACCTTTTTTTTTTAAATATTTGATTGATTTTAATGATGTGATTTATAAACAATATAAAAGAGAAAAACAGTTGTTGATACAATGGGAATAGTGGATGTGAAAAGTTGTTTAAAACCACACGTGTATGGATACCTAAATTCTATTTAATATCTAGGGTTAATTACAGAAATTTGTTTTTATATTGAAAATTGATTTTTTTCTCAAGGTATAAGAACTTAAACAGGTCTTCTCTTAATTTCATTACACATTTCTTCGGAACACCTTGGAACTGTAAAGGTGGATTAATTGCTGCACGAGATACTTTATCTTGGATTTTGCGGAATCCTTCTGATAAGTTATACGTTATGGCATTATTTGGATTTTCCATAGGACAATAAATGACTGTTTAAATGGTGCAGTTATCATAAAGGAGGTATTTAGTAACATAACGCCGTGTGCATCTGGATTTGTGAACGTGGTAAGGGATATTATACATGGAGATTTTACTATACTATTGTAGACATTTGCCATCGCTTGTAAAATCCACGTTAAGGTCAAAAATGACATTAAATACAGATGATTCAACCGGTTTATGGTTTCAAGAGATTTCTTTCTTTTTTTACATGCATATTTTAGAATAACTAGCAATAATACTAAGTAATTAAATTAAGAAAAACATTTTCATACATTTATATATCTGAATACATTGATGATAAAAATGAAGTTTTCGTGCTCGTTAAGTGAAGTTAAAAGCCACATGTCTCCAGATTCTTATTTCTTTGAAATTTTAGAAAGTATTTAAAGTAGTACAACTTATTGTTAATTCAACAAATAAACTATTTTTGCTCTTCCATAAAGCATTTACAATCCACATAAATTACTCACAATATATTAAATCACGTCATACAAAATATCCCTTATCTCCATGAATTAAACAGATAGTGATCAAAAATAATATATCAACTCATATTTTGCATTGAGAATATATAAAGCATTATATATATAAGCCGCGTCGCGACAAAACTAACATAATGGGTTTGTGACCAGCATGGATCCAGACCAGCCTGCGCATCCGCGCAGTCTGATCAGGATACATGCTGTTCGCTGTCAGTTTCTCTACTTGTTATAGAGTTTGTAAGCGAACAGCATGGATCCTGATCATACAAGTCACACATTCTTCGCTAACCTGCAGACATGCAACTTTAAATTCATAAAAGATATATTTTTATGCATTCAGTAAAATATGGTTTCTATTAATTAAAACATGGTCGTTCGGTCTTATTAAAGTTGATTCAATCATAAGATTTTGAATATAACAATTACACTATAAAGACAAATAACTTTTTCTTCCATTGCTTAAATTATTAAACAAAAATCTTATAAAATCTGATATATTGTTCATTTTTAACATTGACATTTCTTTATTCCAGAGGAAAAAAAACTAAACGGTATTTAGGCAATTTTATTCCGTATATCATTAAAAGCCAAACGTTTTACTTTTATGCTTTTCCGCTAACAACAAAAAATAACATAAATCAAAACTCTGGTAATAAAAAGTGTGAGAAAAGGATGGCCAATACTGTATAAAACATCTTAAAAACATTTTCAAAAGACATTAATGCTGGTCAAAAGAATGCGTGCTAGATTTTATTAGCCTGAAATTAGGTCTAAAATAGCGGGCAAACCGTGTCATTTCCAGCACAAACTTGTAATATACACGGAATAAAATACGTTCCCTATAAAACAGTGTGTTGATCTGATTTTTCCCATTTTGAACACTGGCGCTACGGTTCAAAAGTGAAATCAAGGGCTAGGGGGTTACTTGATCTTTAACTTCCAGAAAGTTTTATAACGCATGTACTGACTGAACTTTTACCAACCATATGAAAAAAGAAAATACTCATTAAATACTCCAGTTTGTTGCGTAGACTTGAAATTCCTTTGCTTAAATTTTAAACTGCATAAAAGTTACGATAAAATCAAACTTTATTACATTTAGTCAGTTATTTTTTCCACTCTCGCTCCATTTAAAAGTATGGACAAAACAACAGCAACAACAAAAACAAAGATTAAAGATTAAAAGATTAAAACTGATTAGGATTTATAAAAGTTTATTCTTTTAGCATTGTTCCTTTAGAAGTATATTGTATTTTGGTATATTTAATATTTGAAAAGGCATCGTTCTCCATTTCAGTGTACTCACCAGTCCATCTATAAAACGTATTTGTATACATTTAAAACAGCAACAAAATTGATAGAATTACAGAGATAAATATCACAATAGAAAACTTGGTCATAAAATAAATTTAGAACCAACATAGAACAATATTTCCATGCTTTATTACGACATAATCCATTAAATCACGAGCGAATTTGTACTTAAAACAATATCAGAGACCTGTTGCTTTCTCGTTTCACAAGACCTATATTTACATGTCGTTTTCATAACTCTAATCTGACATAAGTAAATTAATTTAGGAGCGCCGCATGCATTTTGATATAATTTTATATTTTCTTAATTCACATTTCATCTCATAAAGCGAAGTAATAAAAGTCATTTTTCATGCAATCTTGTATGCATTCAATTATTTTTTCTGCTCGTTTGCAAGCCTTGCGTTTACTCTACCGGTGGTACAAACCCACTTACATTGATTTCCCTTCGACTTTGCGACTTGACATATTTTCGTAATAAAATAATTCTTAAATCTTGTTATAAAAGTCATAGAATTTATTGCTGGGTCGTCGAAACGTTATTCTTTTCCAACGGAAAAAAATCACGGGACGGCACGGTAATTATCCTACTCATTTCTAATTATATTTGCGATGGAATGATTTTAAAGGGAGCTGCATGTATATTTAGATTCATGATGTTTTTCATTAAGGGTTGCAGGAGGCCAAGTTAATGCCTGTAGTGAAATGTGTTTTATATTGTGTGAAAATTCATTTGAAGCAGGGTCAATGTGATATTAGAAACTCAGTTGTCGTTTTATAGCTCGCACATTTTCCTGATATTGTACATGTAGTCATCTCTGATTTTCTTTCGGAAAAGATGAACAAGTATTTAGTGATATAAACTGTATTGTTAAATCAGGATAAATTCAAAATGCAACAAAAGAGTTTTGTAACTATTTCAGTTTTGAAATAAAGTATTGAAGCATTAATTAAACAGTAACATTGTTCAATCTTAATCAATTTCGAAAATGCAACAGAACAATGTATAAATATTTCCTTTTTTGAAAATACAGTCAGTTCATGAATCTCAAATTGTGTATGTTTTCAATGAATTGTGCAGATAAATTTATAACAATATCTAATTGTTTATTTTGATAAACATTTGCGATTTTTTTCTCTTTTAATTAAAACACAGTTGTACAAACAAAACGCCCAAATAATTCGCCTTTAACTTAATTATATTTTGCATTGCCGTAAAATCAACAAAAGTCGCGTTTTAACAACTATTAAATCATAAGATATCTAAGACCCCGGAACTTACTATAATATGACACCATTTATATATCATACATCACAATGGATATCATTTTTTGCTATTTATTTTGCAAAGCTATAATGATATTACACGCAAATTCTTCAAATGTTGAGATAAACACTTAAACTTACATCAATGAATTTTTCTACACGGCACTGAATTTTGTAATACCTTTAAAGGAAAATAGACCAACGCCCTCTGTTTAACGGCAAAAGAGATTAATATCTGGTTATTTTTACTTTTTGATATATACCTAGTACAGGGGGTCCCACCCGTCCCTCCCATAATCGATATCTTTCTTAATTCATTTTTCCGTGTATTTTTTTGTTTCGCTGAGACAATTTTGATATTAAACTAAGAGTCTATTTGCACTACAGTCATTTCAAAATAAACATCAGCCGGTAGCGTTTCTTTTAACAGGAAACTCCAGAAGTTTCCTTCATGGTTCATGATATCATTTTATGAAAATTTCATTTTCATGAATCAAGTCGCTCTCATATTAGCGTTGTAACACGATGCTGATTTTAAAAAAAAGAAACAATCTTTGTATGATATGAAACATTGAAAGTTGGTAGGTAATATACCACTGTGCAGGAGCTGATTTCGGCAGATTTTTATCAAAATTGGTGTAAGATCTTCATTTTTATTACCATTTACATTGTTATCAGTATTTCTAAAATCTCAAAACACTCAAGCTTGTAAGGAGTTTTCTTTCATTATTAGGATATTTTTATTCTTGCCTGTATTTTACATGATATTTTTTGTCGAGATTTTATCGGGATTGCTAATGAACGGATACCTATGGATTTTGCGGTGCCTAACAAGTCGGGGAGTCCTAGACGTAAAAAGCCGACGGGCTTATCAGGAGAATATAAATCCATGTCCTGCTGTCGTGCATATATAAATGTATCACAGTCGTTATCAGTGCTTTAACATCTTATGAATCACATTCATACCTACAGTGGCAGGTTATTTAACCAGTTTAATATACACAAAAAACAGAACGTTATTAAAACATATCATAACCTACGTCATGTAATTTCAAGGTGAAAATATTTTTTGATAGTTTTCTTTCTTTAGCTCACAGTAAGTTAATAATTATAATAATTATAGCAATAAGTAAATGAGGTAAAACACAAAATATCTACTTGTTATTGGGTATCTAACATCTAAATGAATTCAAAATTTGAAAGATTTTTTTGTCTTTTTTAAGATTTAACAAAGATATATTACACTAACCTTTAACTGACCAATTCAAATATTCATAACTGGATTGAAATACACACGTCATTGTGGAAAGTTAATATATAAATATATCTAAAGGGGACACAGAACACCATATTAATAATACATGAAGGCTATTTTGATGTTTTATGAAGTAAATTTTAGATTCGGGTTTCTTCTTAGATAGGATGACAAACAGCTATTGAAGTACAAGCGGTATGATTCTTTTCAATATGATGAGTAAAAATTAGAAATAAATATACATGTAAATATAACCGGTCACAAACATATTATAATATGAGGGATACCATGTTGTTTATGATATCTCGATTCCCTCGGTTAAACATGTACTAGGAGGGGAGTATGTTACGATGGAGAGGGAGCTATATCATCTCCTGATTCAAACACTGATATCTCACTATATAAAAGACTCTTATCTACTCTAATCTTTACTCGGCTTGTAAACTCGATTTACTCTCCACGGGAGGCCGGTGCTTTTCTGGAAAAAAAAATCGGCCCAGAAAAAAAATCACATTCATATTTTCAAATTCAAATTGTAGGTGTTTTTTTCTTCTTTTTTTTCTAAAGAAATTGGACCGACGCCTTCGGTTTAATGACAAAAGACATTAGATATCGGTCATTTTGACTGTTTGATTTAATAAACAGGGGCTGTCGCGACATTCCTCACCCCAATCGATACTTTCTTATTTTATTTTGCAACGCAATCTTTCTTTCGCTGTGCAAATTATTGTTTCTTTACAGATTTACCTGATATTCTCTTTACTGATATTCTTACATTTCGTTCCACCATTTTAACAATGAAATTATTTTCCAAAATTGAATCGGCTTAAAGTGACCTCCTAAAGTATCATATTTTCAAATAGCTATACATTGCATGTAAATAAATGCTAGCTCGTGTAGGCATGCACTATTTTGAATTCTCCCGAAAATTCTGGCAATGTAAATAAGAAATGCTATAACCACTTAGACCATGCACATTTTCAAGTAATAGTGTGAAAATATTAAAAGATTTGACGTTAAAAGCAATTATGTATAACTTACAACTTATATCAGTGGTCGCTTTGTGAATCAACGAAAATCGGAACGTTTCCGAATATAATAGAAAATGTTGACAATGTATGCTTAAATGTGGCTAAAACACTTGTAATATTTAAGTTCGTGATGGTGTTGAAATTTCGTTACCCCTCCACCCCCCTCCCTCCCCCATCCCCTGTACGAGGGACTTTCCGCTGGTGTAGGCACTACGATTACACTTAATAAAGTTGACAATTTCTATATATATATATATATATATATATATATATATATATATATATATATATATATTTTCGTTAATCAAATGTTACAATCATAAGTTATCATAGAACGTTATGGTGATTGGATAATAAAATGCATCTTTTCTAAAATATTATCATTTTATATAAATGCAGTCGTTTCTAAAACATTTATGTAGCATTTGTTATAATTTATTTAATAATTAAGATATCTAATCGAGCCGTTTTTGACCTTAGCAACTGACGGTGCTTTAAATTGGTTCAAGAAACAAGATTATTCGGGAGATACATGTAGATTTTCTGAATGAAATCTGAGCTTGTAACCCCCTGATATACATCAAAAGTTTCAAATGTATTTGTATATGTGTACATAAAGAAAACAAAGGTCGTCCAATTATGACGAGTTTAATACATTTATCAGCGGAAACAGAGTGGCTTGTCAGTTTCCTTACCAAGTAATAATGAGGTAGAAACCTAACACCACTGTGTACATACACCACAAGATAATATTCTCATGACATTTTTTCTTCACATTTCGTCAACTACTTAATTTAGACAAAAACGGCGATAACGATTTAATCAACGACTTTCTTAAGGTTCGGGGAAGTCCGGTCGTAGTATTTGAAACTTTGGGTTCATTCAATAGTTTAATCTGTAACCTGACACAGTCTGAGCCTCGTTTTGAAGTGGGCGTTTTATCCGTTGTATAAATATTAAAATCATCTTATTGTTTTGGATGACGTTTATCCGTAGAATCTTATTATTTTATTCCAAATATCGGTGACGTAGCATCCTGTTTAGCAGACCATAAATTTAGAATAATGATAATCTGTCCAAACAAGTGTCAAATGTCATTTTTAAAAGAAATGTAAATATAGAAACAAAGAAGAATCGTTCACATTAAGATTCAAAATACTTTATACAAGATAAAGAATCTTATGGTGCGTGTAATGTTGAAAGAATTCAAAAGAAGACTTATCTAGTCGGACATCAAAACCTCTTTGATAAAAATAGGATGTAGTTTTTATCATTTATTGTAACTTATTTTAATTTTAAATAAACAAATGAATAAATGCATTTTATGTAATACAAACTAAAATATAACCGTGATGAGAAATAAGTCTTCACATTTTTTTTTAAATGATAATTATTCCTTTCTTTTTTAAAAGTATTTAAAAAACAATTTAACACTTACCACTAAAGTTAAGAAATAAAATTAACAACATTAAAAGTTTCGTTAGATAGGACACGTGCATTCTTTCTTTCTTTTCTTTCTTTTCTTTCTTTTCTTTTCTTTCTTTCTTTCTTTCTTTCTTTCTTTCTTTCTTTCTTTCTTTCTTTCTTTCTTTCTTTATTTTCAATTCTGTTAACATGCTTTGATTTATCACCAGAAAACAAATCCTTTTTGAGTGTGTTTTTTACATTAGAAATATAGCCACATATAGATAACATCATGTATAACAAGTCTTTATTTAACCAGAAGACTAAAAACGGTACAACAGGACACGCGCCAAAACAATGGGATTGAATTTCGCACGGATTATCTGTTAAACAAATATCAAGACATCTTAATTTATTACCCTAAATTCTGTTGTGGTTAGAATACTGCTATAGAATAATACATTGTCAATAAAAAAAAATAACGCTCGATCTGTCATTTGATAAATCAGTATTTATAACAATGATCAAACAGATTAAACTAAAGGGTTTTATGACTTTAGATAATGTTTATTCAATAAATGCAAATAAACGTAAAAAAATACTTAATGTTAACGTATTTCATAAATTAAGTTATGATTTTTTAAATGTGATAATTTATGCGATGTGTAACGGTACGATACTGTACTGCATTATGTACTAGCACTGTACCAGTGTTATATTTGTAGTCGCACCGGCATTGTAATGTTGTGCCGCAGTATGATCCTGTACTGTACTGTACTGTGCTTTACTGTAGGTGTGCCGGACTGTAGGTCTACTGTACTGAACTGCGCTGTTTTTACTGTACTGTCATGTATGTCTACTGTACTGTCCTGTACTGCACTATACTGTGCTGTCATGTCCTGGAGGTCTACTGTACTGTCATATACTGCACTGTACTGTACTTTCATGTTGGTCTACTGTACTGTCCTGTACTTCACTATACTGTACTGTATTGCTCTGTAGGTCTTCTGTTTAGTCCTGTCCTGTAGGTCTACTGTACTATACTGCAATGTACTGCACTGCACTGCACTGTACTGTACTATACTTTACTGTACTGGCTGTCGCATGCCGTGATGTGATGTTATCATATATTATCGTATCGCACGCCATCCAGTCCCATCGTGTTGCACTTCATTGTATCTTATGGTGTCATTTCGTATAAAAATCGTATTGTATTCTTTCATAAATGAAGTACGGTCCTATTTTAAAATACACTGCATAACGTAAATATATACATGCACTTGTATTCTATAAATACTGAATACATTATCTTATTTTATATGAATTTGATTTATTTTAGATTTGTTAATGCACACGCACAGCAACTAAAGCGGGTCATTACAACTCATTCACCGTGCATTATCCTTGTTTTTTCTTTAAATTTTAAGATTTGACGAGTCTTAATCTAAATTTAGATTGAAATAATTAGCAGTACAGTTCAGTTTATTGTCTGCTCACACAGGAATAAAAACACGAGCCGTAAAAAACCGTCAAAACTATTCTCGCTGTTATAAATGAAAAATATTAAATACAAGATTTTTATCGAAAACATTTAGACATAACTCGACTACAAGTCGCATGATAACAGCCTAGCTTTATTTCCTCTAATTTTGCGGTATTTTTCTCAGTTTCTTTGAACTCTGTTGGGTTCTAGATTAATTTAGAGCGTATTAAATGTTTGGCAAACTTTTTCTGTGCCTGCGACTCAGCGATAGTCTTGTATGGGGTTTGTCAGGAAATCAAACATTGTGGGAACACTGTGTCCATGTTTGTTATATAAAATCGTTCAAGCAACATGATACACCCAAATCACAGAGGGATATGAATTTTAACTAACAATAACCACATGCACTGAACAAAACAAAACATATTTTTACCTATTTATGAAAAGTTAGGCATGTTGAGTAATAAACAGTTTTTCATAATTTGATATTATACCAATTACTAACTCGTATGACTTAGACTTCAACAGCCACCGTACCTATTCATTTAGAAAGCGTCTTGTTGACAAGATGTTTGATTGATCCTGGTCATGTTGACGCTCTAATTTCTTTTAAAGACACGGAAAGTGGTGAAATATGCCGAATATTCTGAAGCTTTTGATGTATCACCTTACGAGATGTTTGAGATTAGATAAATTATAGACTATAGAAATAAATACACCAAACAACCTTATCAAAATTACTGCAGACTCTTTTTACTGTCTGAAGTCTAATTTCGTGGTTCAAAATTTCTGTAAAGTTTATACACATCACTAATATATCCGTAGCATAATCTAAATATTTAAGCGATAGAAATACCGGTACTGACATATTAGGTAAAATACTATGATATTCGTAAAATCTTCTGTGTTTCTTCAAATACTTTATAATCTTATGCATTTAAATTCTCCAAAAGTTCATGCAGTTTGGAACTACTTAGATCACGAATAGATCTAGTTAAAAGAATAATTTTCTTTTGAAAAAATTAACTATCATAATTGTTATTGAATATTATCGACTTTAAGCACTAAAGTTTCGGTAATTTACTGTATTCAGGCACTTATTTCTGAATGATACTGACAGATCTGCTTGAAACATAGCATGGAGCTAAGAGCGTCCGTTCGACCCCGACAGTCATGGCAAAATGTTCCAGCGTCTGTTGATTTTAACTGATAAAAGCCCAAGCGTACATTACCTGATTGAAATATGAGGACATAAATATGTTTTATAATAATAAATCTCCAAGGCAAAAAGAAAGTTTTTTCCGTACCATTCAAATGATAATGTTTCGATATGTTCTCTTCAAATTATTTTGGACTTTTTTTCAATACTCACCTGAATATTTTTCCACGGTGTAATAGCATAATGTTATTAGAAATAAAGCTCAACTTGTCTTCTCTGTAGGACATTAATCAAACATTAACACAAATATTGTAAAACTCAACAAAGATAAATTGATAGAACGTTTTGCTGGAATTATTCCGCTCTCACCCTTTAAAACAGCAAATATGCATGCATGAGGGATTTATGAGATTTTAGGTTAATCTCGTTTAATCTCGTCCTCAAACGAGGTGTGGAATGAAGAACCAGTCTCGTGGCGCGCGGCGCAGCGTGAGGGTAACTATCTGTTGAAACAACTCACTAGCATTTAGATAAAATGTAATTTGTAAATGATAGCACAGAACATCCCTAAAACTTTACAGTTTGTTTGAAATCATGCTCCGTTTTGATGTTCGCTATCTTAGAAATATTAATGAGCAAACTGCCATTTCAATGACAAAAATATGATTTACTGAAAATTTTATTCGCCAAAATGTCGCCGTAAAATCCGTGCAGAAATGCTTTCAATTTCTCAATCCGGAAATGATGATTGGTAAAGTTATAATAAAGTTTAACAGCTTAACCGAGTACATATTGCATGTCTTCATCGTACATGCACAAATAATAAAAATCGTACAAATGGTCATTGCATTCCTATCGCAATGTAATAATAACTGAACTAGACTTACAAAAATAAACTGCAATTTAATATTTTATGTTTGGAATGGCAAATCTTTGAACAATTACTGTCGTCAAAAGACCAATAATGTTTGCTTTTCTTGTATCTTTACATAGTTTTCACATTTCTTATTGTTTTTGTCTGTTTTTTTGTTGTTGTTGTTCTTTTTTTGTCTTTTGCTTCCATTTTATGCGAACATTTTGATCTAAATGTCATACTTAAGATGGTCATACAAAAATGTAAGAATGTGAGGCAAAAAGAGTTATAACTACATGTATATCAAATATTTTGATAATTACCCTACATCAAGGGCGCATGTGTAAGAAGAAAAATACATCCGGGAAATCTACAGAGCAGACTATTTTATCATTCATCTATTTAAAACATTTAATAAACTATAAAACGCAATAGCGATAATCGTAAATATTTAACTCATTTTCTTCTGACTACGTAGCATTCGTGAAGTATGATGTTTAAAAATTATATTCATTTTGACAAGGAATTCTTCAACGCTATCATTACACTAACAGTTAAATGAACAGTGAATAACTCAAACATGCCTCCTAGGAGGGGTCTGAGACATCTACAGGGTAGTTTACAAACTTCCTCTTAGAAAATACTACGCTCAATCAGCAGTCAACATTGCTTGACGATCTTGTAGTCTGTAAGCGACTTCTAACGGAATAAGAATTTCATAGATTATTAAAACTTTATCAAACACCGTACAATTTCTATAATAAAACATGATTGTTAATATGGAGTTCAACGGGTACTCTCCTGGCACTCAAAGACACACTGCCTGATTAATTGTGATATTTTTACCACCTTTAAAGAATTACGTAGGTTACAGGGGCATCTAAATGTAGCGTACATGACCTTATGGTATCTGATACTGTGTTATTTTAACTCTTATATCTATGTATTGTTAGTGATAGTAATTGCAGGTAGTGGCACGATGGTTCTCAATATCATTTATTAAGAAAATGCAAGTTTTGCTTCATTTAAAGAATAGAGTGCTTTTTTAAAAGCAGTCTGTTAGCGAAATTTAAGTGTTTTACAAATGTTGTGTTCGATTTTTTTAAGAACAATTTAAAAAAAAAACATGTCGGAAAGCAATAGAGAGCAAATGGTGCATGCGCAAAATCATTGGTCACGGTTAAAATTCTACTTTTAAAAGCAGTATTTTATTTCGTTCCGGAATATTTTGTTCTGTTTACGTACAGTATCCATGTGTGTCATTTTTTGTTATAACTCTTCCAAAAATCTACCATACGGTTATAGAAATAACATAATTTTACTGTTTATGAATTTTATAAAATAAATTATAATTATCATAATTATATCAAATATAGCTTTATAACATTTAAAGTAGAAATTAGCTTTAGAAGATTACATCAACACAAATTTAAAACACATTCATCAAGTTAGAGTTTTAAAAAATTTATGTTATTTATTGTAAGCTGATGCTTTCTTTAAGGCCCATTATGCCTCAAAAATGCTTTTATTTTTATTTTTCAAAAGTTCCTCTTAAATTTTGTTGTTCGTTTATAATATCCAAAAAAGTTACTCATTGGCCAATTACCAGAACCATCTTTTTCATCTGTTACCTTTTTGACAATAAGTACAGTTGTAGTGTATTAGAAGTTTGTAAAGAAGTCAAAATAATACTTTGTTTGCATTTACTACTTTTATGGCCAAATTACATTGCATATCTATCGCTATTTTCTTCATGTAGCAAGCACATGACATTCTCTAAAACCATTATTAAAACATCACAATATTTATGTTTGCCCTTTCTAACGAAATAAAAAAGTAAATCGTTTCTGAGGTATAATGTGCCTTTAAAGTCACGAAGGCAGATAATAGCTTACCATTGAAACACAGTGAATCTATTCTTAGAACATATAATTATATATAATCTATTGTTGATTGGTTATGCCTAGTGCATTGTATATTCAAATGTTTTTAATCACTTTTATAGAATTAATTACATTTGTCTATGGGTTTAGATTTAAATTATACACTTGTATATTCATCGAAGTTGAAAATCTGCTACTTTATTCTTGGAAAATCAAAAGCTTTACCTTCAAGTTACTTGTAATGTTCCCGGAAATCTTTTGACAAAGAAATATGCCAAATATTTGATTTGTACACTACAGCTCAGTTATTTAAACAATTAATTGTAAGCATATCTGTTATTTATATAAGATATTTTAGGAAGTAGATTTGTCTATTTTTGAACAAACATTGTATACATTTTGAAATTTAAGGGCGAGGGAAACGCTAGTATTTTGTATTGTATTTTTTATTTAGTTTTGTTTATCGGTGCCATTTTTACAGCTGTGAAATGGGACAAAATAATCATTCACTCATGTTTTCATAAAATAATATTGTTTCCTTTATTGCAAGTACAATTAATAGTAGGTTTTTTGTTTGTACGAGAAACAAAAACAATATCAGTACGTTCAGTAATTTTTTTCTTTCTTTCAGAACCTTTCTAATAGAATAAAAATGAAATAAAAATAAAAAATCTCTTACAATGAGCCTCTAAACATCTGCCGCTAGACATGGAATAAGCATTTATTTCAGAAATAAATTAACATATGTTTTCTGTAGTAGCTATGTAACGGTTTTGAAAGACACTCAGGCAAACACTTAAACATTATAAAACGAGCATAAATAAAATTACGGGATGAACATCTTAATGTTTGGGCAGGCTGGAAAGCTTAAATGTGTGAGTTTTTGCACAGATATATATTATATATTTATATTCATTACTTTATGAATGAAGATCGTTGAGGATTTGATATCCCCGCCTACTTCGTATAAATGTTACAAAGCTGGAAACAAGAGAAACTACCTTCCTTACTATAGTTATTCTCCTCCCTGTATTTATGAACATAATTAATCAATTAATTTTTCCTTTGAATCCGTAAGTTTTCAGACAAATTTTATAACGAATATAAAACCACAGTCAATGTCTTTACAGTAAGTAATATAACAAACAATAACTCTTATATGATAGAAAGCACTCTTTTAACTGTTTATTGGGCGTTACCATATTCTATGAAAAGAAATTATGGTTTATAATTAACAAGAAAATTTTCATACATTTCTTGCAATTGCAGTCTTGGAAAAAAATATTGGAAGCATAAACTGTTAATATGTTAATCGATGTTAATTCGTTGGCTTAATACTACAAACCCGTATGTCATTTTTTGTCATTTTTAGAAAATCGCATTTGAAAGTTTGAACTGTAATAACTTTTTAATGATAAACCGTATAAAGATAAAATTTTCAGTGAATTTAGAAATCTGTATGTTGTACATATGTACCAAATTTTAATTCTGTGCATACAATTTTAAAGCTAAAATATCAAATAATTAATTTCAATTTTTCATAATAAATAAGAAAATACATACAAATTCTGAATTCTAAAACCCCATTCGAGAGATACGGGGTTGTTGACAAAACATTCAGGTCATTTCTACACCATAAAAGCGACATACGGGGTTCTAATTGAAACATTTGAAGCAAATTGACTAAGTGTAATAATTTTCGGCTAGAAACATAGCAAAAATTCAAGTAAAAAATATCATTAACTTCTCCTACTGTGTAAAATATTACACGTCTGTTTGAAAATCAATGCTACTATCAAATGAAATCTACATTAATTTTTCAAAAGTATGCACTTGTTATGTTACATGTTTATCAACCGTGGGTATTCGACGATGCGTTTCTGTCACATACCTATGTTGCTATTATGTTTCAATTTTTGATTTAGAGTGTACATTAAGTAGATGCTTTTCGTGCTTCAGAAAACAGCGTTGAATCTGAAACAATTTGTCCTGATAGCATCTAGATGTAAACAAAGTGGTATTTTGTCTTCCACTCAAGAACATCTAATAAATATAACTTTTATGGATGATCAAAATGCAAATGTAAAAATGGGTTCAGCTATATAGCTAATGAGTACCCTTTCAAAAAGTGTAAAAACTTGAAAATAAGAAGCTTTTTCTCATCGAGTACTCATCGAGGCCGTCCGAAATGGTTATCATCCGAATAAATGTAGTATTTACATATGTATCTATTCAATACATTTACTATTAATTCAAAATGATGTAAGAGCTATAAAAACTAAATCATCAATATATGTATATTACATTCAGGTAAAAATTACTATAATTATCTTTAAATAAATCACTAAAAGTTTTTCAAATATTTGATTGTGATAAGTAGGCAGCCATTACAGATGTGTCATGTATCACGTGGTACAAAATCAGAATGTTTGATTGGACGAGAAGTTACTGGGGTCTAGAATTAAAGTTTGATGTAAATAGCGAGTTACGGGTTTGTGGAATTGGAAATAAACATTTTTATGTTAGTTCTACAACTACATAAGTATGTTCACTGTGAAGAGCTCATTGAGACGAAAAAAATGATATAAAAATCTCAATTTTGCCAAAAATCGAGTTACGGGGTTGTAGAATTAACCCGACGAATTGTATCAATGTTTTATGTAACGAATAAATTGTTCACTGTTGAATATTATCGTATTGTCAATTTGATGGTCAAGAATACATAATTCATAGTTATATAGCTTATCACGTACATGTATGTGAAAGACATCATCAACAAAAATATAATATTATATAAATATTTCATATGTAAGTAATGGATTCCGTTTTCAATACAGGGCGTGGATTATATCATATCAAAACAAACACATTATCTTTGCTTATTTAGCATAAGAAAACATATATATCAAACATTCAAATTTCTTTTCTTCAAACATAAAGACATACGTTTAAAGGCATCGTGTACAATCGTGTTATGCAGATTTACTGTATAAACCACAAAAAATCATTTTCTCAGCCCCGATCTCATTTTTCATTCAATTGTATAAAGAATTTGTGTTTTGTATAAACAGCGGCCACCCAATTTTCTGCGGCGCCGAGTTGTGCATTGGAGAATGTTCTGATGTATTGTTATTTAGTGTCAGGAAAATAGATACAGTTCCTCGACAGAGATAAACAATGTTGTAAATATTTGTTCTATTTTATGTCTCTGGAAATTAATTCAGGCTAATTCACTGCTTTGCCATTCTCTAGTTGTACACGGGGTTGCATATTTCAGTTTCTGTTCTGTCGCTAAATTACTCAGACTGTATACGTTTTTACAAATAATGAAATAATTGAAGGAAGTTGTAAATATAAGCAGTTACAATAAGTTGAAAATGAGTGTATATGATTTAGTTACGTCATTATCTTTTTGATGTGTAATGAATTATGAATTATTAAGAGATATATAAAAAACGTTGAGTTAACAATTATATAGTTTACAGGTCAAGTATACTGATTGTGTCATTTAAGGAATATAACATTTTCTAGACATTTGACGACATATAAATACCGCTATATGTGTAATATGAGTTATACACATGTATTTTATTATGTATGTTAGCTATATTATATTACAATATTTTTTTTCAAATCTGGCAAAGCTATATGTGCTATAGGAATATAAGGTTATACGAGCTGTAAAAATAAAATGTTTTATGTGCTGTTAGCATATAGGTCATATGTGCCCTTAGTATAATCTAATTCACGTTGTCATATAAGGCTATATGTGCCATAGTTATAGCTATATGGAATGTCGACATAAGTTGTTTTATGTGCTGTATGCATACAAGGCTAGATGTGCTGCAGGCTTATATGAGCCGCGTCACGACAAAACCAACATAATGGGTTTGCGACCAGCAAGGATCCAGACCAGCCTGTGCATCCGCACAGTCTGATCAGGATCCATGCTGTTCGCTTACAAACCCTATAACAAGTAGAGAAACTGATAGCGAACAGCATGGATCCTGATCAGACTGCGCGGATGCGCAGGCTGGTCTGGATCCTTGCTGGTCGGAAACCCATTATGTTGGTTTTGTCATGGCGCGGCTCATATGTGTTTTGTCACATTGAATATTGAAATTCAATGTGTTGACTTTTTATTTACACAATATATATGCTATATAAATGTCGTCTCAGTACTCATTTTCATTCTATATTTTCAGACGCTTCCGGTATGGTGCAATCAGACGACAATTTATCCGACTGTGAAAAGTCTGACTCCTCCGCGGTAAAAAAGGAGTCCGTCAGTGGTGAATGTCAGATGATTAAACAACGGCAACGGAGAAAACCAAGGGTACTCTTTTCTCAACAACAAGTATTCGAACTTGAGAGACGATTCAAACAACAACGGTACTTGTCAGCACCGGAAAGAGAGCAGCTCGCAACACTTCTCAAACTTACTTCCACTCAAGTAAAAATTTGGTTCCAAAACAGAAGATATAAATGTAAACGTCAAAAATTGGACAGGAACTTGGAATTGTCAACGATGTCGGTTCCGCGCCGGGCACCAGTAACTGTGACAATGAGAGATGGCAAGCCATGCATGCTGGGAAACAGCATGCCGCCATCATATCCGTCAGCACCCTACAACGTTAACATGTTCCCGGCTTATTCCGCGTCGTACACAAGCCCAAGTTATAATAGTGTAAATATGGGCTCATTACCGGGTGTTAATCAGATATCTCCACAGAGCGGGGGTTATGTTCAACAACCTATGCACCAGCCAGGAATAAGGGCGTGGTGAACTTTGTAATAACTTAAACATATGATTCCCACTTAATGTGCTTATCGGCTCCGTGTTGATGAATGACACAAAAGTTATCCGACTGGAGAGTTTGGAAACAAAAATGGCAGAAACTGAAATCGCGTCGGTGTACCCAGTGAAATAAGAGAGCCATAAATTAAGCATCTGTAACTTGTTGCGTATGAATATATTTTCAGATCTATTTTTATTTCTGTCCGATTGTAGTATAATGTTATATTATTTTAATTAATGTAAGAATAAACCGTACATTGTACGATTGTACATTGTCGAAATAACGGAAACGTGTGACCCGTGTCACGTGACTGACTCATCATTTATCAATGTGTAGGAATGGAGTTGACAACGTATAGAGGTGGTTGAACTGCGTTCCCATTTCCGTTGGGAACGGATGTTGATCAAAGATATGGTTTTATTTTACACCACCAACAAAAACAAAAAAATACATATATATTTTCATTTCACTTTCAGTCATACTAGATATTGTTAACAAAATGCCACATGATAATGATAACAAAGTAATGCAAAAAAAACTGTCAAAGAAACTATTAAAACATTATTCATTATTTTTTTTTTGTAATTTTTCATCTCAGTGTGATTTTATATACATTTGTATTTTACTCGTGCACGGCTTGATTATCTCGTGCAGAGAGTTCTGTTTCCAGTGTGCCAATTAATGAGAATCTCAATTAAGATATTGTTATGTCTTTGATATTCTAGTCATATATTTTTGTCAAATTAAAACGAACTGTCATAATATAATATATATATATATGTGTATATTTTAATGAATTTTTGTGCCTTTTTCGTGCATTTTACCTTTTTAAATCCGTACTTAGTAACTATAATATTTTTTCTCAATATTTAATTATTTTTGTTTTATTTAAAATGCAATATATGAAGTTACAGCGATCTTTTCCGCCGACGTTTTCTCTCACAATTTCAGATTTCACTCAATAAAATATCATAGAATGTGATTCAGACCTTTTATACGGGGTTTTTATCGCAGTTTTAATCGATTTAACACGATAAGTATGTATATTTTTGTTTAACTTATACGCACGCAATCTGATGAAAATTGCTCATTTTGATATGGTAACATCGCTAACACCTGCATTTTATATCCAATTTTAAATTATAAATTGAACAATTTCTACACCCCTCTGGAATCGACATAAGAGTTATCGGTCTTTAAATCTTCAGATAAGAACTTTTATTGTGTAGATTTGTTGAATTAAAATTCATTTAAAAGACGAACTGGCAAATGAAATATTTGAAACGGAAAGATGAGTTTATAATAAGTACAGACAATTATGTTCCATTAAACTATTTTCTTGTTAAGGAAAAGTCCTTGACATTGAATTAGATCTAGTAATTTTCAAAAGAAATAAACTTGTCAGAAAATTTATGATTAAATATAATATTATCAGTTTATTATTTATTTATTTTGTTTTAAAACGTGTTGCGTCCGTTACAGAATCACGCCCACGTGACTAACAATAAACCAAATGACAATTTTTTTATTATGGAATATTTCTGGGATTTTTTTTTTCGTTACAAATTACCATTTGTACAATCATTCATTTTACTTCAATTTAAACCTCTTAAATCTTACAATTAATTAAAGTGAATATAAGTAATTTTCTTTATTTTGAAATATTTATTTCAGTGACCATTTTTTATCTGTCCATTTAGAGGATAGTTTTACATATGATTTAGTGAATTATAGATTTTGAGAGAAGTTTTCTTCATTGGTCAATTCATTTTAACGAGAATTGTCGCATGACGCGTCACTAACGCGCACGCGCACGCTGCAGACGTTCTAAAACCTTTATTGTATAAATAAATGTTATCTATGAAATACAAGATTCTGTCAGTGATGTAAAATTTATAAACTGTATTTTCCTCATGCAAATAATGTTTTTTTTATTATTAAGCATACGGAAACGTCAAAGTCATTCTTTTTTATATTTGACCAATGCAACACATTCAAAACGGTTTTTTTAGAAGTTCTCAAAATTCACTAAAATGTTAATCATATCTAATAAAAAAAAATAAAAAAAAAAAAGTTCTGTAATTTTCTTCCTCAAATTTGCATCGGTAGATATATGTTATATGTTAACAGCAGGTAAGACAACGTATGCCGGAAGTGCACTTTGTTTATTGATATATTCTTACCATACCTTTTTGTACCTATTTCTATTTGTATATGTTGTTTTTGTGTATATTTTGATAAAAAAAAATCGAGAACTTAATAAATCATAATTATAATATACAACAAATGTTTAACTATGCAATAAAATATAAATTGTTCATAACCATGCTTGTTTTTTATGTTATCGTCTGAAAGTAAAAAATACTTCCCAGCAAACTAGCTTTATAAAAACATTTGTTTTGGTACAGAGAGGTCACATAATAGGTTGAGAGCGGTGACCTAGGTGTTAATGTGTCTGCCTTTCAACCCGGGGATCATGGGTTCTAACCCTACTTGGATAACGAACTTGCTTCTAGATACGACACCAGTACTGGTTAACAGAAGTTCCAGGTAGCGACTTGTGATGGTTTAAATAAGTTTCAAACTTTCATCATAATCTAGTTAAAAAACATGTCCCGTTACACACTAATGGCTAGTCCCCCGGTATGTCAGTTTTGCATTTGATTTTAGTCATACATTTGTGTAAAATGTGTTGGAAGTGAGACAATGTTTTAGTTCAAAAAGTTTGCCACATGTAAATTGCGTAAATGCCTGTCTTTATTTGTGTGAGGTTTGTTCGTGGCCGAGTGGTTAAGGTCGTTGACTTCAAACCACTTGCTTCTCACCTCTGTGAGTTCAAAACGCGACAGGGACTTTGGATGATTTCATTTGAGGAAGCTATCATCTCCGTTCGTGCCTGAAATTATATACGAAAGGTCACCTGAGGTCTTCCTCCACCAGTAAAGCTGGAAAGTCGCCTTATGACCTATACTGTGCTGGTAGACGTTAAATCCCCCCTCCCGCCCCGCCATACACCAATCCATTGAAGGTTTATTCCCTTGTGTGGCGTGAAAAGCAAGTATACCTCGGAGGTTCGAAACACTATAGAATGTTTAACTGTTTCTTTCTTTGGAATGTGTCCATTTATCAATTACTGCAACTCCACAATAAGCTACACAATATAGCGATGTTTCGTCACACCAACCGTCTTATTATGTTTTGTGGGCTAAAATGAACACATTATGTACACATCTACATTTTACATGTACGAATGTTTACATTATCTTAAGACAAATAGCAATAAATAGTCAATAATGTATTTTAAATTCATAAAAACTTCGTACTTTCGGTTTCTCAGCGGCACGGGCTAACTCTTTGCTTTGATTTTTCCTATCTCAGGTACCCTCTTAGCACTGTATTAATAAAGTAATCAATATTAATTTGTACTTTTATTATCCTATTTTGTGTTGCTGAAACCGATTGAGTATGCGATAGAAAATGCGAGTTTACGTATACATTTTTGACTATTTATTGCCATTTGTCTGAAGATTATATAAAATGAAACATGTAATAGGTATGGTGTGTACTGAGGCGGTGGGCGTAGCAAATATTGCAATATTGTATAGCTTATTATGGAGTTGCAGTAATTAAAAAAACGAACAAATTCCTAAGAAAAACATAGTGTTCCGTGGTAAAACTTGCTATTCACACCATATATCTTCTTTTATCAGTAGAATAAACATTCACTGGATTGGTGTCCGTTGTTGAATGTACAGAGAGAGTACCGTTTTTTGTAGATTTCGAAGGGTACCGATATGGATAAGCACCGTGTTCTATGTTCACTATGAAAATTTCCTCGGATCCCTTGGACATCATTTGCTCGAAGATGACACAATGCCCTTGTGCATTTGTCTAGTCTGTAAAACAGTGACATATAAAATGATTTCCTTAAATAATCAAGGAAAATTGTAACGAAATATTGAAACTACGTCACTTCTTTAATGTCCTTACTTAACCTTTACCCGTTATAGTTTACACTCTTGAAACTTATTTAAAAAAAAGAAGTTTCACGTGCTATTTTATTGTTTAGGTTAAGACATTGAAACTTGTTCCAACGATGCTAGATGCTAAAAATGTATCAATAAAAAATCAGGGTTTAAACTTAAAATATAAGAGGTTTTACGAATCCTATCAGAATGAAGCTTCTGTTATTTAAAAACTAAAGACCGAAAACCATGTACACATAATCTGTGTTCGCAAGTAAGTCACATCTATAAATAAATAAATATTCAACAAATATAGATACAAACCCGATCGCTTTAAAACAAAAATTTATAATAGGAATAATGAACAATTCCAAAGTAAAAGTAACTCTATTCTGTATGTGATAAAAAATCAAACTCCTATAAATAGATAAATAATTAACTGATTCAAATATTCTGTAAATAAATGTAAAATGTGAGTATTATTCATGATCAGGTCAGCATGCCGGGCAATAGTTTCACAACCGGAGGATAGTTTCATTCCTGAACGATAGTTTTATTATAGAACGATAGTTTTATTACCGGACGAAAGTTCCTTACCGGACGTAAGTGTCACTACCAGACGAAAGTATTATACCGGACATTAGTTTTATTACCGGACGATCGTTTTGTTACCAGTCAGACGAAAGTTTCATTATCAGACGAAAGTTTCATACCGGACGATAGTTTTATTACCGAACGATAGTTTTATTACCGGACGAAAATTCATTACCGGGCGAAAGTTCATTACCGGACGAAAGTTTCATACCTTAAACTTTCATTAACCGACGAAGGTTTTATTATACTAGACGATAGTTTTTTTACCGGACGATAGTTTCATTACCGGACGATAGTTTTATTGCCGGACGATAGTTTCATTACTAGACGATAGATTCAAAAATATACTGGACGCTAGTCTCATTACTGGACGCTTGTTTCATTACCGGACGAAATTTTCATTACAGGACGCTTGTTTCATTTCCAGACGAAAGTGTCATTACTTGACTTTTGTTTCATTACCGGACGATCGTTTCATTACCGGACGATAGTTTCATAATTATAAGATGATAGTTTCATTGCGGGACAAAAGTTTTACTACCAGACTACAGTTTAACTACATTACCGGACGATAGATTACCGGATACTTGTTTCATTACCGAACGATTGTTCCATTACCGGACGATGGTAGTTTCATTACCGGGTGAATGTATCATTACCGGACGATAGATTTATTACAGGACGATAGTTTCATTACCGGACGATAATTTCATTACCGGACGATAATTTCATTACCGGAAGGATTGTTTCATTTCCGGACGTATCATTTCATAAGTAGGCGATAGTTTCATACCGGACAGGTTATTACCGGACGATAGTTTCATTACCGGACTATAGTTTCATTACTGGACGATAGTTTCATTACCGGACGATAGTTTCATTACCGGACAGATTGTTTCATTACCGGACGTATCGTTTCATTACTAGGCGATAGTTTCATTACCGGACAGATTGTTTCATTACCGGACGTATCGTGTCATTACTAGGCGATAGTTTCATTACCGGACAGGTCGTTCATTACTGGACGATTGTTTCATTACCGGACGATGGTTTCGTTACTGGACAAAAGTTTCATCAAAATACATGATCGTAGCTACAGCAGGTTTATATACAAACGGCCAAAACTCCATGTAATGACAATACAATGAAAACGCAATCTCTAAACCTTCTCAGCTTGTGAACGCTATTCTAAATCAAATATAAAAAAGCACTAGTTAGTGTCGTTAAAAGGTTTCTTATAAAAACATCCAAGTAACGCATACCAACTATATTGTGAAAATAAAAGCACCGTCTGTTTCTGCTATGCATTTTGCAAAGCAATTTATCATTGTGTGAATTGCGAACAAGAAGATTCTACACTTTTTTGAAGAAAATTTCTAAATTCACAAAGGGCCATAAAATCAGTCAAAATCCATCCCAGAGTTGACGCCCAAAGATAAGTTTCATGTAAAAACTTTCAGTTATTATGAAGACTGATGTTGCATGAAAACCTTGAACCTAGACGTTCAAAAAGTGCCATAATTCAGTCCAAATCAATGTGAGAGTTATTGGCCTTGGAAAGTGACCAGAAATATATTGCATGCAAAACTTACACCAAAAAATTTCAAAGTTGAAAAAAACAAAAACACTAAAATTCAGTCAAAATCAAATCCATGCTAGAGACATGGTCTTTAGCTAGTGACATTCAATTGTGTATTCATATCTTGAGTAATTTTGAAGGTTGATGTTGCATGCAAAACGTTAACCAACAATTATTCATTAATTTGTTTTGCAATATTTTTGTATTGTAAACCATAATTTTGAATGTTTGGCATTTCATGAAAATAAGAAAGTATACAATAAGCACCATTTTTGACACTTGATATAAGATAATGCTTTATTCGTTCTACCAGCTTCAAACGCGCACGAATAGTTTGTCTAGCCAGAACATATACTATTTTCCACTTATAAGTACAGAAGCGAAGCATGATATAGTCACTTCCAGGAATGAGCTAGAATGAAAAATAAACGTGTTTCTCCATTAGGAAATAGTTCTACAAGAGAGAAATCTTAATAAGTTCATGTATTTATCTGTAGGATTTATTAATCTTGCAAATTACAAAACTAGTAATCCATAAGTTCTTTAAGAACTTTGATTTGTACCTCTTGCTAACCTAAACGCTAATTACATCTTTACATGACGCGTGGTATTCCAAAATACGTGAACACGTGGCTCGTGTATCGTACAACAGACAATTTGCACGAGAGCATCGTCATTTTGTAAAAATTATCAATTTCTTGACAATGTATCAGAACTTCTTACCCATGAAAAACTTTAATAATAGTATACAACAACGGACGGAAGTCGCAGGCTGAGGTCCATTTAATATTTTCGGCTGACAATGCTATGTCGTCCGACGAACTGTGTGCCCTACCGCATGC
The DNA here is from genome assembly GCF_026571515.1 of Ruditapes philippinarum. Lineage (NCBI taxonomy): Eukaryota > Metazoa > Mollusca > Bivalvia > Venerida > Veneridae > Ruditapes > Ruditapes philippinarum. Next base: position 76,041 of record NW_026864469.1, on the reverse strand, counting down.
AAGTTCAACGGGGAAAGAAATCATATACTAATAGTAATCAATATTTCTAGTAAAATGAACTGGGTATTTTATATAAGTTAGTAATGATCTTTACGAAAGCCTAATAGTGTCAAATGAAATAAAAAATAAAAATACAAAGGCGTTATAACGCGAATAAAGGCGTTATTACGCGAATCAAAAGGCGTAATAACGCGAATAAAGGCGTTATAACGTGAATAAAGGCGTTATAACGCGAATCAAAAGGCGTAATTACGCAAATCAAAAGGCGTAATAACGCGAAAAAAGGCGTAGCAACGCAAATAAAGGCGTTATAACGCGAATAAAGGCGTTATAACGCGAATCAAAAGGCGTAATAACGCAATTCAAAAGGCGTAATAACGCGAAAAAAGGCGTAGCAACGCAAATAAAGGCGTAGCAACGCGAATAAAGGCGTTATAACGCGAAATGAAAGGCATAATAACGCAAATCAAAAGGCGTAGTAACGCGAATAAAGGCGTTGTAACGCGAACCAAAAGGCGTACTAACGCCAATTAAAACGAATTATAATGCCAATTTAATACCATATTTATACTAATCAAATGGCCTGGAAACGTAAGAAAGCAAGACCAATATTGATCTGAATTTATTCCTCAAGATATAAACTCGTATAGAATAATATAATATATATTTACAATAACTAACATTCCATTTGCGCAGTAATAATGCAAACTATTTGTCATAAACTAATGAAGACTCTTTAATATTTGCCAATTTAAGGTGTCTGGGTGCCTTATAGGTTTATTGGACTGGACGTAAATACAGTTAATCTGAATTCACATGTATCATATATTGCTTTTACACATGTCACTATAGTAAATGAATTTCTTTTCTTTTCTTATCTTATCTTATCTTATATGTGCGTCATATGTTCAATTATCTTCGGATATATCCTATTTGATTACCTTATAACATCTAGTATCTTCTAATTATGTGAATGCCATTCCTAATTAAGCTATAGGTAATATGCTATAGGTAACAAGATTTGGGAAAACGTAAGGTATAAGTTAGTCACATTAGGGTGATTATTGATAAGTATGTTTAAATGGGGGATAGTGTTTCAGTTAAGTCACAATTATAGGAGACATTCCCTTCTTTGTCTATGTAGAAAAGTATCTATAGTTGGGTGAAAGTTAACCTTTAATCTGACGAAAGCATTTCCTAATAAAAGATTTAAAAAATCAGACTGTGGCCTTAGGACGTATCCGTACAGAATTGAAAATAAAACGTACGTCTTGATCGATTTATTTAGATCAAATTGTTCTTCCTATCTTACATTACTAGGCCACGGTTTGGAATTTATATGGTATTAAATTAGCCTTTTGTTTTGCGTTATTATGCCTTTTGGTTCGCGTTATTACGCCTTTTGATTCGCGTTGCTACGCCTTTTTTCGCGTTATTACGCCTTTTGATTCGCGTTATAACGCCTTTATTCGCGTTGCTACGCCTTTATTCGCGTTATTACGCCTTTTGATTTGCGTTGCTACGCCTTTATTCGCGTTCTTACGCCTTTTGATTCGCGTAATAATGCCTTTATTCACGTTATAACGCCTTTGCATTTTTATTTTTTATTTCATTTGACACTATTAGGCTTTCGTAGATCTTCCTCGCCACCACGGTCTAATAAAAACATATTACTATAGTGCTCAATGTACTTTTTTGTCGAATGTTAACAGGCCCGCTGGCATGAATAATGTAAGGCTTTATATTGATGGATAAATGTGAACAATATATTACAATTCAATACTGTATTAAACTGCAATATTATTCCTATTTGAAGTCATATTTGAAAAATAACAAATAATGAGAGGTAACTCTAGTATGAATGTGGATAATTAACTTGCAAGGCTATCTTTCTTCCTTAAATTCTTTTCAAGAAATAATAAGTGATTTTGGGTATTTATCCGAAAACAAACATATTGGTAGCTTTGTATGTATTTTACTCTCTAAATGGAGGTTAGAAAGTTAAAATCAAGCATTGACAGTTGGCGCCAAACTAGTAAAAAACTTCGGATAAATTTTGTGAAAAATTTAAACGTATGACTGACAGTTCATTTGCCATTTAATGCACTGTGTGTAATTGATATTTTTAATGAATCAGGCAGATTCTTGAGTATACTGCACTTTCATAAACATGACCCATATAAGTATATTTCGGGTGTGATTTTTGGTGGTTGGGGGTAAATAAAAATTGCTGTCAGTCTTTATTAATTAGGAGCAATGCATGCAAATTGTAATTTTCTTTAACGTAGTTATGTCATATATCGTTGGGTAATGCTGAACAACTGGTTATCAGCCTGTAGAAGGATTTTGAAAAAATATTTGGAATTGTGTTTTTGGCCACACTGAACTTGCTCATTTTAGGTTTAGGCTTTCACTATCCACGGATGACCATGATTCGTTACCTTTAGCACTTTTCAAAATGATAAGTTTATACGCTAATATTTGTAAAATTCTGACCTGCGCTGAAGAATGGTGGCATGCCCACACTCACTGACAAAGGGATTGACATCCGACGTGCGACATGTATACTTTGACTTACAATGGTGAACATTAATGGCGAATTTTAACTATTAAAATACATTAAAGTTTATACATGTAGAAGTTTTAATTCGAATCCGACAAGCGTTTCCTCTGATCTCTATAACAGTGAGACAGTGACCTTTGACCTAGTGAAACCACGTCTTATTGTGATGCATAATTTGTATAAAATTAATTATAAGGACAGTACATGTTATTAATTTGGATGTATAAATTAGCCTATATAAATGAGCCTATTTCAAGATTATTTTAGGAACGAGCTGAAAGTATATTGACTAATAGTCCTTCTAAACATACTGGTATATTTCCCAACAGTGTAATGGTTAGTAATGATGCTATCAGATTATAAAATGTGTGATTTTGGCAGCGCAATAACTTTCGAACTGGTACGTATTGGTCGATTAAATTAAATATTTAGTGTACCGCATGCGCATTGTATATCTTTACATATGGTGAAAATTTACGGACTACAACTGTATACCAATGTAAACAAAAGATTGTACATGTATATTAAACAAGTAAGTAATATACTATTTTGTTATTAGATTTACGTGTTATTTGCACTTTATTTCATTTATTACATTAATGTCTATGATTTTATCATTCTGCGGTTTATGAACAGACAAACCATTTTCGTGTGCAGATTTTATGTTACATAATTTTATTCATGGCAGATTTAGGTCATTTATCAATCTATTTATATCATACAAACTGGCACAAATGTAACATATTAGTTTTAATTCGCCCTTACGACAAAACAAACGCGATATGTAATATATTGTAGGTGAATGTATAGTTATATTTCAAAAGACGCTATACATTTTGTATATTGTTATTCTGTATAAAAAGGAATTACACACAAACAAATAGTGATATTTTTAACGATAACATTAGTAAACGACGGAAAACGCTTGAATTGAATACATGTAATACAATAACAAAACTACACTCTTATTAAAATCAGCCCCTTAATTACTGCATTTTAGGTCAGATAAAATTCAGCTCTGGTTGTTTTCCTCTATGTTCACTGTGTAGAAACACATCTGCCGCAAAAATGATACACATTGAATTCTATTAGCTTGCAGTAAATGATGTGATTCTACACAGTGATTGTTGAAAATAAAATCTAGGTTATTTCACGATCAAACATTATATTACACTTTCTGAAAAAATATCAGTCTGTAATAATGAAGGGCATCGCATTGTTTCTGATATCACGTACGGTATGGTTATAGGTTTAAGTGACAGCCAGCCCGTCTGTACTTCAGTACTTCAAAATAGGACACCTTATATTATTTATGTTATAAAATATTTCTATTTTATTACAAAACTCTATCGTTAACATTGTTAATGAACATTAAAACCCCCGATCGTTCTACTGAATTTTATATAGCAATGCTGAAGCTTCATGTATTCACGAAATAAAATGTATCGCTACAAGTAACATAGCTGGACCGTTTTAATGGACTGACTTCAAACTGTTCGGTGAAAATTGTCTTTTGTATGTCATATTAAAATGACTCCGTTTAATTTGTTAAAAGTGTAAATAGGAAAACTATTGAGAATACATGTACTAGTATAAGATTTACGGTAGTGTAATTCTGTGCTCCTAATTTAAGACACACGCATTTAATTTATGTATTAAATGCAAATACGTTTTCCATGTATTCTACTATTTGGTAAACGTTCATATTTGAACGCCATGACTGTTGTGTGGCGTAATTTTCCGTAAAAAATGGTTGATAAATTACAAATATATACTGTAGAAGTTGCGGATTTTCAAATGCCAGAAATCGGTATTTTTTATGTTAATCATCATCTACCGGAAGTAGCAATTATAAAATAGCATCAATGATTTGATCGTAACACACAGGCGCTAGTCACATAATCAAATATTTTACATAACCGGTCTATATATGTATATAAAGATATATATAGACCGGTTATGTAAAATATTTGATTATGTGACTAGCGCCTGTGTCGTAACACAAGAAAATTTATTATATCAATTATTATATTTATTATATTATGGTAACTTAAACGTTCACTTTTGATATAGGTTGAACGCATTATTTTAGCCAGATGGAACGCGCATTATTGACGGCAGATGACGTCTGTCAACTCGTGCAGCGTCTGTATGGCCTGCGGACGATAAAACAGAAGACACTTGCAAGTTACGATGACGTCAACATTCACGTTATGGTAGATGTTAAAAGCAGCAATAATTATATTAAAGGTGTTTCAGAAGATGGATACGTACTTAAGGTTTTGAATACAGTAGATTCATCAAAAGTCAATTTTGTTGGTGGGTGAGCTTACTATTTAAATTAAAGTTTTCCTCCCAAACATGAATTGTGATAAGAATTGACCTGTTTTTTGAGTGTTTATTCTTTTCGCGGCATCGACAAACTACACTCATGTGCGCATGTGTGATCCGAAAGTATGGAACGCCGTGACTGTCTTATGTTATCAATGTTTTTGCTATCTTTTGAAACGATGATATTATTTTGTCATTTAAGCATATTATCATGTGCAATAAAATAATATCTTGTCTAAAGACAATGCTGACTTGTTCAAACAGCATATTAACTTGTCAAATAATCATTATGACATGTGCAGACAACATGTTAACTTGTCAAAGTATCATGATGACTTGTGCAAACGACATGTTAACTTGTCAAAATATCATGATGACTTGTGCAAACGACATGTTAACTTGTCAAGATTTCATGATGACATGTGCAAACAGCATGTTAACTTGTCGCATTATCGTGATGACATGCTCATAATACCTTAACAAGTTAACATGTGTTTTGCACAAGTCATCACGATTCTTTGACAAATTAACATGTTGTCTGCACAAGTCATCATGATACATTGACAAGTTAACATGGCATTTGCACAAGTCATCATGATACATTGACAAGTTAACATGCTGTTCGCACATGTCATCATGAAATGTTGACAAGTTAACATGTCGCTTTCACAAGTCACCATGATACTTGGACAAGATAGCATGTTGTTTGCACATGTTATCACGATGAACTGACAGGTTAACATACTGTTTGCACATGTCATCATGAAATTTTGACAAGTCTGTATAGCATTTGCACAAGTCATAATTAAACTTGGACAAGTTAACATGTCGTTTTCACAAGATATCATGATACTTGGACAAGTTAACATGCTGTATGCACATGTCATAACGATAATTCGACAAGTTAACATGCTGTTTACACATGTCATCATGGAATTTTTACATGTTAGCATGGTATTTGCACAAGTCATCATGATACTTTGACAAGTTAACAGTACGGTTTGACATGTCAGTATGATACAAGATAACATGTCATTTGCACAAGTCATCACGATTCTTTGACAAGTTCACATGTTGTCTTCACAAGTCATCATGGTTATTTGACATGTTAACATGCTGTGTGCACAAGTCATCATGATACTTTGACAAGTTAACATGCTGTTTGCACATGTCATCACGATAATTCGACAAGTTAACATGTCGTTTGCACAAGTCATCATTAAACTTTGACAAATTAACATGGCGTTTGCACAAGTCATCATGACACTTTGACAAGTTAACATGCTGTTTGCACATGTCATCACAATAATTCGACAAGTTAACATGTCGTTTGCACAAGTCATCATTACATTTTGACAAGTTACCATGTCATTTGCACAAGTCATCATTATACTTTGACAAGTTAACATGTTGTTTGCACAAGTCATCACGATACTTTGACAAGTTAGCATATTGTCTGCACATGTCATCATAATAATTTGACAAGTTAACATGCTGTTTGTACAAGTCAGCAAGTTCCTTTGACAAGACGTGATGTAATTTGCACATGTTAACATGCTCAAACGACAAAATAATATTATCGTTTCACAAGTTAGCAAAAACATTAATAACATAAGACAGTCACGGCGTTCCATACGAAAGGCTAGTGGTATAATACGAAATTGACTAAATTCTAGCCGGAGTTTAACGGAGATACAGTTGTACCGTGTGCCCACCCTTAAGTTATAAGTTGTTTTTTATAACCAACGTAACCAGCTATTTGATTTTGTTTTGTAATATTACTGAAACATTTTAATAAAATATCTATATTGTGTGCACCTGTGTAACTTAATACTTTGTACTGATCACTAAAGTATATTTTTCAATAACTGTTATATTTAAGTGATACATGGGTAGATTTTTTACTTTTTTACTATAAGGTAACTTATACGTACATATTTTCAGCATATGACGGTATTTAAAAATGAATTGTAAATACTTTATGAGCGTCTTGCTAGCGTTAGAACATCAGTTGACATTGAATTGCCTCTCTTGCTTTGCCTTCAGGAAATCATTAAAAGGAGTTGACCAGCCTTTCCTTATTTTCTATCTGGAAATTTAACCTAAAACTTAACTTTTTTCTTCACTGAGAACATATGTAGTGTTCAAAATTTTGCCAAACAAAGCGATATACTGTGCTTGACAATTTTACCATTATTCAGTACGAATAAGCGAACAACAGAAGATGGGTTCTTTCTTATTCTATACAAATTAGATAACTGAAAGGGCGACAATTAGAAGGTGATTATGCTGGCGTGATGATGCTAAATGAAAGTGATGTTGAAGGCGACGATGAGAACGATAACTATGATTTAAATTTATGATGATGATGATAATGGAAGTGATGTTAGTGGTGGCGGTGATGATGACAATGATGTTGATGGGAAATATTTGATTTTTGTGGGTCCAAATGATATTGAAAGTGATGTTGGTAGTGGTGATGCTGATCATAAATTTATACATTTCTTTTCATATTTTCTTGCAGGAGCTATGCATGCCGCTATTGAACAGGTATCAAAAGCTGGTATCGTAACTTCACATCCGGTCCCAAATATTCAAGGGGAACTTTATTCAACAGAAAGTCTCAATAGTAGGTCAGGTGAGTTCTACAGCTGAAAGATATGGAAAGATCTATGAATTCAAACCATATTGGCAATTTCTATCATGTCACCTATTTTTATTCGACGTTATTATGTATTTCAAGGGTTTCTGTATCAAAATGATTAAGTTGTAAATCCGAAAGTACAGACTTACTATTTTTTTCAGTATATAAATATAATTATGGCAAAACCTTTATCAAAACTGCACAGAAATTAATAGGTTTGCCTTGTTTGCGACAAAGATAAGTTAGTATATAGCTTAACGTTGCGTAACTTTTCCGATGATGACCGAATTTTGAATTATTATTTTCATCACAACAACACATGTTTAATATTTCTTCAGGGAAAGAAGGTTGTACGTTTCTTGTGAGACTATTCCAGTTCGAACCTGGATTGTCCTTGACGGTAAACCATACACGGTAGAATTGTGCTTCGAAGTTGGCCAACTGACTGGAAGGCTAAGCAACGTGCTTAAGGTAAAAGTTCAATCCTTGCTTGCGCCTTTATTTTTAAAATCAATGTGCATTTATTTATTTAAGCGAGATTATCATTTTAAATTGTTCAACAGTGATACCACACTTTTTACATTGAGAAGAAGAAGGATGTCCTGCATTACTAGAATATGATGAACAGTTAAACAGGGTGATAATACCTTAGGAATTTTCTCCAGTATTGTTTTGTTTTTTAAATATAAAATTTTATTTGCCAGACCTACTTCTGAAGCAGTGTTGTGAGTTTGGTTTACCGTTGCGGTTGCAATCATTAGAACGGTCATATCTGGATAATTAATCTATTCATTTCGAATAAACTTTAATTTTCGGGTTAAATACATTTTCAAGACACCTAAGGCTTAATAAGAACAATGTCCAAATTACAAATGCATCTAACCATTTTACAAAGCTAGTGTTACTTTCATCTGCCAATATTATTTAACAAGTTTACATGTTTTGTAAGAATTTTGAGCATCCAGGTTTGGTGAATCACTCCAGACACTGGAACCTTAGAGAAGTAATGAATATGGGAGACAAGATAGACTGTATTACTGATGTAGGGGATAGAGAACTCGTCAAGGATGTCGTAAAACATTTCACACAAAACGTTGCCGGAAACGCAGGAAATCTGCTGCAAGGTAAAATTCTGCGTTTTTAGATAATTGAGTTTTAAAACTAGATGTTATTCTGCTTCATAAGCCTAAATGCGCCAACGCTTAACGAGTTTAGAAATTTATGTTACGTACATGTACAATTAAGTTATCCTTATCCAAAGCCGGAGGAAAAGTAATGTAATGGTATATGATATAAATAACCTTCAAGGGAAGACCCAGAGAACTTGTGGGTCAACCCTTTTGCCAAATTTGTTATACCATTGTATTGTAACTGTCTTTACATGTATGTTTATGTTTCTTTTTTGGCAACAAAATATCTTTTCATCAAATGACCGATTATTACAGCATAAGAAGTATGGACAAAAGTGCTTTAATATCCTTAGTTACTTCAAAGCAGCACTCTTTCTCTCAAGTTATTATATTTTAGATTTTTTTAGATATACCGATTTTTTGATGAACACTTCACTGTTCCATGAATACAGAAACCATGACGTTTTGGTATGCTTGGCTTCTGGTATAGTTCTCTAGTTACTGGTATTTTATTCAGGCTGTGTTCACGGAGATCTGAACGAGGGTAACATCATAGTAAATGGTGTTGAAGTTTCAACTGCTAGTGGAACAAACACGGAATATCACGTGCACGGGGTTCTTGATTTTGGCGATTTGGTGCACGAGTTAATAGTTTATGAATTAGGTATCGCAATTGCGTATATGATGATAGAAACTACAACTCTAGAGCCAATAGAGGCAGCTGGACATACCTTGGCCGGATATTTTAACACATTTCCGCTTCCGGCGGCCGACTGTCAGGTTATTAAAGAATGTATATGTGCACGTTTAGCTCAGTCTGTAACATACGGAAGTTATGAGCATAAATTAGACCCCAGTAACACATACTGTCTGAGAACTTCAGAAAAAGGCTGGCCAGTATTACGTCGACTCTGGAAAATTCCAAAGAGTGAACTTTATACTTACTGGGAACAGATTTTACAGAATTACTCATTGAAAGCTAACTTCTGAATTTATAAATGGCAAATTAAAGATTACAAAATAAAAAAATGTCTAAATCATGCAATTCTTTTTTTATATCTTATGAAATTTACATCAAAATGAGGGGCGTCCGTCGCCGAGTGCTTATGGGTTCGAATCCCGGCAAGGATTTTGGATTCTTTCATGTGAGGAAGCTATCCAGCTAGCTTACGGAACGTCGGTGGTTCTACTCAGGTGTCCGTTCGTGCCTGAAATAATGCACGGAGGAGCACCTGAGGACTTCCTCCACCAGTAAAGCTGGAACATCGTGGTATGACCTATACTGTGTCGATGTGACGTAAAACCCAAAACAAACAAACATCAAAATGAGCAGGATTACAAAATTAGGAAATGCTGAAGAAGACCTTTTGTGCTTTTCTTGTGCCAATGGACAATTGTACTATGTTTTGTTTGAGAAACACTGCAATGGTCATACAGGCAGTTGCCAGCTTTACAGTTGGAGAAGGCACACTGACATAGGCAGGTTACCAAGAAGAACCACTAAATATCTTAAAGCTAGAAAGTATTCAAAGTCACCGTCAAGTTTCAAACATAGCAAATTACAAACATAGCACAGTAAGAGGCATGTGATATGAAGTCAGTGAACCTGACCAGTCAGCTTTTTTTTTCAGACACAAACAGTATCTTAGAAGCATCATTGTCCTTCAGAAAGCCAGAAAAAAGCAAGTCCCCAAACTACGCAGACATTTTTTTGTTGGGATTTACATTACACTAACATTGTAAAAGTCAAATGGTGACTTTCCAGCTTTACTGGTGGAGTAACACCACAGGTGACCCTCCATACATTATTTCGACACAAACACATACCTAAGTAGAACCACAAACGTGCCATAAACTTCCTGGAAAGCTTGCCCACATGAAAGAAATCATAGTCCCTGGCAAGACTCGAAACTCACAGTGGTGTGGGTCAAGTTATTTGTAGTTAACAACCTTAACAACCTGGCCACAGACACCCATAGTGCCAGACATCAGTTTATAATATGTACATGTGCTAGAAGCTAAAAAAGAATGCACAATCCTTTTCTTGGGGAAATTTTTTTAAACTTTTAAGTGGCCAACTCTTGCAGAAAGACATAGCCTTAGGGAAATCATAAATAATCAAATCTCTGAAAAGAATACTGAATAATATTAGGAAAATATACACATTTTTATTTCATTAAAAAAAAACAAGAATTGAAATAAAAAACTAATCAAATACACAATATTTTTATCATTTCATAATTTGTGGTCATCATATAACAAAACAGAATTATAACTCCAGGAATACAATAAAGAATAGTAAACATTTTATTATAGTAAAATGTACATAAAATATTTCAGTAAGCATCATCTGACATTATAACAATTACTAGTATCCATATAACAATTATATTAATCATTACAGCTTACTTTTTCAATTGTCTAAATTCATAAAATTATAATGTAAAATTTAAATGCTACTATTTCTTATTTGATAAACTAATAAAAAGTTTTTATAAATGTTACTTGTTCATGAAAATGTTCAGTATTTTCCTACTTTGAAGAGAGATGAAAGCTTAAAACATCATTTTTTATCAGTTAAGAGTTTCAATCTTTAACGCTTCTGTTTATCTGTTTTGTTTGATTGTTTAAGTCACATCAACACTGTAATGGTCATATGGCAACTTTCCAGCTTTGCTGGTGGATGAAGACCTCATGTACCTCTCCGTGTATTATTTCAGGCACTAACAGGTGCATCTATCGTAAGCATTGGAAGTTCCTGACAGGATTAACAGGTGAGGGGCACCCCAAAGAGGTATGGGGCATGTTAGTGACCTTAACCACTCGCCCATGGATGCCAATTAGGCCTATTTTGAAAAGTAATCAATCTTAAAAACACTCTCTCTCTCTCTTGTAGCAAAATTGGTTGAAATACTTCACCAATGTCTGAACAAATTTAGGCAATAAATAAATCTATCATCTTAAAAAAATTTTCCTGGGATCAATTTAGTTTTGAATAAGAAGCAAGTTTGTCTGACAGTTTGAGTTTCTGTGATTTTTCAATTATCAGAAATTCAATGATTATTAATTTTAAAAGTAATGAAGTCTCACCAATTTACTTCAAATAAAATACAGTTTAATTATCATTTACTTCAGCCATTTCATTTTTAAAAGTCTTAACAAATTACATGTATTAAAATCAGTACAGTGGCTACAAGTTTATTGAAGGCGTCCAATTGCAAGGTCTCTTCATTTTATAAAGGTCTTGTCATTTTTATTTTTGTAATTAATCAGTAGCATATCTCCATAATTATTTTAGCAAAATGGTCTCAACAATCTAATTCGTGAGATCAAATAGTGGTGTAAATCCAAGATGATAACTAAAAATCTCTGTCATATAGCATTTCACAGTACAACCCTTTCATCACTCTTGTCTTCTGAACACAAATTTAGACTCCACATCTGACAGCTTCTTACTTGCCACAACATGCTTGAAAATGTATGAACACATTTCAGCTTCTATGCTCTATACCCACAAATCCCTTAATTGATATTTGCCCAATGTACACTAATGGTCGCCTGGGAGACCAAACAGTTTGACTGTACCAGCATCTCTATCACGATCACGTTCACTTTTATCGTCACATGCGAAGGCTAAAAGAGGTTTTTTGGGATTCCATGACACTGTAAATGTTGGGGACTCACAAGGTACCTCTGCTATTTTCTCACCTGAAAATTATTAATAAATAGAATGTAGTATAACTCCATGGACCATGCCTTTAATTGCATGAAAATAGTGTCTGAGAATAAATAATGCAAATCATTATTATTCGTTAGACACTAATTTTCATGGTTTTTTATGGATAGGTCAATTAATGAATTTTAGATCCAATGAAATCTTATTTCGTCTGCTGTACAAATACATGTATTTCTTATAACATAACTTGCATTTTCCTTTTTTGTACAAACAGACAATCCATGAATATAAGGATCCACAAAAAATCTTCTTTCACAAAACGCTAAAATTTCATGCTGACGAATTCAAGTGACTTCACAGTATAAACAACAAGAGCTGTCAGTAGAACAGTGCACCAGACTAACTCAGAACTTGACAGTAAGCACCAGACTAACTCAGAACTTGACAGTAAGCACCAGACTAACTCAGAACTTGACAGTAAGCACCAGACTAACTCAGAACTTGACAGTAAGCACCAGACTTACTCAGAACTTGACAGTAAAACATGAATCTGAATAATGAGAGTAAATAAAGTCTTGAAGGTGACAATTTCATTCAAAATACATGACATAGTTGTGCTGTCTTGGATAGTGATTTTCCAATTATAATTCCAAAGACAAGTGTAAAGCTTCGAGTGAATACCTCCAGTACCGGGTACTTATGAAGATTGGTGTTTCATGTAAAACTTTGTCAACAAGTTTTTATAGGTTCACAAAGAGTCATTTAGTCAATATCCATGCCAGAGTTATGGGTGTTGGACAATGCTTTCTAATTATGACCCAGTATTAAGCTTTAATTGAATACCTTAATTATTTTAAAGATTGATATTGCACGCAAATCCTTAACTACAAATTTTCAATGCCAGTTATGAGTTATGTGCCTTGGATATTGTTTGACAAATACAAACCCAAAGACATATGTAAGGTTACAAACAAATATTTTTACTTTTAGTGGTTCATGAGATTATGAAAATGTACCACAAGTAAAATGCAAAAACTCAAACTGTAAAGCAATAATATGAGTAAAACAATTCTACTTTAGTTGAGCTAAACACTGTTTGATTTGAAAAAAACTAAATTTATCAGCACATATAAACCAAACTAAGACTACTAAGATCATGATAATATAGAGTATAAAGAAGAATTTATACCAGTTTCAACTTCAGATATATCAATAACAAGATCTTCAGATGCTGCTGCTAACATTTTACCATCATGACTGAAACTCATTGTACGTACTGGCCAATCTAACCTAAAATATAAGAAGATATATATTATCACATAAATTACTTGAACTATTCATATAGTACTAGCAAATTATTATATAGTCATGTCAACTTCTACTTCTTTCGTTTTGAGATTTTTTATATTGTACATATACGGTAATGTCTTAAAGAGGACTTGTTTATTATAAATATTTTCTGATATCAATTATGAAAGACTAGTGTAAGTCTAGTCAAGTCAAACTGCATGAATGTAAAGGTTAGTTTGGCACTGTTCTGGTGGCACAGGCCTAATGACATACAAGTACATTCAAACTGTTACCAACTCCCTAAATTATTCTCAACAAGAGCATCCAATGTGGTATCAACGCTCACCTGTGAGAGCAATCACTTTCAATAACCAGTTTATATAAGCAGTCTTCAATAAGGATGGGGCATAACTTCAAACATACAGCTTTCAGACTAAGATTAAATCCCTTTGTTTTATAATTGCACCCTGTTATGATTGCAGGTACCAGTATTCAAAGTTTAATATGGATATCTTTTTAAATGTTTCAGTATTTGGCAACAGTTATGTTTTTGTCTGACCATGAAACTATGACTAGCAATCACAACAGCTCTACCTTTTCATTGAAAAAGACAAGCTAAAAATTAAACGTAACTTTATGGCCCATTCACTGGAAACAAATGATCTCATGCTAAGACTCACAGTAGTCAATGTAAGACTATTTGAAGTAAAAACAAGCTTCATTTATCATGTTTATCAACAACCTAAATCTCTCTGTAGGATGATGTTTTCACTCTTGCAATAAAAAGTCTAGCTACACCCACATCATTACCTACCTTGATATAGTTCGTACACACACCAACTCTGAGAGATTCCATAAACTGACTAAAGCATCGGCACTTCCTGTAGCAAAATACTGGCCCTTTGGATCAAACTCTATACAAATACAATTGGCAGGATGTGCATTTAGAACATGTTGTGTTTTCAAATCAGGATAACTGAAAATAAAACATACTCATAAATTAATAAGAGTGCCAAGATGGCCCTAGATCGCTCACCTGATGTTCAAATTCATTCGAGCAATTACCTAAACAAACATCCTGACCAAGTTTGATGACAACTAAGTCAAAAATGTGACTACTAGTGTGTTAACAAGGTTGTTCCATATTTGGACAGTGTCCTAGTTTTTGTCCCCAAGTGACCCATATTCGAACTTGACCTAGAAATCATCAAATCAAACTTTCAGACCAATTTCCAGGATATTTGGATCAAAACAGTAGCCACTAGTGTTCACAAGATTTTTCTTTTTTAGCTCCTGTGACCTAGTTTTTCATCCGAGATGACCCATGTTCGAACTCAGATGAGCAAATACCTAGACAAGCATCCTGACAAAGTTTGATGATGACTGAGGCAAAAATATGACCACTAGAGTGTTAACGAACAAATGTGGACAGACGACGGACATTCAATGATCCTAAAAAGCTCACCCTGAGCAAGCTCATGTGAGCTAAAAATGTATGTAACAGCTTCAAATGTCATTTGTATGACATACAAGTTGTTAAAACAGAATGCAAGATCTTATAAGTTATCTCTTCTGATTTTTTTTTTACTTCAATAATCTCCTTCTGAAAATATCAAACAATTCTTTTTGAGTACATGTATCTGCACTACCTCACTGTATATTTCCATGTCTATATTATTATATTTCCAAATTACTTCACTTTACAATCCCTATTATATCAAAAGTAAATTATACTAATGCTATGATCTAAATCATATCTATTTAATCAATATAAAAAGTTCCCCACAAAAATCTGCTAGTTTTTTTTCTGTTTATGTGTTCATTGCAATTTGTTATCTACTATTCTAATATTACACATTGTTTATATTGTAGTTCCTATAAATTACAATTTTATATTATTCTTTAGGGCTGTGTATTGCAACCAGGTTGCGATCTGATCCAAGATTCAGTCCTGATGACTCATAAATCCTACCATGGATCATCTAATTGTTCTTATTATACAAAAAGAAATTAAAAAGTTGTTTAAATAACATTTTAAATGAATAAAATAAAAATACATTTTTAAAATGACTTCTACATATTTCCTTTAAAACAGTGTAAAGTTTAAGTTTAATTGAAAAGAAATGTTAGAGTACAGGGTAAATGCATGTAATATGTAACAAGACATTAAAGTAAAACAGTTATACAATAGTTTTTCTGAGGGCTTTACAAAATAATAAGAGAGACATTAGAATGTTTCCAAATATAGATGTGAATTGCTGTCATGGATCTTAGGACTAACAAATACATTTGTACCCAATACAAAATTGCCAAGGTCTGAATCGCCAATATCCGAGTATCCAAGAAATCACTACAGCCCTATTATTCTTTATGTAAGTTTTGTATGATCTGATTAACCTCATTATCAAAACAACAACATTTCTCCATGATAGATTGTACATGCACAATATTCTCTAAACACTGAGGTGTAAAAACTCACCTTAAAATGTGTATAGAACCCTGACCACTGGTGAGGAAGAAAAGATCCCCGTCTTTATTCCATGAGATCTCATTGACTTCAAAGTTATACTGCTGGTCTAGGCGTGACCTGTGAGTTTTGGCGTCAATAAATGTGATAAGATCATCTTTGTTTCCAACAGCTATAGTGCTGCCATCTGGTGACCAACATATGTTTATATTTTCTCCTGAAATAAAAACAAATTGGTAAAGAATGAAGAGTTACAACAAATCATCACCTTATGATAGGTTCAAATAATTTATTAATGATTACTAGTTTCGATCATATCAATGATGAAATAAAAACAGTCTAATTTATCAGTATGACACAGTCATATTTGATTAAACTATTTGTCCCCCACCATTCGTGTGTGGATTCAGGGCAATCCTATTGGGAAATCTTTTTGTCATGAAATAAGTGTCGGGGAAAATTGAATCAAAATAAAAATAAAAAGTAGCAGAAATCTGATTTTTTTATATTCATCAAGTCTATATTGGGAGCAAAGGAAGTTCTTGAGATTGAGAATGGATACATTTACTTTAAATTACATGTACCTTTTTTATTTATTTACCGTTTTTACTTTTTTAGCTGGATTTTTACGTGACACCAACACAAAATCATATGACGACTTTCCAGCTTTACTAGTGGTAGAATACCTCAAGTGCCTTTCAGTACATTATTCAGAAGTGAAGGGTCAAAAATATTAACCACTTGGCCAAAAACATCCCAATTTACATGTCTTAATTTAGGGTGACTAATAAGAATATGGTATGTGTAGATATTGTGAAGATACAATTTTCTTTTGTCAATCTATGTCTGGTTGCAGTGTTATTTTCCCACTTTAGCTGTCTTTTTTGGGGAAATAATACTGTAACCAGAGATCATTTCACAAAAGAAAATTGTATGTTCACAATATATACACATTTCATATTTTAATTAACTACTATCTTGATAGATTTTTAACATAGTAACACTGTTTTTACCATATAAACCATTGCTGACAAATAACATATCAAACACTTTATAATTTATTTCACAGTTATTCTGAAATTAATACATCTAGTTTTTGACATCTTTGCCCTATCATGATATAAAGGTAGCAGAATGACTAGAATAGTCTCAGGGTTGACTGCAAAACTCTAGTAATTCATATGAAATAAAGGACAACAGTTTTGCATTCAAACCTCGCTATTTTAAAATGAAACCTAAATTTTTTCCAGAATATTTCTGAACATGTTATTATATATTTCTTCATTGCATTTCATTTTCACGGAAAATAACAACAAATTATTAATGCACTCTTTATGTAAGAAGAATATAATAAGAAAATCAAAATTTAAAACAAATCCAAATATTGCTCCCTGGTGTATTAATCAAGAAAAGTACAAGTAAATTCTGCCACTAAATTCCATGTAATTAACAATATTTAAAAGAGCTCCACTGAAGTCCAAAAGGTGAAAAAGCTTAAAATTTAAAAATCTAGCATCTTAAAAAATGTATAGTTATGGTTCATGCACTCCCTCTCATTTATCTACATGTATGTGTGAAGTGTCAATAAGAGTGCATCAATAAATTCGTAAACTAATTCAATAGCCACGAAATGTTTGAATTCAAGTACCTAAAATGATTAATCCTTCTCAAAGTAACATCCCATGCAGGATTTACACTTGTCCCATCTCTCAACCCATGTCTCAATACATGTTGTAGCCCGCCATGTGACATCTCCTGCAGCTGTCTGTCACGGCACACCTCAGTTTCTCTTAGACTCAAATTTCGTACCACGAAGACTGTTTTTTAATGTTGGAAACAGCCAAAAGTCACAAATTGCTACGTACAGGTTGTAGGGTGGGTGAGGTAACAGTTCAACGTCGAGTTTTTCTAGAGTATCAATGACAACGTGGCTTGAATGGCTCGGCTCGTTGTCATGATGCAATATGAATCCGGACCTAATTAGATGTGGGCGTTTCTCCTTATTGCCACCATGAGTTCCGTTCTAAGTAATGTTGCATAATAGTTCCCAGTGACTGTCACTTTGGTAGGAACAAAGTGTTTTATCACTACACCGTATGTATCACAAAATATAATGGCCATAACTTTCCCGGCTGACTTGGAAATTATCGCTTTTGTAGGGGAGGGTAGGAAGGATGCTTCCAGACAGAACTCTGACGTTTGCTTTCCTGTTAAAAAAAGTGAATCTAAATTTCATCACATGTTATCACTTGATTTAGAAAGTAATCTCCTCCGTCACAATACCTCCTGTCGTACTGCTGACACATTTTCACCCTTATCCCCATCTGCTCTGACGTCAAGAAACGAGGCACCCATCTTTACTAAAACGCAGCACATTTCTTATCTATCAGTCATAATGCCCTGAGCTGTACCATATGAAATAGCGAAACTTATCTGCTTCATGCTCCACACTTACTCGTCTATCTGGAAGTATGTACTCCTGAATGGCAGCCACTGTTTCTTCATCTGTTACAGTCACTGGTCTACTTGCATGACTGACGTCTTCAGTTGCCTCTCTACTGTCTTTTAACCGCTTCATCCACTTTGAAATGGCAACTTTTGACAGAGCCGCCACTCCATAAACTTTTTGCAAATTTTCAGGAATATCGGAAAAAGACTTTCCGAGTTTTTTGTAAAACTTTATAAGGAAACACTGTTCATTGACGCTGTGTGACATCATTTTCGAACGGATGACCGTAACTTGACGTCATTTACGGTTTATGATGTCATAAGTGATGACGTCAAAGTTGTGTACATAGTACTATTCAATTTGAAATGATCTGTTTTCACAGCATTTAAAGTTTCATTTTAAACGGACCAGTAATTTTGACGCTATTGAATTAGTTTATGAATTTATTGATGCACCCTAGTATATGATAATTTTGGAGTTATACTGGGACAAGCAGTATTAAATTTTGGGAGATAATTACATGATTAATCTCATTATCTTCACAGTTACTCTATAATTTGTGCAACACTAACAGATGTTCCAACATTTTACATTCATGAGCCTTTTTATGGGCCTTTTTTACAGGCCTTTTCTTTGATCCTCATGTGTCATTTTATCAATAAACCAGAATGAAAAATTATAATTTAATGTTATGGTTTATGTGGTTTCCTTTTATTTTCTAACTATGATTATGGTTGACATGAAACTGTTAAATCATGGAATTGAACCTCATAGTATCAACCAGAAAACATCTTAACTTTCTGTGGCTGTACAGCAGACAGAGAGACAGACGGAAATATGAACAAGAACTACCGGTATATGAATAAATATAATAATATTAATATAAGAAGATTCAAAACATGGATTTCATATATTCTAATGTCATTTATGGATATGTATTGTACTAACAAATTAATATATTAAGAAAATTATTTCTACTAAACCTTTTGTATTAACTGTGGCTATAGATTTGTTAGTCCTAGCATCCCACATTCTGATTGTTTTATCACCACTCGCTGTGACAAGTTGATCTGGGTGTTTAGGATGCCAACATAACTGGTCTACACTGTCACCATGGCCTCGAAATGTTACATCTTTAGACTGCAAAATTCATAAAATTAGTCTAGAATAAACAGTTATAAGAAATTCATAAAATTAGAATAAACAGTGATAAGAAATTCATACAATTACAATAAACAGTGATAAGAAATTCATAAAATTAGAATAAACAGTGATAAGATTAATATTCAAAACTATAAGAGCCGAATGCTAATTGGTAGGCATACCAAGGAAATAAGAGAAACAAGGAAACTAGAACTGCCACTATCATGGCATGAATACCCCCGCATACCACTTTGTCAGAATCAACAGTGGCCATTTAGAGCTCAAGGACAACCTCCCTGCCAAATCTGAGGTTACTAAGCCAGTGCATTGCTAAGTTATGTATTCTACATGCTTCAAATGTGAAAATGTCAAAATCAATACATTGCGGACAGGACATTCTTAAGCAATTGAGAAGAAAAGCTTTTTTTTGTCAAGGTCCCTGTGACCTTGACCTTTGACCCAGTGACCTCAAAATCAATAGGGGTCACCTTATAGTCATGATCAACATCCATACCAAATATGAAGACTGTGGGTCAAAGGAATCTTAAGTTACTGGGTGGACAAACTTTTTGAAGTCAAAGTCCCTATGACCTTGACCTTTGATCCAGTGACCTCAAAATCAAAAGGGGTCATCTACTAATCATGACTAACCTCCATGCCAAATATGACGACTGTAGGTCAAAGGAATCTTAAGTTATTGGGTGGACAAGCTTTTTGAAGTCAAGGCCCCTGTGACCTTGACCTTTGACCTAGTGACCTCAAAATCAATAGGGGTCATCTACTAATCATGACTAACCTCCATGCCAAATATGACGACTGTAGGTCAAAGGAATCTTAAGTTATTGGGCGGACAAGCTTTTTGAAGTCAAGGCCCCTGTGACCTTGACCTTTGACCTGGTGACCTCAAAATCACTAGGGGTCATCTACTAATCATGACTAACCTCCATGCCAAATATGAATACTAAGGGTCAAAGGAATCTTAAGTTATTGGGTGGACAAGCTTTTTGAAGTCAAGGCCCTGTGACCTTGACCTTTGACCTGGTGACCTCAAAATCAATAGGGGTCATCTTTTCATCATGACGAACCTTCATGCCAAACATGAAGACCGTGGCTCAAAGGAATCTTAAGTTATTGGGTGGACAAGCTTTTTTCAATCCAGGCCCCTGACCTTTACCTTTGACCCAGTGACCTTAAAATCAATAGTGGTCATTTACTCAATTATGACTAATCTCCATGCCAAATATAAGGGTTTGGGTAAAAGGAATCTTAAGTTATTAGGTGGACAATCTTTTGAAGTCAAGGCCCCTGTGACCTTGACCTTTGACCTCAAAATCAATAGGGGTCATCTACTAATCATGACTAACCTCCATGCCAAATATGAAGACTAAGGGTCAAAGGAATCTTAAGTTATTGGGTGGACAAGCTTTTTGAAGTCAAGGCCCCTGTGACCTTGACCTTTGACCTCAAAATCAATAGGGGTCATCTACTAATCATGACTAACCTCCATGCCAAATATGAAGACTAAGGGTCAAAGGAATCTTAAGTTATTGGGCGGACAAGAAAAAACCGACGGCCGGACGGACAGCCGGACGGACAAGCTGATTCCAGTATACCCCCCTTACAACTTTGTTGTGCGGGGGTATAATAAGGGAATACAAGAAAATATGAGGTTCCCCTCAAAAGATAGAGAGCTGACACCAAATTGCTAACAGACAGATGAACAACCAGAATGATGCTTAATAATTTTTTTTTTTCAATATTTTTTGGGGAGTGTAAAAAAGATTGTCTGATATAAAGCCAAGGCATGTAGTTGGTTAATCAATAGAATATTGAATTATTCAATTTTGTATAATTACAGGAAAATTTTGCAATTTCTTGATACATTTTGTATTTCATAAAAGGATGTTATATTTTTCTGTGACATCAATAGACATAATCCCCTTCGGACAAAATCCCCTTCATGTATTTTTGTATATCCGGACATAATCCCCTTCATGGGTGGACATAATCCCCTTCATGTGTGAAATTTTGAAGTGGACAAAATCCCCTTCATAAAATTGCTACCTAGGACAAAATCTCCCTCAGAGGAATTTTCGTTTTTTTAAGTGGGTATGAGAGCCACATACTGCATTATGCTGTGTAGTAAATATCTTAATGTATAAATGAGTAGAAAATATTTCAGCAGAAAAGCACATTCAATTAGCAACATTTAAATCACATTAAAATTGCTTTGTTAAAGCATTCATAACAATCAATCAAGTAGTGCAGTGATATTGGTTTGATTAAATTATCACTCTTTCATCAATAGAAATTGTAACAATGGATAGTATCTATCAATTAGAATTATCAACTTATACAATCAATGAAACAATTATTGGCTAATAAAAATGTTTTTCATACTAATCAATTTAAAACTATTAAAGAAATTGCCTAATCAAATATGTGTTATGCAGTTGATAATTTACAATAATTTTAATGAAAACTTCTAAACTAAATAAAGGTAACTATTAATAAATAATTATAAATAAAAAAAACAAAAGTTCATTATTCATCAATTTTTAGGGAGTATAATAATTTTTTTTTTTTTCAAGTCAAGTCAAATTTCCTTTATTACACACATTTCATGTTAACATGAATAAATGTGGTTAGTAATAAATACAATGTTAGTAGAGGCTCTTTAAACAAATGTACAATGTATAATTATATAATTTGAGTGGTAAAATAATTCGTAGAAAGAGTATTTATTCATATCATTTGCTGAACTGCAGTACGTTCAATTAACAATGTATCAAAACCACAAATTGTTAAAGTTCTTAGTAATATGTTACCACAAAAAACCGTGGAGAGTCACGTAATTTGGACACTCTCTAAGGGTATAATTTCGTTTCATATTACCTTTCTTTTTATTTATCGACAAACGATGAGAATAGTTACAAAAAAGGAAAAGGGAAAAGAAATAATAATATAAACAACTGACAAGTGATGTACAATTATGTACGACATAATATTTTAAACCTTTACAATGACATTTCTAGACTCATACTTATAAGCTAAATGAAAAAAGTGTCATACTATTTAGACAAAAATTATAACAAACAAACACTTTACAATGGGTAATAAAAGATTTATCTGTGAAATATTCGTGTAATAGTCTTGGAATGTAAGTAATTCTTGGAATGTAAGTAATCACATATGAGGTGAATTCTAATTTTAATTATCTTAAAATTATTGTTTTAACAAATTTACATAATTTCAAATATTCGCTCTTGTTTTCTGTATTATTTATAGTTTTGTTGTTGTCCTTTAGAAAATACTACGATTTTAGATTTAGATGTATTTACAGTAAGTTTCCATGTTTTACAATAGTTTTCATACAAATGTAATGATTTTTGAAAATCTTCAACCGATTCAGATAAAATAACAGTGTCATCAGCGTAAAGTAATATAAATATCTTTAAAAAATCACGAATTTCGTCTGCGTTTTGGTCATTTTGTACCGTGATTCCCATAGTGTCATTACTATTTGCAAAATAATCGCTAAGGTCATTCAAAAACATTGAAAAAAGTAGAGGGGACAAGTTCTCTCCTTGACGTACGCCTATGTTACTAGGGAAAAAATTTGAAACTTCAAAGTTAACTCTGACACACGATTTAATGTTATCGTACATGTTTTTAATGAGATTTAAACATTTTCCTGTTATATTAAGATTAAAGAGTTTTTGCCAAAGACCATTTCTCCAGACTGTATCAAAGGCTTGTTTTGAGATCGATAAAAGCACAGAAATAATTTATTTTTACTGTTATTAACGTAATTGATTAAATGATGTAATACAAAAATTTGGTCTGTGGTTGAAAACCCCTTCCTAAAACCTGCTTGACTATTATTTATAATATTATTTTCATCTGCATAAGTAGTAAGCCTATTATTTATTATACTGGTAAAAAGTTTTCCCAAACAGCTTAGA
Source organism: Ruditapes philippinarum (assembly GCF_026571515.1). NCBI lineage: Eukaryota > Metazoa > Mollusca > Bivalvia > Venerida > Veneridae > Ruditapes > Ruditapes philippinarum. The sequence goes on along the minus strand of NW_026864469.1, from coordinate 52,383 downwards.
AGTGTTATAGGTATATAATTTTCAGGTTTACTAGCATCACCTTTGTTTTTATATATTGGATTTATTATCCCAATAGTCCACATTTCAGGTATAACACCTTTTTCAAATACTAAATTAAAAAGTTTGAAATACGTATCTTTTCATTAAACTATATGAGCATTTTTATTTGTTCGTTAACTATTTGGTCTAACCCACATGCTTTATTATTTTTACATTTTTACTGCCTTATCAATCTCTTCATATGTTATAGGACAATTGATAGATTCGTTTTGGTTTGATTGCTCATTATTTTCTAGATCAAATGTGTATTGTCATTAATTGTTCCATCATTTGAAAAATTAACATTTCTGAAAAATTCATACATTTCATCGATACTTGCTTCCGTTTTGCATTGACTGTTATTATTACGAAGTAAATTCCAATATAATACATTATTCATCAATTTTTATGGAGCATAATAATACATTAGAAACCTATGAAACAAGGGGATTTTGTCCGGGTAGTGAAGGGGATTTTGTCCAGCCTTGCAAAAAAATGTAGGGGATTATGTCCACCCATGAAGGGGATTTTGTCCGGGTAGGTGAAGGGGATTTTGTCCGAGGGGATTATGTCTGACATTCGAAATTTACAGCAACTTAAAAGTGGTTAACATTTCAAAAAGCTCAAAATGAGTGATGAACTAGTAAAGCTATAAAATACTTTTAAGGCATGTTTTGTCTGTATCCAGATAGAAATAAACTCTGTTGTGGACAGTTTACATTAAATTTCAAATTTAGGCCTTCTCATTACACAAAAAAGTAGGGCAAAGACTAACAAATGGTCTTGTTTGCATTTATTAAAACAGAAATTAAAACAAGAGTGCTATGATGGCCCTAATATCCCTCACCTGAATACAACACCTGAATATAAATACTGTTAATAACAAGGAACAATTTAGGGTAAAACTAAAATTTGAAGCAGATAATAAAAAAAATTTTAATTTTAAACTGATTTCATAAATTTTAAAATTTTTGAAACCTTTGAACAGTGCAGGTTTTAAAAACCCTTTATTTGGGTTTTTTGGGCAAAGGGGAAAAACAAAAATTCCCCAAAAAAAGGGTTTCACTTTCCCTATACAAAATCAGTGGTTTGCTTAGACGTCACTGAATGCTATGAAATTCAAAGAAGTGTTTGCTGTGGAAGTCATTGGTTCTTATGTAAAAGAGTCATTGTTTGCCATGTTAGTCACTGGTTGCTATGGAAATTTACAGCTTGATATGAAAATTTTTCCATGACTATTACTATTTTATGGAAGGTCAATGGTGTTTCTGCTAGAAGTCCCCACCCAGCTCTATTGGAAGGGTCTTATGGGTTGCTTCGACAATCAATGGTTGTGTGGGAAGTCAACTGGATGTTATGGAAAAGTCACTATTTTGGAAAGCAAATGTAGCTTTGGGAAAGAGTTAATAATTACTAACTGAAGTCACTGTTTGCTTTGGAAGACAATGGTTGCTGTAGAAATTCACTGGATGCTTTGAGAGTCTAAGGTTGCAATGGACATTTAATTACTATTGGTATGGAAAGTCAGTTGTTGCTATGGAAAGTCAATGGTTGCTATGTAATGTCAATGGTTCTCATGGAAAGTCAGTGGTTACTATGGAAAGTCAGTGGTTGCTATGGAAGTCAATGTTGCTATGAAAAGTCACTTGTTGCTATTAAAATGTATGGTTGCTATTGAAAGTCAATGGTCGTTCCAGGAGTCAATGGTTACTATGGAAAGTCCCTGGTTGCTATGAGAAGTCATATCAGCTATGTTCTCCAAGTTTGGTCAAGGACTATGATTTTAATAATTTTTAGTTGAGACATGTTTAATATGATATAGTCCTGCAGTTTTCAAGGAGATTTTAAATAATTTACTATGTAAGGAAAAGTCAAGGGCTAAAATTTGAACAAAGTTAGCAGAGGTATACCAGATAATGTTACATGACTAAAAAAGCTAAGCCCTAGCTCTTGTTGTTTAAGAGAAGATATTGTTTTTTTAATTATTACTATATACACAGGTCTGCATGGAATTCAATTTTTTGAACAATTTTTAAAGGTGAACAACAAAGGAACACTCTCGTGAAGTTTGGATGAAATTGGCATACCATTTTATGGGGAGATGTTGTTTAAAATAAGTTTACCGACAGACCCCTGACGAGATCACAAAAGCTCATCATGTCAATTTGTGTCAGGTGAGCTAGGATTTTGTCAAACATTCTAACATATATCTGTAGAATATAGTGCCAGTGGTTGCTAAGACTACAGAATATCTAAAAATTGGTTTTGCTTGCCTTACTCCCACTTCCTGTAGGTACATATCACAAGATTTATGAAAGTTTTATCATGTTTTAAAGTCCTCTAACTTAAATTTGGTTCTTGGACTGAATATAATAGACTTGATAAAGAGATTATAGGTTAATGTTATGGTTCTGTTTAAAAGCTCACTATTTTTGTCTTGTTAATATTGTATGGTTTTATAAGGATAACTTTCACTTAGTTTACTTAACATGACATATAAATCAGTAAGATTTCCTGTTTCCTGCCAAGATAGACTCCAGCTTACCTGTCACTACAGTAAGAAATTTATCTCTGACCGCATGATTTTTATTCAGCAAGGACGACGGACTTTCGCACAAACTTATAATATGATGAATTTATTGAACATTTATTAGCAAGCTTCTAATGTGAGCTTTATGGGAAAGCAAGTAGCTGCTAGATAGAGATGGTTCACCAGAAGTACTGCAAAATTATGGGTAATAAACCAATCTCAACTTTTCAAAATAACAAGATACTTTTGGATAAAAGCCGAGAAATTCTGATTGAAAACAGATGTGTTGACTGGTCTCCTACCCACTTCTATGGGAACCATAATAGGACAGGGATGCAGTGCATGAAATATTGAATGGCACTTTTAAATCTGAAAATGTAAAATAAAGATGAATGATTATTTAAACAGACTTTCCCGTTCATAGGCTTTCCCTAATTTCATATTACCCTGAATATAATCTGGTTCCCTGTCCTATTATGGTTCCCATCTATGTTCTCTGATGGTTGGATTCAATTTAGATATCATATAATACATATAATATTATAGTGCGATTGTGTTGAAATGGCCGAAATTGTGCAGTTCTATGTGTATTGAAAACATAACATTTGTAACGGCCGATGGGATACTGATTTTATTATCTTTAAAATTGCAATATAAAATCTTAGTCATTGATGATTCATTTTAGATAAACTGCTGTTCAGTGTAGTCCATACATGCCATAATTTTTAGGCTAATTTCTGGGACACTTTTCTTTTGGAGGTGGGCATAGATCAGCAACCGTATTGTTTCTAAAATTTACATAGTGGCATACAACCTGAGTGTAGGACAAAAGCCCCCCCCCCCCCGACGAAAGCCCCCCCCCCCATCTAAAAATGACAAGGTGGACAAAAGCCCCCCCATGAAATTTTCACATAGGACAAAGCCCCCCCATCAAAAATACAGGTAGGACAAAAGCCCCCCCCCCCATCTTTTTTCACACGCACAGGTGCTCGAATTCCACACAAACTTTTAAATAAAAATGAAAAGAATTTGTTTTCATGTTTATTTATAATGTATATATTGAAGTGATAACAAAGTTTATGATAAACTAGAAATGTGTCATCATGCCACGGATGCCCCCACATGCAGCCAAAATTTCAGATGCCGATGTTATAACATTTAGTTCCAAATTTGTTTGCACAAATTATTTTTTTCATTTTAAGTTCAAAGCCCTTAAAACTTTTCAATGTTAACACAAACCATTTTCGTACAATGTTCAAGGCACTGAAATTATTCAGTCTTTACCTTTTGAAAATAGCATATTTCATATTGGTAGCCAAAATAATGGCTACATACAATTCCACAAAAGTATGAGTGCTGAAACTGAAAGTTCAAAATTTTCCTAACATTCAAGAAAGATAAGTTTGTCCAAAATCATTGAACCACGACCAAATTCAAACTTAAACTGCTTATTCCTAAGATGTATCTATACTATTTTCAAAGTGAAAGGGACATAACTCTGCCAAAAAATCATCGAACCATGACCAAATTCCAACTTGACCTGCCCATTCCTTTGACATATCCATATGTCAAATTTGAGTTGAATAATTGTAACACTGTTGGGTAGATAATGAACAGAAACTGTAAATTTCATATTATTTTCAAAGTGAAAGGGGCATTACTCTGCCAAAAATTATTGAACCATGACCAAATTCGAACTTGGCCTGGGCATTCCAAAAACATATCCATATGTCAAGTTTGAGTTGAATGTGTTGTACCGTTGGGGAGATAATGAACGGAAACTGAAAATTTCATATTATTTTCAAAGTGATAGGGGCATAACTCTGCCAAAAAACATCAAACCATGACCAAATTCGAACTTGACCTGTATTTTCTCATGACATATCCATCTGTCAAATTTGAGTTGAATGTGTTATACCGTTGGGGAGATAATGAACGGAAACTGAAAATTTCATATTACTTTAAAGTAAAAGGGGCATAACTCTGCCAAAAATCATCGAACCATGACCAAATTCGAACTTAACCTGTATTTTCTCATGACATAACCATATGTCAAATTTGAGTTGAATGTGTGCAACCGTTACTAAGATAATGAATGGAAACTGATGATGACGGAATGACAGAATGACGGAATGACGCTATCCATATGTCAAATTTGAGTTGAATGTGTGCAACCGTTACTAAGATAATGAATGGAAACTGATGATGACAGAATGACGGAATGACGGAAGGACGGAATGACGGAAGGACGGAAGAGGGTAACACTATATGCCCCAGCCATTACATGGCGGGGCATAAAAATTAAATAATGCATGCATGTGATACCGAATTCATAGCTTTTCATATACACAACAAGGGTCAGAAGAGTAGTAATGTATAATCACTTTTGTAAAGTGATCAAATTAATATTCCTAAGCACTATGTCACCTACATGTGATGTCCATACATATCTTTTAAACACATAAAAACACAACTTTACTAACTATATGTAAATTTGATTGACTATGGGGGGGGGGGCTTTTGTCCTATGTGAAAATTTCATGGGGGCTTTAGTCCACCTTGTCATTTTAAGATGGGGGGCTTTTGTCCGGGGGGGGGGGGGAAGGGGGGGGGCTTTTGTCCGTATCCCATACAACCTATATTACTGGTATTCACAACTTGCAAATTTACTGACAACATAAACAAGACAAAATGTTGGTAATTATTAACAGTTATTCTATCTTATTTCAAAGTATTAAGGCTTCGTAAATTCAATCAGTCACAAAATAGAATAAAGCTATGTTTAGTAAGGACAATTAGCCATGTCGTTCGGTAAAAATACCTGAAACATTCGCTGAATCCTGTAGATTCCATCACCTCATATTTAGCAGTAATAATTTTCATGGTGATTGAGCACTAATAATTGCCAGCAGGCGGATTAAATTTATGCTGGCCAGTTGTTTATTACAACTCAGCTCAGAAAGCCACAGGGGGTAAGTAATTAATCTTTTAATTGATTCAAATTATTGTTGATTGTTTGTTGGAAGGGGTACATAGATTTACCAATCAAAGGATTAGTGTCACCGTTTACTGTATATTGCAATGCTATATGGGGATAATCATTTGTTTTTAGCGTTCTAGAATAGTTAATAATAACTTGACAATAAAATTATATAAAAATGTAAAATTTCTGGCTGCAAAGTATATTATTTAAGATTTTTATTTTTACTGGGGCATTAATCATCTATGGGTCACAGACACCTTATTTCCAAGACTTTCCCGGATGTCCGGGACGTTATTGCATGTATGGTGTAGTCGATAGCCAGGCAATCAAAAGCCCAGGCTGCCTTTGACTTCCAAAATCCTATATATCTTTAAGAAATTAAGTTCTATATAGATCTTTAAATAAACTGAGTCCTATAGATATGACGTCAATTTGAGGTATTTTGCTTCTGGGCAATTTAGCAATGTCATATCAAATTGCTCAAAAACCCAATGCACGAAAAAAACACTAAAATCAGCGTATAAATGCATTGATTTTGACCTATTCATTGACGTCACTCAAAAACAATAAAACGAAATGAGTCTGAACGAAATTATCATCGCTATACGTAGTACACACCAATATAGAGGCTGTTGACATGATTTTTACACAGGATTGTGTAAAATTGTTTAAAAGTTGAATAAGTTGTTTTTAAGAAGGATAAACATTTGTGGTAGGATAATGAATATCATATATCAAGCATTAATAGTGAGCTCGATGAGCTGGCCCGAACAAAGCGAGCTTTACGGTAACGCGAGTACCTGTTAAGTGATGGTTTTGAAAACTTTCGTCCGAAGTACTGATATGACACATCGCAACTTTTCGAATTTAAAGATAACGATAAAAACTGAGGAATTCTGACTAAAAAAAATGGATGTGTAGACTGGTCACCCTCACACTTCTATGGGAACCGTAATTAGACAGGGAACCAGAATAACGGAAGCTGTGTATAAAATATCGAATGACAGTTTTAAAACGGAAAATGTAAAATAACAAGAGCTGTCTGTAGGACAGCATGCTCGACTATTCTAAGTGCTTGATAGTAAAAGAGCCTTGATATTGTTAAATTTTTTAAGTTCACAAAAGGGCTAATTTTTTTTTATAAATTCATGTTATAGGCCTTAGAGAGAGTCTAATTATACAGTATTGGCTTGACTATTCAGAAGGTAATGTCACAAGGGTGTTTTATTGAGTATAATAATACTAATTACCTATGAATACATAAATTTGACAGAAAAGGTACAAAGGCTTGTTATTAAGATGTTTTATCAAGTAAATCACTGCTTTATTATTATGAATGCATAAAATTGTCCCAAAAAAGGCACAAACCCTTCAGTAGTTATTGAGATAACAGCTTACAAGCAAAACTTTACCATGAATTTCTAAGTTGAAAAAGGGGAGAAAAATCAGCCTAAATGCAAGATAGAATTATGGATCTTTGTCAGTGACCTACAATTATGACCCTAAATGCATATGTGAAGTTTTAAATAAATATCTTTAATAGTTTGTTGAGATATGTAAAACTTGCATGTAAACATTTACCAAGAGACTAAGTAGAAAAGGGGATATGAATCAGCCTTAATGCAAGATAGAGTTATGGAACTTGGTCAGTGACATACAATTATGACCCTCCAATTATGACCCTAAGTGCATGTGTAAAGTAGTAAATATCTTTGAAGACCTTTAACCTTTAACCAAAATTTTTAAGTTTCAAAGGGGCAAACATTTCTGCAAATATTGCAGGCAGAGTTATGCAATTTTGCAAACTGATGTACATTGTTACTATAAAAGAGTGTTTTAAATTTCAATTGAATATCTCAAGCAATAATTGTGATATTTGACTTTACAAAAAAACTTTAACCAAAATTTCTAAGTTCTAAAGGGGCATAATTCTGTCAATATTGTAGGCAGAGTTATCCAACTTGTCAATCTGATGTACATTGTTACTATAAATAAGTATTGTAAGTTTGAATTGAATATTTCAAGCAATAATTGAGATATTTGACTTTACAAAAAACTTTAACCAAAATTTCTAAGTTAAAAAGGGACATAATTCTGTCAATATTGTAGGCAGAGTTATCCAACTTGTCAATCTGATGTACATTGTTACTATAAATAAGTATTGTAAGTTTCAATTGAATATCTCAAGCAATAATGGAGATATCTGACTTTACAAAAAACTTTAACCAAAATTTCTAAGTTAAAAAGGGGCATAATTCTGTCAATATTGTAGGCAGAGTTATCCAACTTGTCTATCTGATGTACCTTGTTACAATAAATAAGTATTGTAAGTTTCAATTGATTATCTCGAGTAATAATTGAGATATTTGACTTTACAAAAAACTTTAACCAACGCAGACGCCGACGCGGACGCTGACGCCGACGCCGGGGCGACTACAATAGCTCTCATATTCTTCGAATAGTCGAGCTAAAAATGAGCGATTATTTCATACTATTTCACGTTAAAAGTACATCGAGCTCGCTTTCAGGCTTTGTAGTTTTTCATACGCGGAAAGTCCGAGCGGGGCCAAAGGCCCCGCGAGGGCTGTAGCGCTCTTTGATAACATGTAAGACGCGTATCAATTCAAATGAAATCAAATTAAAAGTAAATGAAAATTTTCAAAAAAAAAATATATCCTATACCTAATGAGCTGTGAAAAAATCCTTAGTTAACTGGGCGCCGCCATTTTGAAATCCTTTTGAGCTAAATATAGATATCACAGCGCTTTTAATGAGCGTCTACATAATTTAGACTATTACTAGCAGACGCATGCTTAATAACACTTCCAGTGAAAGATTGATGTACAAAATCAGAAAATAAACATTCATAAGAACTGTAGTAACAATGACAAATGTAAAAAGTTACTTTTAAATCCTTTTTGATAAATTAGCACATTAAAAATAACGTAAAAACAACATATGTGATTAGAGATTAACAGAAAATGGCGGACGGGATTTCCCAAACGCCGACGCATGCGTAGTGGTCCCTCTTCCGAGGATAGGTTGAACACCACCAATTTATTTGTTTCTGTATACGGTACAAAAATACCTGCATTTACTTATTAACGAATTGCATTATAGATCTGGTTAACATGTACACTAAACATGTTATGCTTAAATCATAAATCATAAGACCTTTCCGCGCCATAGGTAGCACCAAATTTCATATTATTATATTTGTAACATTTTACATGGGGAGTATGAATGGGTGGGAGTGGTTTCGTCTAACTACCGGTTCGTCTAACTGATCTTATATAGTAAAACAGTTAGTGGTTTCGGCTAACTTAATTTATATAGTGAACAATAGCTATTGTATAATGGGCACATCAATTATCGCGGGTCTTAATGTGTGGTTTATCACACATTTTCATGCAATTAAAGACAAGATATTGAAAATTTAAATATTATTTATTCTTTTCTTTAGTATAATAATATTTACATAAAATAATAACACAAGATCTCAGTGAACAAACAACATCATAGAAATATGTATACGTTTAAAAGTACAACCTGAAACAACCTGAAAAAAACAACTAAAGAGTCAACACAAATTACATTTCACACAAGTTTATTTTTATAATCTATGTCAAACTATATATACATGTACAAATAGTTATTTAAAAAGCTGAAAAAAAATGCTTTTAATCGGAATAAAATCGATCGACATATATACTGAAAAAAAATCGAAAGAGAAAGAATTAACAATGAATAATTTAATTATAATAAAATATTGATGATAAAAACACTATATATAATATGAAATTAGGCAAAGCCTATGAACGGGGAAGTCGTTAAGAAATTCCTTTTATTCTTTCCGTTTTAAAGGTGTCATTCGGTATTACATGCACCGCTTCCGTTTTCACTCGGAACACTCAACGTTTATTATTTATCCGAAAAGTTGAGATTTGTTCCGTTATCGGAATACCCCGCCTATTATCATTGAGTTACATTGTAAAAGTAATTGCATTTTATAGTCTAAGTTTCATGCTTACGCACGTTCACCGACTTTACAGCTATTACCCCTGGTCATCGGGCTACTGGTATCTATCTATCAATCTCCCTGGGGAGTCTTTTAACTCCGCTTAGTGCAGCCGACACTTTGGCGCAACGGATTTATACCACCCTCGCAGGTACCCATTTACACCTGGGTGAAGTGAAGCAATCGCAGGTAAATTTCTTGCTCAAGGAAATTAGCAGTGCCCCTAGTGGGGTTCGAACCCGGGACATCTCGATCCCTAAGCGCGCGTCCTACCACTGGACTACTGCTCCTACAGCGCCCGACTAGAACTGACACTGAAAATTTCATTCATTGATAGGTATATCGAATTCTATATATATTTTATTTGTTTTTTATTTGATTTTCTTTTAAATATACACGTGAAGTCTATAGCCGGGCAAGCCAAAGCCCGGACCCGCTTCGCTGGCCCGGTCTTTGACTTCCCCGTATGAACCACGTCTACTTTGCCTTTAATTACTATATAACATCTGTTAGACAAAACCACTTTCGCACCTCTTCATAATAAGTTAGCCGAACCGGTAGTTAGACGAAACCACCCAAAATGGTTTGAATGATTGGGGTGCATAGAAAAACCGGAAAGCACCGGATAGCACCGAAAAACCGGAAAGCACTCAAATTTCTCATAAAAACATATGAAAACGTTAATTAATCGGTTTGAAAGTGTTACCAATCGATTTATTAGATTAAAATCTTACAGACAAGTCATTTTTATATTTATATATTGATAATTATTACGAGTAATTAGGAAAATAGATATATCGAGTGCTTTCCGGTCCTGTTAAGATACATGTACATTACCGGATAGCAATATTGTTTATCAAAGTTATACATGAAAACTTTATTTTATTGGTTTGAAAGTGTTACCAATCGATTTATTATATCAAAATCTTACAGACAAGTCATTTTTATAAAAATATATTAATAATTATTACGAGTATTTAGGAAAATAGATATATCGTGTGCTTTCCGGTCCTGCTAAGATACATGTACATTACCGGATAGCAATATTGTTTATAAAAGTTATACATGGAAACTTTATTTTATTGTTTTGAAGATGTTACCAATCGATATATTATATCAAAATTTTTCAGACAACATGTTTTTATAATTATAATATGATTATTATTACGTTTGATTAGGAAAATAAGATATATCGAGTGCTTTCCGGTCCTGCTAAGGTACATGTACTTTACCGAATAGCAATATAGTTTATCAAAGTAATACATGAAAACTTTATTTGATTGGTTTGAAAGTGTTACCAATCTATTTATTATATCAAAATCTGCCAGACAACATGTTTTTATAATTATATTATGATTATTTTTACGATTATTAAATATATTATTAAATAGATATATCGAGTGCTTTCCGGTCCTGTGAAGTTACATATACTTTACCGAATAGCAATTTAATTTCTCAAACAATCACATAAGATCTTTGTTTAATTGTATTGTAAATGTTACCAATCGATTTATTAGGTATGATACAGTATTATTTCATGTTTTATTCTAAATTCTATGATTATTTAAAAGATTTATGAATGTTAAATAAATTGAGAATGCTTTCCGGTTTTGTTAAGTATATGTACATTACCGAATAGCACTCGAATTTTCCATAAAAAAACGTACAACCTTCATTGTATTGAATTGAAAACGTTACCAATAGATTTATTAGGAAAAAAAATCTCCCAGACATTATGTTTTTATAATTATTATTACGAATAAAAAAGTTTAAAAATAGATATTAAAATAGATATATAGAGTGCTTTCCGGTCCTGCACATTCCATTATTGCTTTGCGGTCCTGTAAAGAAAATAATAGTAAATACATCACCGAAAAAGCACTGGTCCTCTTACCTCAGACATACCGATGGTATATAAATATTTAAAATGTATGTACCTTGTCTAATATATTAATATATTTATTTGTTGTAGGCTATATGGAAGACAAGAGGATTTCAAAATAGCAGGAAGAGAAGAACAATAATTGTTTCAGTGATGTTTTTTTATTTTTGACAATAAACAGTGCAATAAAATAAAAATAAACGAAACTAATTACTAAGAACAAAATAAACAGATATAAAACAGAACTTAGCAAACATATATACATACATAATTGAAAAATAAGTATGATATTGAAATCAATCAAGGTACACTTCACGCCTCGTTTATTACACGGGCACACGCTGATAAAATTGAACGGACACACGCTGATTTAATTATCACATTTAAAGAGGTGTTAATAATACACAATAGCTGGATGTATTTAACTGATCGATTATTTGAGGTATTATTTATGATATTGAAATGTCATTTAAACTTAAAATTTAATTATATTTACAAACAGTGATGTGTTCAAAACAAAATCAACAAATAACTATCTCATTATTATATACATATAAAACTACAAAATATATATACATAGGCAGACCCCTAGATTTTTTTTTATTTAATATTAATATCAATGCATATTATATTATGGTAAATCCATTTCATTTCGAGTATGGGCTAGACTATAGCCTGATGAGCATAAATGACATCTTAAGACACACTCGAACCTACTATTTGCGATCGTGAATATAAATTTTATATAATATACATTGATATTGATACTTAATATTTATGTTCAACATATTTTTTCCAACATAAATTTTCAGCACTGTGAAGAAGAAAAAAAATGTTTGCAACGTACGTATGAAAAATTTGCAATTCCAGACAACAAAAATGAATGTCATGTCAATGTCATCGGTCATAGATAAATATCAATACACCGGGTAATAACGGCATGCACAAATATCAGTGCAAACTACGCAGAGTTTTGTGTAGCTTAAAAACATATTAACGTATTGTTGATAAAAACGGCCCTTTTAACATATATTACGAAAGAAATCCAGATTTATATTGTCAATTTGTTTATCAATAAAGCTTTTTACATATTAAAATATTTTTTTTGTTACATGTGCCATTTAATTTTCAGGTTCTGCGCATAAATTACGTAAGTTAGTAATAGAATGGGTTCAAGTATAGAATACATCAACAGATATAATATGTCTTCTTCTTCGGATTACATTTAGAAAATAATGTTGATTATAAATTTCTATATTCATATATGATAAGTCTTAACGATTGTCTTGCCACTATATCATGCATTAACATGCCTCCAGATGATGTACTAAGCTTTTAGGCAAAGTAAGAGATATTCCAATTTAGATTTAATAGCACTACTAGCATTTACAGAAAAAATATGGTAATGGATTAATTTTGTTGAGGTTTATATACAATTTTATTCAAATAATAAAAAATACTTATTTTTGTCTGTTTTCTTTTGCTTAGTACTCATCTGAAAATTGTCTTATTAAGTTGCATTCCTAATTTTTTTTTCTGTTTTTTTTTTCATTGTTTATGTTTAAACTAAATCTTGCAATATTCTTACTTAATAATTTAATTGAAATAGCTATCCTGCCATATATTTTTGTGTAAATATCATTTGTTATCTAGGGAGAGGAACTATATAAGTTTTCTTTCGTTATAATCCCTTTCAATTTATGTAACAATTATTCACATATAAAATGTAATATATGTAAAATATTGAAATAAATATGTTTAAACTAAATAAGAGTAAATTTTAATAGCACCTTGATATAAAGTTCTAAGAGATTCCGTATATATCCGTTACAAACATTTCTTTTCATGATGATGAGTGCCGTAATAATCTTCATTAAACAAAATTAATTTTTATATCAAAAGAGTGTGTAGTTAATTGCAATTTCTAATTATCTAATTTAATGTGCATGTAAAGGACAGTGTCTAATTAATGCAACTTTGATGTGCAGGTCGGTACTCTCAATTATCATAATTGTGTACAATTTGATTAAATCATCACCTTTTTGTGCTACAATATACAAGGTCTTTAATCAGCATGGATTAGCACGTGTGATAAACAATACAACAACTACTGTCCTCCACTGATGACCACATTGCTTTTCGGTACACATAGTATGGTAAAAATAAAGGACCATAACTGAACGAAAATTTATAAGTTTTTCTTTATTTTACATAATATGAAAAAAATAATAAAAATATGGTTCCCAAAAAATTTGAATAACTTATTTTTATTTTTTTCAATTTCCCCTTTTTTGTCCTTCACACAACCTATTAAAAAATTTGAAAAATATACATTGATATATGGGATGAGCAAGATTTAAAAAACGTGTAATAATAAAAATTTTAAATGAAATTAAATTCCCCTTAATTTTAAACAATTTATAAACCCCTTTCACATAATTTTAAAATGAAAAGGGTAAAATGTTTATTTATATAAATTTTTCGAGTGGTATTCGGTAAAGTAGATGTTTCTTTAGGGCCCTTTAAACCGGGAAACAAACAATTTCAAAATTTGTAACAACTTTGGGAAAAACGCGTAATTTAAACATAAAATTATTTTAAAAATTCATTTATATACAAAATCTTCAAAATACTAAATAGATTTGGTAACACTTTCAAACCAATAAAAATAAAGTTTTCATGTATTAATTGGATAAACAATATTGCTATTCGTAATGTACATGTATCTTAGCAGGACCGGGAAAGCACTCGATATATCAGTTTTCCTAAATACTCGTAATAATTATCATTATATATTTATAAAAAACATGTTGTCTGAAAAGATTTTGATCTAATAAATCGATTGGTAACACTTTCAAACCAATAAAATAAAGTTTTCATGTATTAGTTTGATAAAACTATATTGCTATTCGGTAAAGAACATGTATCTTAGCAGGACCGGAAAGCACTCGATATATCTTATTTTCCTAAATAATCGTAAAAAATAATCATAATATAATTACAAAAACGTGTTGTCTGAAAGATTTTGATATAATAAATCGATTGGTAACACTTTCAAACCAAATAAATAATAAAGTTTTCATGTATATTAACCCTTTATTTAAAAAAATTGCATCCGGGGGAAATTTTTACATTTTTTTTCTTAAAAGGGGGGCCCGGGAAAACACTCGATAAATCTATTTCCAAAAAACTCGTAATTTAAATTTTCAATTTTATAAATATAAAAATGACTTTTTCTAAAGATTTTGATCTTTAAAAAATCCCATTGGTAAAACTTTTCAAACCGATTAAGTTCACGTTTTTATTTGTTTTTATTTAGAAATTTGGGTGCTTCCCGATTTTGGTTTCTATCCCGGGGCCCTTTTCCGGGTTTTTTTATGCACCAATTTATTTTGCATGGGTTTTTTTGTTTTTTATTTTTTCTATAGGGTTGTAAAAAGATATTTTTGCCGTTTTTAAAACGGATTTGACAAAAAGTAAAAAATAGTTCAAATTTTCCGGGGGTTTTTCGGGCTAAAAATTTGGTATGTTTTTATTTTAACAGTAACTGATTAAAAATTACCCCGGGAAAATCGACGGGGCCCCAAGGGCCCCCCGGGGCTGTAGCGGGTCTTAAAAACTGTATGACCCCGTTTTTCCAAATTTTTTTAAAAATTTTAAAAATTTCCCAAAAAATTAAAAAAAAAAAACTGAAAATTTTTAAAAAAAATATAAATTATTATCCTTTTAAACCCAAAGAGCTTTTGAAAAAAAAATTTTGTTAAATGGCGGGCCCCCTTTAAAAACCTTTTGAGGGTAAAATAGATATCAGAGTGCTTTTAAGAGCGTTTTTATTAAATTTAGACCCCATTTTAGCAGACGCATGCTAAATTTAAAAATCCGGTTTAAAGAAAAGAAGTTTCAGAAACAAAATAATAAACCGGGATTTTCAAAAAATTAAAAATTAAAGTAACGATTATAAAAATTAAAAATTACTTCAACATATCCTTTTTGATAAATTAGCACATTAGAAATAACGTTTAAACAACAACTGTGATTAGAGATTAACGGGATTTTCCAAACGCCGACGCATGCGCAGTGGCCCCTTTTTAAGTTCCGAATGATAGGTTGAACACCACCAATTTATTCGTTTTGTTTATGCTACAAAAAACCTGCAAAAAAGATCTTGTTTACATGTAAACTAAACATGTTATGCTAAAATCATAATACATAAGAGCTTTCCGCGCCATAGGTAGCACCTAATTTCATATTATAAATTAATTATAAACAGACAAAATGATTGTTTTTACCAGTCGATCGCGATCCAAATGAAATACATTTACTGTCTTGTCATAAGAACCCGACGCAAGCTTTCTACCGTCCGAGTTCCAATCTACAGAATGAACTTTTGAAGAATGAGCTGCGAATTCGCGTGTTTTACCATTGTTTTTAAAATAATTTTGCATATTTTCCAAGAAAGACGCCATTTTTTTGCCGGCGGTGATCGTTTTATTATAATTTTGTCAAAATAACTTCAGACATCCAATTCGCATCTTCTCGCCTCTTTCCGTCAAACTTCGGATAAGGACAATTGTCGAAATGTTCCGAATGATCGCGAGAAACTTCGGGAAAATTGTAAATACGAGTGACTTCTGAATTAAATTAATTTTCATCTTATAAGCCAATGTTAATATTTTCAGAATGGCTGAAAAGCTAAAGGAACAGGTTTGTTGTTATATTTTTCTATAAAAATGTTACGCAGGGGCATAACAAGTCGACAGGTTAGAAAAAGGAATAATAACTTTTCGTCCCACACAAGTTTCGACCCATCTGAAAAGCGTTTTATATTTTTAAAGTACCAGTGTTCATAAAAGGATTTTTTTTTTCGTTTTCTGTTTTAAAACCAATTTAATACAGGTTTGGTTATATGTTTGCGGTCATTGGACCTATCCTAGCTTCTGGACAATTAACCAGTATAGTGGTAGTTCTGGCATCTAAAACTTTATAAGCCGCTTTTTAACATTTTTTTTTCTTTTTCATCTGATGCGGCAATAAAGTTTTGGATTAGACTCGTTACAAAACATAACTTTTGACTTAACCTTATTTTTATTAGCGAATAACCATATCCCAATTAATTCTTGTGCATTTTGCGATAAAACAATTATTTTAGTATCGTTCTCTACCAGTGTAAGAAATTAAGATTTGAATCGACTAGGCTGGTCCGACTACATCTACATCGTACGTCGGCGCAATCACACTTGATTAAAACGCCACGGGTGGTGCTAGGTCAGAAAAAGAAATATACAAGAAATGATAGAAAGTTAGAAGTGGTTGGATGGGTCAAAGATCTACCAGATTGGAATATTTACTAGCCCAAAAGACGTTTCACTAGTACGATTCATTTGTTCAAAACAGTTGTTTATATTGCCTCTAAAAATACAGTAGCCTGGTCGGTCTTGTTACTGTGAAAAGTTGGCAGCCCAAGGAGAAATTTAGTAGTCTGGGGCTATATGACTACTGCTAATTTCGAACACTGCTATACCATTTAACCCTTTATTTCATATAGATGTGAAATGGCCTCCGGTCGATCGTAAGGTAACGTGTAACCAAGGCTGAAAAGAGTTAAAGTATCAAAATATTAATACTGTCATAAAAAATTGCCTATTTAACTGTGAAACATCAATTATGCCAACTACAGTCGGCCATGATATTTAGGAGCTATTCGAGACCTTTTATGTCATAATAAGTGGGAACCGATAAGAGTTACTATAGAGCCATGTACTATTATTAGAACATCTTTGTTGACATGATTTCAATACTTATAATTTAAGATAATGTTTTTATTTATATTCTTTAAATTTTTAATACTCAGGCAACATGTTATATTTCCAATTGATTTTAGACATAAGATTGAGTGGTCTCCATTTTGATTCTGATAGTTACCTATAAATTATCTTGACATTCTTCAGGTTAGTTTTTTAAATTCAGAAATTTCATAAAAAAATCTTATAATCTTTAATTCTTATTTAGATAACCAGAAGAAATATACTCACTGTAATAAATTTGAATATTTTATTTGTTTTTAGACTGATAACCAGTTGGTACCAGTGAGCTATGGACCAAGTAAAGCTGTGGTCCCTTTGAAGGAGGTTCGGTCAGATGCTGAGGTCAAGCATGGAATAGTTCATTTCTCAACCCACATTGCTCCCCTGCGTTTGCACACTAATCTCAATATTCCTCCATCTAATTGGTTAAGAAGCTCCTCTAAGCTCGAGCAACATGTTCATGATCTCACATGGCGAAGCTCACGTAAACCGTCAGAATTTTCCAGGTTTGCTTGCATGAATTTTCAGCATATTTATTGTACAAGCTTTTGATTTTTATCACGTAATGAGATTAATTTGTCCTTTTTGTACAAAAATTTCTTTGAAATATTTTTAACAGAAAAGGCCCCTGGCATGAATTGTGAAAAAACATATACAGCATTTTAGAAAACTTGAGAAAAATATTAAAAAGTTGGAATAACTCCCTTGAATGTGACTTTTATGGATTTTACCTGTGTAAAATAATGTTTATAACTTTTCACTTATTTGATTTATTTCTCAGAAGTTTAATCAGTTTCATTTTTAGACTGATGTATTATTATTATTTTTTTTTTAATGGGAAAAAATTAGGCTATTTTGAATTGGGAATGGGGCCTTCTGTCAATCTGTGGTGACCATGCCCTGCATTGTTAAAAATATCTGCAGTTTATAATATAGGAAGTGTAATTTGAGAAAGCACTACTGAACATTTACACAAGCATAATTTCACCAGCTGCTGAAGCTAAATACAGAAAACATTACATATATAAACATGACTATAATTATTTGAGTATTCAATCTCCTGGAAGCAAAGTAATTAACCTTTACCACGAGTACAAAGCCGTGCCAGTCTGAAGTCTGACCAGGCTCTATACAATTATTAGATCTGTCATCAGTTTCTATATTTTCATATTGTAAATGCATTTACTTTGAATGGACTGTATCAAATATAAAGCTAGGTAAATTAATTTCAGAAATGAGTTATGTTTTCATTATTTCAGTATTGACATGTCCCACAAGTCACCTGACCTAGCTGGTGAAGTAGATGTCATAACACATGCTGCTGTATGTATGAATTATGTTAAATTCTATACATGTTTGTATAAATCAAATTTGAAATAATATACAGCTGGGTTATTGATATATATTAACCTTGAAATAACTATTAATGACCTTGATGTAAACACAAAAATGACTATATATTTATACCCCCAAAAACGAAGTTTGGGGGGGTATATAGGAGTCACCCGGTGGTCGGTTGGTCGGTCGGTCGGTCGGGCGGTCGGTCGGTCGGTCCAGACGTCCGTTGCATTTTCCTTGTCCGGACCATAACTTGAAGACTAATGGTTTGAATTCAATATAACTACATACAATGGTCAAGCACATTGAGAGGAAGTGCAGTGCACAAGAACCATAACTCTATCTTGACTAATTACAGAGTTATTGCCCTTTGTTACTTTTCCTTGTCCGGGGCGTAACTTGAAAACTACTGGTTGGAATTCAAAACAACTTCATACAATTGTCAAACACAATAAGGGGAAGTGCAGTGCACAAGAACCATAACTCTATCTAAAGTAATTACAGAGTTATTGCCCTTTGTTACTTTTCCATTGCTTTCTTTTGTCCGGACCATAACTTGAAGACTAATGGTTGGAATTCAATATAACTACATACAATGGTCAAGCACATTGAGAGGAAGTGCAGTGCACAAGAACCATAACTCTATCTTGACTAATTACAGAGTTATTGCCCTTTGTTACTTTTTCCTTGTCCGGGGCATAACTTGAAAATTACTGGTTGGAATTCAAAACAACTTCATACAATTGTCAAACACAGTAAGGGGAAGTGCAGTGCATAAGAACCATAACTCTATCTAAAGTAATTACAGAGTTATTGCCCTTTGTTACTTTTCCATTGCTTTCTTTTGTCCGGAGAATAACTTGAAGACTAATTGTTGGAATTCATTATAACTTCATACAATGGTCAAGCACATTGAGAGGAAGTGCAGTGCACAAGAACCATAACTCCATCTTGACTAATTACAGAGTTACTGCCCTTTGTTACTTTTCCATTGCTTTTTTTTGTCCGGAGCATAACTTGAAGACTAATGGTTGGAATTCAATATAACTTCATACAATGGTTAAGCACATTGAGAGGAAGTGCAGTGCACAAGAACCATAACTCCATCTTGACAAATTACAGAGTTATTGCCCTTTGTTACTTTTCCTTGTCCAGAGCATAACTTGAAAACTACTGTTTGGAATTCAATACAACTTCATACAGTTGTCAAGGACATTAAAAGGAAGTGCAGTGCATAAGAGCCATAACTCCATTTTGACAAAATACAGAGTTACTGCCCTTTGATACTTTTCCTTGTCTGGAGCATAACTTAAAACATACTGGTTGAAATTCAAAACAACTTCATACAATGGTCAAGCACAAAAAGAGGAAGTGCAGTGCACAAGAACTATAACTCCATCTTCAGTATTTATAGAGTTATTGCCCTTTGTTCCTTTTCTTTGTCTTTCTGGACTTATTAATATTACAGAGTAATTCAATAAAACTTCATCAATGGCCAACCACATTGAAAGGAAATGCAATATACAAGAACCACAACTATCTTTAATTGCCCACATCCATAACTCTATATTTCAATTCTTTTACAAGGTATTCTGTTACTAGTAACATCCTCATTTCCGAAGCAGTCTTGTGGGGGTATTAATCACATTTAGTGATAGTTCTAGTTTGGTTTAAAATAAGCAAATCATGATATTGACTTTAAAATAGTCAGTTATTATTGGCATTGAAATTAATAAGTAGTAAATGTGAGAGGTAAAATCTCATTTGTAGTGATTTCTCAGTGATGTGCTGTATATTATTTTGAGGAGGAGACAATGATTGCTTTTTCCTTAATTTTTTTCTTATACTACATATATATGAGCAGCGTCACGACAAAACCAACATAATGCGTTTGCGGCCAGCAGTCTGATCAGGATCCATGCTGTTCGCTTACCAACTCTATTACAAGTAGAGAAACTGATAGCGAACAGCATGGTCGCAAACGCATTATGTTGGTTTTGTCGTGATGCGGCTCATATATATATTACATAATACAATTTTCATGTCATGTATTACATGTATTACAGAATATAAAGAAACTGCTAAAGATACCATTTGAGAATTCTCACATCAGTATGATGGTCCATAGAGTAGGCAAGTCATTGTTGCTGGACGAGTTTGATATTCATAAACATTTATTAAGGAAGGAACAGGTAATGTGTTCACTGTAACATTTATCCTGCCTTAATTTTGTAATGGACTGGTCTTGCATTAAAGGCACATTATGCCTTAGAAATCTATATTTATAGAATTCTTTGGAAATGCCAAACGTGGGTTTAATAATGTTTAAATAATGGATTTAGAGTATGTTGAACAGCTAAAGATTAAGTAGCACTGAATGTGCACTAATGTGCTATAAAGGTAGCAAAATGAAAACTAGTAGTATTTTGACTTCAATACAAAAAATTTATTCACAATAATTATACCAACTGCCAACAAAGCACAAGAAGCCAAGCAGGCCTCAATGAATTTTTCTAGGGTCACTCTGCCTTCACAAAATGTACTTGCCCTGCATTTTGATACATGTGAACAATAAGATTATAATTTTTTCTGTTACAGACGGAATGGGCTTGGCTTAGGCAGTTCTATTATGAATATGTGCTGGACAATGTAAGTAACCTATTTTAACATATCATAATTGGAAGTACCTTGAAATGTGACTATGATAATAAGAATGTGTGCCCATTCAATCCATGTCTTAACTGATAATGACAAGGTAAAATTGTCAGTTGTAATAGAGATGAGGGTGTCCTTTTGTCCTGCATGTCTCCAGAAGAATCTACCTGTATATCACAAAGTTTAAAAATTATCTAGATATTTTAAGTCTTAACTTACTCTTTGTCATTTGATACCTTAAATGTATAATTGTCAGTCTGCATATTTGAGAAAGCTGATTTCACTGTAAAAAGTATCAAAAGATGTTTTACTTTGAAATTTGTAGTAATAAATAAATCTCAGTTACTAAACTTCATGATCCAAACAATATGGAAAAAAAATTGTTTTAAATAGTTAAATTTAGACTTTTTTGTCCCTCCCTAGAAGCTGAATTACTCATTTTTTTTTACATATATATAAAGAAACAAAACATATATTTATATATCCCTTAAACAAGATATTTCATGTCAAGTTTTATTATTTAAGATTTATTTGACTAACCTGGAGGGCTGACAGCTTTAAAGGGATTTCAATATATTTATATATATATATATTTATTTATTTATTTATCTATTTATTTATAGATGAAATGTGTACCAAGACAGAGTAAGAGTAGAGATAATCTACAGAACAGAAATATGTACTCCAAGTTCCTTTATCACAGGCAAGTTGTTTATGTCAAGAAATAGACCATTCCTTTCCTCAACTTTCTTCCATTTAAGATAAAGTTTTTATTCAGCTATTCTAATGACTATTGCCAGTTACATACATACATTAATACTTGGCAATAAGTATGATAAAGAAATTGATACATAGCTAAGCCCACATTAACATGATTATGTACCTCAATAAATTTGCAAGACATTTAAATAGGCAGTATTGGTTGAACACATAATTCTAATGAGTCGTAATGTCCGAGTTGATATAGGAATATAGAAAAAATTGATCCAAATCGTTGCAGGGATCAAAAAAAAATAATTCAGAACCACTCATTCTGCAGGACGAGTAGCTTCAAATTTCTACTGATTCTTCATGCTATGCTTCTCTTCCTGCATACTACGATTTTGTACTCGTCCATTTCTACTAGTAAATATGAGAATACGAGTGGAATTTTCTATCCTTGCATTGAAATTTTTTGTATAAAGTTGTAAAATTGTCAAATATTTTCATTCTTGGTTTATGCCGTGTTGGGCTTTCTTTAGGGATTCTTATTTTCTTTATTTTATAATTGAAATTTTTACTTATTAAGTTGTAACATTGTTAACTATTTTCAGTCTATGTGAGTCAGCAGAAAGTGGTGTATGTATGATCAATCAAGGTTTAATGTCAAATGAGGATAAGACGGTGATTCCTGATCCCTTACCAAAGGTAATTTAAATATGTGACAGTGATTACCATATATACCCATGTAAACACTCCATCTACACACATAATCGCATTTTGAGTGAAACATTTGTACAAGTGTAGTGATTATTGCTCTTACAATACTCCCCAATACTCTTGTGAAGTAATTAAACCGATTTTGATTTAATTAATCTTTCTAGTTACATCAATTAGTAAAAGTATCTAAAACACATACACATCTGTGTATCTACAGTACCATTAAGAATTTACTCTACATGAATTAAGACTTCATTAATGATTCTGTGTAGTTTTCAATAGAATTGTTCATCCAATCTTTAATCTGCTTAAATTTTATTAATATCTTGCTTTTATTTGATTTTGACCTTGTCTGTTAGTAAAAAAGAATTTAAAAATCAAAATGAAAAGAAATTGTTAACACAGCCAGCACTCACTGTACAGACTCTGGTTAGAATGCACAAATAATAATAGGCCTGTCTGTATTACCATTTCTCTGTTATAAGTATATGGAGGATATTTGTTGGAATTTTTTGTTTTTTGTATGTAAGATCAAAATTAATCTCACAGATTTAACACTAGATGTAGTAATAAGTGACTATGCAAATGTTTTATTTACTTCATGCTATTTTATTGATTGTAATTACTGATTTTGCCAGATAGGGACATGAGAATACTACTGTGAAATTAAATCATTTCACTCTTTGATTATCTATATTTTATCTTAGTAGGTTATACATTGTATATGTCATAATTGGCTTTACTGCCTTGTTTACTTGTGACCAAATCTAAGTTTATTATATGTAACTTAAATTGTATTAGAGTGACAAAAACAACAACATTACTTAGAAAAGAAGAAATAACAGCAACAACAACAACAATAGTTGAAGGATTGCCTTGAAACAGGGTATTCTGCAATTAAGTCTTAACATTATTATAGCAGTGATTCCTTAACATGAATTCTCACATAACAAATGCTTTACCATACAGTTTCAATATCAGCCTGAGAATAATTTAAATTGTATAAAATGTAGTTTGAAAGTCAAAGCAGGCAAGATGAATTAGGTGATAAGAGAGGTAATTTGTATTATTTGTTACAAATAAGAACAGTATAGAATTATTTTGTATTCAGGCAGCTGGAAGTCAGACCCATCGTGATGTGTTATGGACATTTGAAGATATTAAGATGTTGATTGGAACAGATTTACCAGTATTTTGTGATGACAGCTACTGTGTTAGTCTTAGACTCAGGTAAAATTGTCACAGGAATATTTTTGTACATTTAGTTATTCTTAGGAAATGTTTCGGGAAAACTAAATGTTGATAAAGTTCTGTAGTGCTTAAGTATGAACATATATATATATGATGAAAAATAATATTTTGATCTAGAACACTTTATTATCTGCTATATATTGATCATGTTACTTACAAAAAATATCAATACATAATTCTTACGTGATTTGTTCTCCAGGGCTGCAGATAATATGCGTATTTGCGTTATTACCCAATTAAAATGTCTAAAAACCCAATAGAAATAATAACTAAGGGTAAGAAAAAGTAAATGAATTCTTATTTATGCAAACTACATTTGAACTGGTGCGTAATGACGTAAATTATTACTTAACGCGTACATCAGGCAGATCATACTGTTTCAGACTGTTTTAACCTTTAAATTATATCTGGCAGCTTGGAAATCTCCAAGGCCAACAAACCATAAAGCAAAGTAGTAAGTAGCTTTTTTATAACCATACAACCCTACAACAGTCTACAATTTTGGTCAGAAATTTTGGGTAAAATACATGAACTCGTGCTTTATAACCCAAATTGGTTAGAGGGGGTAGGGTAAAAAATACAGAAATAACTCAAAGAAAATAGAAAAAACCCAATAGATCACAATACAAGGGGTAATTACCCAATATAAACAAAATGTTATCTGTAGCCCTGCTGTTCTCACATTGATACTATCTATCAGCATAATTATTTATGGTATTACAGAATTTCATTATACACCAATTCACTTAAAGCTGCCCATGTTTTTATACCTATATGTAAGGAGTGAAATATTTAACAAAAATACTTGTTTGTTCACTTTGTCACTCAAGATTATTGATGAATCTTTAAAAAAAGCTGCCATTTAATTCTAAATAACATTGAAAATCAAATATTGATATTTGATACATTGATATCGAGGTATCATAACATTAATTTATATGACTAAATTGTGTTGCATATCTAAAGTAGGTAATGAAGTTACAATTAAAAAAAAAATTGAAATTGCTGTATGAAATTGAAATAAAATTTAGAAAATCATTATTCGGTGCACATGAATAGAGCGAAAATCAGATCTTTGTGGAAAAAAACTTGATATGCAGGATTTATGAAAAGGTGCATTGTTTTCAAATATATGCACTTTAGATTCAGAATTTAAGATAAAGTGTAAATTTTTAAAAAATTGATATCGGCCTTACATGAGTTTTTATTGCACATTCACCAATCTATATTTGTCTGTATTCTGTACAACAGCTTTTAAAAATGTTTTTCCTTGTTTCATTGAAATGATAAAATTTTATTATAACTTGTTACAGCGACATGAGGACTCCAGTAAATGTGTTAACAGGCCTGGACTATTGGTTGGATAACTTAATGTGCAACGTCCCAGAAGTAGCCATGTGTTTCCATGTGAATGGTATTGTACAGAAATATGAGATTGTTAAAACGGAGGACATTCCTCACCTAGAGAACTCCAGATTTGATCCAACAGTTGTGACAGACATAGCCAAGAACATCCTGTCATTCCTAAAAACCAACGCCACTAAAGAAGGTCATACATATTGGCTGTATAAAGGTAGGTATAACATTTCTAATGTTAACCCATATTTTACCTTGTGATCAAATGGTTAAACTAGTTGATTTTGAAACACCTGGGCTGTTTTGCGGTGGTTTAGATTCTCAAAAGAACAAAATTTATACTGAGATATTGATAGGTCTGTGTAGGAATTGGCTGTACTGCTTTGGAACATCTATTTCAAGCTAGTAACTAATCTGAGTACTTAGGAACTGGACTCTCTAGCCAGAAACTGGTCCGGCTACCATTAACCCTATATTACATTATTATTAGGTATTACTTATTTCACATGATTATTAAGCTTGCATGAATAGGAAAATTTCCTGCATGCATTATTAATTTTGAATTTGAATTAATATAGGTACAAATGATGACGTGGTGAAACTTTATGATCTGACAACAGTGTGTAGTGACATGGAGAAGAACTTTTCAGAACAGAATCCCTTCACAGTTCCTCTTGGCATGCTGTTGTACAGAGTAGCTCGGAAAATGTGGACAGATCAGAAATTAGCTAAAACAGCCCTCATTAGAACACTCCTGGAGAATTGTCTTTGTCTTTTAGATGAGAAGAAACATTCTCAGGTAAACTTTGCATCCATGTTAAAATCAAGTATTAAAGCTTAATACAACATTTTAGACTTGACTTTTTGAAAAATAGGGAGAGTTATTATACACTTAGGTGTCACTGTTAGTATCATGCTTTGGTTAAGTTTTTGCGTGAGAGTTGGAATCTCCAAAACTACTGAAGTGAATGGGTTGAAATTTCACACATTAATTTGAGATCATAATAGGAGGTAACTAGCCAAGGCTCATCTCTCTAACAAGGATTTTGACAGAATTAAAGCCCTTTTTGAACTAAGAAATTCTACATCTCAGGCTCTTGTTTTACTATCAAGCACTGAGAATAGTCGGGAATGTTGTCCTGACCTATTGTGTGTAATAAACAAATTACTGAGAGATATTTGGTTCCACTGTTATCACAAGCTATTGATGAATTACACCTTTTCATGGTATATACAAACAATAATGTTAGAGAAGTAGATGTAAAATACTATAAGTGACCTATTTAATACAATTTTGATTTCTTAAATAGGTTAATGCTGAACTACTAAAGAAAAATTATTTTGCTTAAAGCAATTTTAGTTATCACCAAAAACACGGTTTTCTATCCAGTAGTGCAGATTAGCTATTGAAAAGTTCACTAAATTGCTGTTACAATGCTTTGTATGTATATTTATATTTTAAGGTGTGTACATCTGCTAGCTACCTTCTATCAGACATTTATGTACCAGATAAATCTCTAGATGATGATTGGTCACTACCTATAGAGGCAGAGGAAGAGGAGAATGGCAATGAGGAACAGGGACAGGTGAATATGACTATATTTCTTTGGTTTAAGTAGATATCTAATATGTCTTACTGGTTAGCTGTATGAAAATTTCCAAATACCGGATCATCTATATTATATTATATAATCTATTTTATTATATAATTATAGATTTGATATTGATAAAATAAAATGCATATTTTCATTTTTCCTATTTTCACTGTAAAAATCTATTTCTCATTGCAGTGAAACATATTTTCTGTATTTTCACTGGTGCCTTGCCAAACTTCTTTCTTATAAATTCAGCCAATATACAAAATTTAACCTTTTCCCATTTATAAGCGTGTTTCGACGGCTTTTTGCCCCCCCCCCTCCTTTTTGAGTCCTCAAACAGTGAAGAAATGCCCTATTTAGGCCCCAAACACTGGTTTTCGTTTGAGAAATGTTGTTAAAAAAAAGTGACCACTTTTACGGCGCCGTCCCCCATCCAACGTTACATCAGGGGGGTGCCAGAGGGGGCGGAGTCAGAGTTGGACATGTGACAGGCTAAAGATGGCCTCAGGTGGATCTTAGGGTATCTAGTAACCGACGCTGAAAAGCCTTTTACTCTATCTCAATTCATTGAGAAGTTGCAGCCCTTTGAAATCAGTTTTGATGGGGAAAAAAAGTGAAATAGTGATTTTTGGCAATTTTGAGACGTCCCCTGTTGCCATGGTAACAGGAAATTTACGATTGAGCATGCTGTTACAGAGGTTATGGTGTAGTCAACATTTGTGCCAAGTTTCATCAGTATTGAAGCATTTTTCATAGTTTCATAGCAGTTTGAACTTGTTACAGGAGGCTTTTCAATGAAAACGGACATTTTTCGCAATATGCTCATGGGGTAAAAGGTTAAGGGGAAGTTTTTCAAATTGTAATCCCCCATAAAAAGAGAAAATTGTAAAGAATAAACAGAAAATTTGAGTTTATGCTATAAATACAGGATTTATTTTCATTTTGTGGTATAAAAATTACCATATTTCACTTGTGCTTACTGCCACACATGAAATAATTATTTTCATACAACACACTGAGAAGTTGAATATCTTCTATATATTTTATATGTAAAATTATATACATGTACATGTATATCATAGTATATTTAAACAAACTTTGTATTATGTAATTGTTTGATTGCAATAGTTATTTTTATTATTAGTTGAAATAGATATTAAACTGTTGTGATTAAAATTATAGACAAATGAATGCACAAACTCAAAATGAGGGAATAATTTTAAGATCTGTCAATTGTGTCATTCCTTACAGTCACTTGATAGAGGGCTAAATTCCTTTTTACAGAAGAATGTGTAAATTTATAATCAAGATGAATGTAACAAAGTTCTACTCAGGTGCTGCCTTGTGCCAGAAATAATACACAGAGAGTTGTTTAGTTGAGTTGTTTAGAAGCGACTTGGAACCACTTGTCCCTCATCTTGCTGGTAGGAATCCTGCTAAGATGTTGAATTCTTTCATATTAGGAAGCTATCAGAAGATCAGTTGTTCTACACACAAGCCTACTTGTGCCTGAAATAATGCACATAGGTCCATCTGAGGTCTTCCGTCACCATTTAAGCTTAAAAGTTGCCTTAATAGTGTTGGTGTTACTTAAAAACCTAATCAAACATAATCACACAAACCAGCTGACTGCACAGAATACTAGATCCCCTGATGAAACCACCCTACAATTAAGACCATTTTACAAGACTAGGTACATGTATTATTGATGGTCTTTAAACAGGGATTTACAGCATTAAAAACCTAATTTACTCAGTTTACATGTAATTGAAGCTCACTCTCTTTTGAAATTTATGCTAGAAAAAAAAATATAGAAAAAAATTTTGACCCAGCTTTCAATATTGTCAGTAAGAAGAAACTAACTGAAAATATAAAAAAAAAATTTATTTTAGGATACTGAGGAAGTAAAGGAGATGTCAAACTCTGTTGATGTGAAAACATTATCTGAGAGGAGCAGTAGATCTCGCTCTAAAGAACTTGTACGAATGAAGCCATTCAATGAAACAGTTGATGAGAGGTGTACCGAAGCTGTGAAATGTATTCATAAGGTATATTGATTTGTAGTTCACTTCATTTAAATATTTTGTAAACCTGTGAAAACTTGTTTGAGTTGTTTGTTAAGATAATTGACTACAATGTGAATTTTTTTCTCACAACCAGTTTCAGTAAATGTTAGGATATTGAACAGTGTATACAAGGAATCTGTCTGTTACCTTCAATTTGTGATGTGTGTAGTGTATAGATATAGGTTAAAAGGACGTCTTATGAAAAACTTAAAACTTTATTTAATTCAAAGTGGATTAAAACTGTATGTACATGAAGTTTGATACGTTTTACCTGCTACACCCATTTTCAGGTCAGAAGGTAAAGGTCAGGGTCATTGAGAATTTTAAAAAGAAAACAAAACAGAAATCTGGCCATTAAATCAAGGTGTATTGACCTGAGAAACTTCAATCTTTGTAGATGCACCTGAACAAGTCTTACATGCCATACTCATTTAACCCATTACTTCATATACACGCCTTTTAACGCCTTTTTCACCCCCCCCTTTTTGTTGTCTCAAATGATGAAAAAATGCCTTATTTAGGCCCCAAACACTTGTTTTTGTTTGAGAAATGTTGTTAAAAAAAGTGACCTCTTTTTCGGCGCGGCCCCCCAACCAAAAGATACATCAGGGGGTTGCCAGAAGGGGGATGTGCCCCCTTCTGTTTGGGGGGTTTGAAGGGGGGCGGAGTCCCCCTCATCGCCAAGAAAATTTTGGACTTGTGAGAGGCTGTAAATGACCCCAGATTGATCATAAGGTAACGTGTAACCAACGCTGAAAAGCATTTGACTCTATCTCAATCCATTGAGAAGTTGCAGCACTTTGAAATCAATTTTGATGGAAAAAATCAACGCAAAATAGTGATTTTTGGCAATTTTGAGATGTCCCCTCGTTGCCATGGTAACAGAAAATTTAAGCCTGAGCATGTTGTTGCAAGGGCAATGGTCCATTGAACATTTGTGCCAAGTTTGATTAGTGTTGAAGCAGTTTTTATAGTATTATAGCAATTTGAACTTGTAACGGGAGACTTTTCAATGAAAACAGCCATTTTTCACAAAATGCTCATGAAGCAATGGGTTAATCTTCAACTATGATTTTGAAACTATATATGAGCCGCGTCATGACAATACCAGCATCCGCGCAGTCTGATCAGGATCCATGCTATTTGCTATCAGTTTCTCTACTTGTAATAGAGTTGGTAAGCTTTGGTCTTGTGACGCGGCTCATATGGAGAGATCTTGCCCATCAAGCAAAAGGTCAAGGCTAAATGTGATCTTATATTAAGATTATCTCATTGTTTACAATTAAGAGATTTCAAGGTTAAAATATAAAATTTCACAGTAATGCAGGCTCATCTGGATGCATGCTGGGTGCTAGTGGTATAGTGTTTAACTGCAAGATAAGTAGAGGAAATAAAAACTGTTTGAAGGCCTAGAGGTTTACATACATAGTAATTACTGGTTTTGTGTTTTAGTAGACTGTATAAATATAGAAGATAGATAGTAGGAAAAATGAAATTTATTGTATTTATACTTCAAAAATCAACTTTTTGTTTTCAAAATCAGAATGTTTTATTGACACTTTGATTACAGGGTTTGGCGTGTTTAGAATATGATTTAAAAGTGGGCTCACATAAACAATCGCATATTGTTGAAGAACAAGCAAAATGTGACTCGGACACGGCCATTCCCCTACATTATGAACCATTGAAGAAAACAGCAGCCACTGATAGCCCAGTGTTAGATACAGGGAGGTCTTCAAGAACAGGTGACCTTCAGATGACCTCGTTTAACAAGGAAGGAGATGAACAACCAGAGGGACAAACGTGGCATCATTTGTCAAAGGGTTTATTATATAGAAAGGCAGCAATGACATTTTCTGCAATGGCTAGAGGCTGTATGAATAAAGCTGAATATATAGAGGCTGTCAAATACTTGAAGCTTGCAATGTATTCATTAAGTAAGGATATTTTCAATTTATATATAGATTAATCTGTTTTTAAAAGTTCTCAAATTTTTGAGAATATAGTTTGCCTTAACCTTCTCTTCACCTTTCTTCCCCTTTCCTGCCTTATTTCAGACCAGCTTGACATTCTTGGAATGAAAAAGAATGAACTTTCCCAGATTCACTAATACATAATACATTTAGCACAGCTCATATAGTTTGGATACCAGGGCCGGCAAAATCTGATTTTGATTTTTACTTGTCCGTTTTTATCTAAGAATTTTTTTAACTTGTCCATATGATATTTATTTTATTTTTTTGAAAATTCAACTTGTCCATACAGGCTGTGGGACAACCTGCGGGTTGATTTTGCCGCTCCTGCATATGTAATTCATGTACAGTTCAAATATGAAAGTCAATTTATTTAAAAAAAATTATTGATGCATGTATATAATAAAAGAGGTTTCAAGAAAATGAAATTTTGGCAAAAGATGCCTGTCATTGAAAGGGTTTATTAATCCTTTGTAGGCAACATTTGTGTAATGGAATAATCCTGATTTTTACCTGTAAAACTTAACAAAAGAATTTTGATAAGCCAATAAAAGGGCATCTGTGGCAGAGTGAAGTGAAGTCTTTGAGTTTAAACCACTTACCCCTCACAGCTGTGGGATTGAATCCCACCTTTGGATAGTTTCATGTGTGGAAGCTATCCAGCTAGATTGCAGAATGCAGTAAAGCTTACAGTTAATAGATTGGAAAGACTGCTGGTTATGATCTCACCTGGTGGTGAAGACATTATCTGTGCTTGTATATTTAAAGCAGACGCAGCCTCCAGATTCATGCTAATTTTCATCAAACTTTTAAAATGTATTTAACAGTATGATATTGTAAAGTTACCAAAAGAATGCAATTTACACATTATAAATGGCACTTACAACCTATGTAAATTACCAAAAATATTTCAAAATATGCAAAAATAGCCCTTAAGCATTAGTAACGCAGTAGAAATAAAGTTATAAATACTGAAAAATCGGCCATAAATTGCACATAACATGTAAATTATTACCAGAATTTTGAATCTTTTTACTTTTACTAAAAGCTTAGTACATTTTTCTCAGGTTTGATTTTATTGAAATATTTTTGCTTATCTGGAGGCATGCAGCTTTAAGATTATAGAAATATTTGTAATATATTTCTGGGCGGTAAAGACAGCTCTTTAAATTGTTTTCAGATGCCATGAAAGTTGTGATACCTCATAAAGTTTCAGAGAATAGTGCCTTACTTTCTAATTTGATGGGTTTATGTGGTGACATTAGACTGGTTGTAACACAATCACATCACCTTGAAATCGACTGGGACACAACGTGGAAATCTTCTCCAACAGAGGAAACTGCAATTCTAGAAATGGCAGAAAAGGAATTTGAAAGCTTTGGTATGTGGTCATACATGTAATATAATACTTTCATATGAGTTTAAATTCATTTTTTTTTGCATATTAAAGGGTTTCCTTTGAGTGACTATTAGATTTTATTATTGCTAAGTTAAAATAAGATTTGTGTTGATACAAAGCAAACTAAAAGCATGCATTTAATCCTTTATTAATAAAATTATATATAATATATATTTTTCTTCTTTGTACATGCAGAATATGAGGGCATTTTCAAGTTTGGGTGTAGTGTACTAGACAGCTTGACTGTTTGTATTAACTGTTACAGAGAGGCAATCGATCTTATATCTAAGAAAAAAGGACATGTATACTTACCCCTGTGTAAGAGGAAGGGAAATTGTCTCAATGAATTAGGTGTCTTTTACATGCAGAGTGCACAGAAATTGTTAGAAACTGAAGGTAAGTACATTTTAATTCTTGCATATCAGACAAGATTATCTACTCTTTACATTTATGCAAGAAAAACCCCATGTGTTAGACAAGCTGTATGGTTTATATGAGGTCACCCCACGCTCCTTTTATGAATGAATTGTGCTCTTAAGGTTATGTTGTCATGCAGTTATGAATAAATTGTGTTGTAAGTTAATACACTTCTAAAAGAAAAAAGTGGCAAATGGAAATATAAAGTTTTTTTTCCTCCCGAAACATTATTAATATGTAAGAAAAGTAATCAAACACAGACTGTTGTTATATACAGGTATATCTAGTTCTGTATGGTAACTGTATGGCTGAAACTTGTCAGAGATTTGTTACCTCTGTGAACAGTTACCCTCGAGCTAGATATTCCAGTCTGTACCTGCAGCTGGTGTAAGATACATATAAGATACCATGGAGTGTGAAGACCTTGCTTTTTAAATAAGCTTTACCTTTGATGTTGACTTCAAACCACTTGCCTCTCACCCATTTGGGTTCGCATCCTGACATGGACTTTGGATTCTTTCATTTGAGGAAGCTATCCAGCTAGCTTATGGAACGTCAGTGGTTCTACTTAGGTACCCATTTGTGCCTGAAATAATGCACGAAAAAGCACATGAGGTCTTCCTCCACCAGTAATGCTGGAATGCGGCCATATGACCTATACTGTGTCGATGTGGTGTAAAACCTAATCAAACAAACAAATCTTTGATGTAGTTAAGCCCTAACAGGTTCAATGGAGGGGCTAAAAGTTTGTCATATTATTACCCTATCTACAGAAACTGGATCCTATGATTACTCAAAAAGAACTTAAAGTTTTTTATGAAGCAGATAACTATCTGGAAATTATTCTCATGACCTTGACTGGCAAGTTTAAAATTATTTTAATATGTATTGTATATATAAAATTAAAGGCAGATGTCTGTCACACAAAAGACGTAGTGTTTAATTAGTCTTTTCTACAAAGAGAAACAAAAGTTTTTCTCAACATGTTTAATACCAATATTTTACAGTTATAATTGACAAACCATCACCAGAAATGATGACATGCTGGGTTAAAGGTCGTCAGGCATTCTCGGAGGGTATAGAAGTATTTGAGAAAATAGAAGATATAGCTAACCAAGCTTTACTTCATTGTAATTGTGGTCGTCTTATGCGATTATGTGCCACAACTTACACTCAAATAGCGTTAAAATCCGAAAAACAAGAATTTACTCCTAATGAAAGGCATTATTTTCAATTGGTAAGTATTTTTTTACCTTGTATTATTTTGTCAAAACATTCTGAAATGGAACACAAGTCTGCCCTTAGATTGTCAAATACATTGTCTGTCCTAGGATGTTGGGATGCCAAAGTTATGTTAAGTTTTAAAAGATCAATTGTGAATTGCAGATTGTGTAATGAATAGAAAGTAATACAGAAAAGATGAGGAAATAGACAAGCACAACATGTGTCCCAATATTTTGACAGTTTTGTTTATGATACAATGATATTAAATCATTCATAGTGATGTTTGTGTTCAGACAAGATGGAATAAGTTCCTGAACATAATCTAACAAGTACATTACCTGGCATCATAAGCATATCTTTCTTTTAGTGAATGAGATTTATTAGCATAAAATGTCATTAAACACATTGCATATTTTTTGGGGCATAAATTGTTAAGTGCACTGTAAATGGAACTGCGTACTTGTATAGACAGTAGAGGTGTAACGATTCATCGATGCATCGATGCATCGCGATCTGCCTTGTCCCCGATGTATGCATCGTAATGAAATTACAAATTCCAATATATTGCGATGCAATACATATTTCACCTCCCGATGTATCGATACAGTGGGAAGGTATCGCAATACACTAACAATATCTTCTAGGAATATAAGGACAAACGTATTTTTTGAAAGACTGAAGAAAGAAAAATAGCTCGGATGAAAACAATAAACGAGCGCGACTATTATCATACCATCGTTGTCATCTCGTTTCCCCATGTCCGCAATCTTTTAACGGTTACTAACCAAGTTTTATCAATTTCATGTAAATGGGCTGGTGTTCTTTGAACTTGTTTATAATAAAAACATAATTAGAGATCTGTGCGATTTCAAGAAAAAACAACCTACAAACATGAATTTGTAATTTTATTTTGTAGCACTTAAATGTCGGATTAAAATAGTGATGATGACAACATCCCCATGTGATATTCGTCACGTATTTATACTTTCATTTCCGTTGACATCATTTTCCCGTAAAAAACAACAAAGCAAACAAACAAACAGAAAACATGAAGACTGCAAAATATGTAGACGGGGAAATTACAGTCAATCCTCCCTGGTCATATCAGTCATGAGTTTTGGGAACATTGTAGTTTTTGGGGAACCATCAGACAGTGTTGTATAATGTGGAAGATAGGACGTGGAGTCTTTGCAAAATTTGCAAACTCAAAATAAAATACTCTGGGGTTGAGCACAAATCTTTCGAGAAAACTGAGACTGATACTTATAAACTGTCATTTTCACAGTTGTTGACCTAATTGTAGATCCCTTGTTACTATTTTTTTTCACAAGAAAAATCTTTAGTGGTGTATTGTAAGACTGAAATTGTTAATCTGCCATATTTACAGTAGTGGACTTTAGTGTTAGAATAGTAAGTAGATATCAATTTGCTGTTATGGTTTAATTAAAAATACCTTTAATCCTCAAGTAATCAGAAAAGTAAATTGTTAAAAGATCAAAATCGGAAACCAAGTTATAACAACAAGTTAAAGAGTTTATTTTTTTGTTATTGTAATAGTTTTATATTATATTCGTAATTATGCTGTAAACAAATGGCCAATTTTTTATATACTAAGTCTAAAAGTCAGTATCGTGATACGTATCGCATCGCAACATAAGAATCGCAATATGCATCGCATTTCTTCAAAGTATGCAATACATATCGTGAATCGCATCGTTTTGAAAAACAAATATCGTGATATGTATCGTGACAGAAAAAAATGGCAATGCACAGCCCTAATAGACAGAAATTAATGTGAGTTAACTGTACAAACAAAATTGTTTTTTCTGAAAATGTCACCTGGACGGAAAGTGTGAAAAGGGAACTTACTCGAATGATCAAGGCACTATGGATGTTTTTAGAGTTGTCTCCCTTTAATTGAAAATGTCAACATAAGTGTATTAACCATATTTAAGCAAAGAAGAAAAATAGTGGTATTGTTACAGTCATAGCCACGTTCCATTGAACTATTTAGTTCTTGGTGTGTTGTCTTTATACTTGACCACAATCACTCTTTGGACAGGACGCTCAAATAGACCTGGCTAAAATTGACCTTCAATCATTAATATCCTTGACCTTCAAGGTTAAATGTGCACTAAAGTTTGCTCGATTTTCGCTATTAATGGCTATAACTTTCTTATTTTTTTTAATGAACTGTCTTCAAACTTGAACACAATAGTCTTTGAGGACAGGCCTTTAAGAATACTAGACAGACCTTGACCTTCACTTACAAATGACCTTGACCATGAAAGTCAAATTATTGACATTTTCTCTTTTTTTGCTGTAATTGGCTATAACTTTGCTATTAATGAATGGATTGACTTCATATTAAGACATAACATTCAATTAAAATTATTTTTGTTAATAAAAAAATTTAAGATGTCTATAGTTTGAGTACTGGTGCATTAAGATGAATATAAAAGATGGTATGGGAGCATACATGCCATATCGTCCCGTATGCCGGGACAGTCCCGGAAATAAGGTGTCTGTCCCGGAGGTGTCCCGGAGATGATTTATGTCCTGGTAAAAAGAAAATCTAAAATAATCTACTTTGATGCAAGAAATTTTACATTTTTATATAATTTTATTGTCAAGTTTTAATAAACTAGTCTAGAACGCTAATAACGAACGATAATCCCTTAACAGCATTGCGATGGTGACACTAATCCTTTGATTGGTATATCTACGTGCCCCTTCCAACAAACAATTATCGGCAATATTTTGATCAATTAAAAGATTAATTGTTTACCCCATGTGGCTTCCTGAGCGAAGGTGTCATACACTGTAATTAACAACTTGCTAGTATAAATTTAATCCGCCTGCAGGCAATAAGTGGTCAAACACCGAGAAAATTACCGCTAAATTTGAGGTGATAAAATCTACAAGATTCAGCTAATG
Source organism: Ruditapes philippinarum (assembly GCF_026571515.1). Lineage (NCBI taxonomy): Eukaryota > Metazoa > Mollusca > Bivalvia > Venerida > Veneridae > Ruditapes > Ruditapes philippinarum. The sequence continues at coordinate 15,494 of NW_026864469.1, read as the reverse complement.
TTTCAGGTAATCGACATGGCTAATTATTATTACTTAACATAGCTTTATTCTACTCTGTTACTGATTGAATTAACGATGCCTAAATACTTAAAAAAGATAGAAAAACTTTTAATAATTATTGACATTCTGTCTTTTGTTTATGGTGTCATTAAATTTGCAAGTTGTAAATACCGGTAATACAGTATAGCGGTTGTATGCCACTATGTAAATTAAAAAAAAAATACATTTGCTGATCAATGCCCCTCCTCCAAATGAAAAGTGTCCAGGAAATGAGTGTAAAAATTATGGCATGTATGTATGGGAGTAAGTGAAAGTGCATATAAAAGCAATGAAAGAGGAAAATGTAGGATCATGACTGTGATAAGGTATCTGAAGTGTATAATATGCTTTTAGATAGAAATCTTTGTAATTGTTGCTTTAAGCTTTGATTGTTTGCAGGAATTTGTCGCGGGACTTTTCCTTGATATTGCTAAATCGGTCTTAAAAAGCTCTTGAAAAGTGCTTAGATTTAGTTGACATATTTCTGTTTTGAACCCTGTAGTTTGTTTGGTGAGATACTTAACTTTTACCAGTTTAACTAACGAATAGGAATGGTCCTCGGATCGATGTTTATAGTAATTGCTCAAATGGTCCCAGTCTGTTGAACAAAATGGCAGTCAGAGCTAAAAATAGAAAAAGCATTAAATGACATTTTGTTCTCAACAGCCTGATAGATTTTGATAAAACTCTTAAAGAATCATGAGGAAATCCTTTACTATAATACAATACAATACAAATTCTTTATTCGCTTTAAGGCCTCCGGCCCATGCAAAAACATATATACAGAGAAACAATTTACACAAAATTATAGCATGTGCACAATGTTTAAACATATACTATATAAATTTAACTGAAAATAACTTTTAAGCATAAAAAAATTTTTCTGGGAGTTTCTTAATTATCATTTTGTATCTAAGACATATTAATTGTAAATCTTCCTTTTTTCAAAAGCGTAATACAAAAATGTTGCTGTACCCTTTATAAGATCATTATTTTTTGTAGACATTAATATATTAAATTTGTTTCGGGTTGGAGCATTTAGGTACTTAATCGGTAAATATAATTTTCTAAGTTCTGAATAAAAAATCACCACATAGTAAAAAATGAAATTCATCTTCTATTACATTCTTAGAACATTTTGTGCATAATCTGTTTTCCCTCAATATCTTTTTATGTCTACCAACCTCAATTTCAAGATCATGTGACCCTATTCTAAAATTTGAGTATATATATCTAAATTTCTAATGTCTAGAACATCTAAATAACATTCATATGAGAAATTTTCCTTAAACATACCATAAAAAGACAATTTTACATTAGAGGTTACAGATGAATGCCACTCTTGTAGGTATATATCTTTTAACCTATTTTCAAATTGAGCTATAAAGTATTTATCTGATGAAACAGATTGACTTTCCCATACATATCCAAAACCATGACTTTGTAAAATTTTTCTTAAAGATGTAACCCAATTGTCATGTCCCTGTATATCATCATTAAACATCATTAAGTAACACTTTTTAACTAATCTATCGTTTGGCATTTTAATAATTTTTAACCAATAGTTAATACACCTCTTAATGGATATTAAATACATGGGATACCTCCCGCAGTCGCCTAATACAGCTACATTGGATGCATTTTGTTTACAACACATAAAGCGTTTGCATGCATAATATTGTACTCGTTCTAGCTCTTCAAATTTACCCATGCCCCAAATTTAGCCCCATAAAGTAACTGAGGACATATTTTAGTATCAAATAGTTTAAAAAAATACTTTCTTATTTAATTGGCCACAATCATACAAGGATTTTAAGATTGATATAAAAACCCTCTTACCCTTTATGCATAACTCGTGTACCATTTTTTTCATAGAAAGTTGTCTTGTAAATGTTAAACCAACGTAACTAAAAGCATTAACAACTTCAATCTGCTTGTTTTTATAAGTCCATTTTTCAATTTTACATAATGTACCACCATTTTTAAAAACAACTATTTTTGTTTTACTTTCATTTACTTTAAGTTTATATGTATCGCAAAAAAATGACAAAGTATCTAACTGTTTTTGTAAACCAGAAACTGTATCTGAAAGGAGAGCAATATCATCTGCAAACATTAAAGATAAAAGTTGTGTCTCAGACGGGTGTAATTGAATTCCTCTTATGCCACTATCATCTAAAATATGTTGTAATTTCATCTATATAGAAAGAGAAAAGAATCGGGCTGGCCAAACAACCTTGTTTTAATCCTACTGAACTTAATATGTAATCACTTCTTTCATTATTACATCTAATACATGCTTTAACGGTTCTATACATACTTTGAAAAGCTATATACAATTTTCCACTGACACCCCCATTTCTAAGTACATTCCAAAGAATTTGTCTATTTATGGTATCAAAACATTTATGAAAATCAATGAATGCAACAAATATCTTTTGTTTTTTATTTTTAACTAGTCTATCGGTTAAAGATTTTAAAATAAATGCATTATCCACAGTTGAGTATCCTGCTTTAAAACCACTCTGGTTTTCAGAAATTTTACTATATATTTGTGCAAAAAAATTCAAACGAGCCACTAAAATCCCACAATATATTTTACCTAAAACATTTTTGTAAACTTATACCCCTATAATTGTCCACATTGTTTATATCCCTTTTTTGTGAAGTGTTGTTATAATAGATTCACACCAGGATTCTGGATACTCGCCTGTAGCAAATAGTCGATTAAACAATTTAACAAGTATATGTATAAAGCTATCTATACCGTAAATGAAAAACTCTGGGATTAGATTATCAGGACCTGGTTTTTTACCAGTTTTAATATGCTTTACAGCCATTCTTACTTCATCTTCAGTGATCTCAGAATTAAAAATGTATTGATCAACTTCATTATCTATTTCTTCATTTATCATTTCTAAATTTTCACCAGTATTTTCATCACATTCATAAGGGTTTAGCAGGCCTGTAAAATATTCAAGCCATTCCTGGGTAGAAATATTGTTTACTGTCCTACTTTTCTTCCCAGTCATAGATTTAAGTTTTGACCAAAATGACTTAGGATCGTTTACTTTTGCTGTCAGGTCATCAAGGTTTTGTTTATTGTATTCTCGCATCCTCAAATTACACTTGTTTTTAAACTCATTTCGTTTTAAAAGATATCTTTGCAAATTTATGTCAGACCTACAATTCCTATATTGTCTTAACAGTTTATATTTTTGATTTTTTTAAATCTTACAATCTAAATCGAACCATTTTGGTGATGAAGGAAGCTTAAAATTTGACTTTTTTTGAAAATGCTTACCAATATCAGTTAGACATGTACTAAAATTAGATACAATATTATCGATCCCAACTTGAGTGTCCTCAATGGATTTACAAAAGTTCAACATTACATCTTTTGTGAATAATTCATTCAGTTTCTCTTGATAAACATTCTTATCACTATATGGGATTTTGTAAAAGATAAAATTGTTATTCCCTTGGGCATTTAATTTTTCTCTTTCATTTTTATACATTTTCAGCTTTATATTTAATGGAAAATGCTTTGATTCGCCCCTTTCATCAATTTTAAAATCTGTAATATTACTTATCAAATCTTCTGAGCATAATGCATAATCAATAACACTGCAGCCCAAAGTAGAAGTATACGTAAAATGACCATAATTTTTGTCTTGTCCAAAACGCCCATTCATGATATATAAAGAATACACTTTACACATTTCAATAAATAATTTACCCTGCGAATTTATAGTCTTATCACAAGATTTACGTATTTCATCAATTGGACTTTGAAAAAATTGGTTATATTCTTCAAGTTGGTTAATATTGTGTTCAACATTTAAGCATTCGCTCAATTCACCACATCTTGCATTTAAATCACCCATTATAATAATATTACAGTCTTGGTAATTACTAATAGCAGAGTTGTTTAAATTGTTAAGGTGTGCTGAAAAAGTCTGCCAGAGATAAAAATAGATAATTCTATTAACATTATTAAACAACATCTCCTTAACTATTGGGTGGATTTTGATGAAACTGTTTACAAATGGTTGCGGATGGTCCTCCATAAGAATTGCGTAAATAGTTCCGGACTGCAGACCCAAATTGCCGCTAGAGCTTTAAATTTGTGTGTGTGTGTGAAATTACAATGCCAAGAGCTTAGATGTCTGTTATGAATCATTTAGAAGTAAACATCTGCAAATAGTTTAAAAATTATTATGCTTTGGGACAAAACTACAAAAGCAATGTGACCTCATTAAAAAAAAGTCATGACCTATTCTAGCATTGTTTCCCAGATGAAATGTCCATGGTCATCATGGCCCTCTTGTTTATATAACAAAATAACGTCATAGTATTAGGTCAGTAAGTAAGTTATACATGATATAAAGGTGTAACTTTTGATACCTATTACATGTACTAGTAATTTTGTGAGGATCATATTTAAATGCGTTGATATCCTTCGTCATTAGGAGGGATTCTTCGTCATTTGAACACTAAGAGTACACATATATCACTTCACATGAAGAAATGTGTGATAATTGTGAGATGTATGTCTTATAATTAACATTCTAATATTATCGGAAATTTTCCTTTATAGACAAAGAAGGCCGGAAGCGTGCATTATTCTACAACAATGCATTCGCCATTCTTATTATCTCCCTGTGTATTTTCAAACCGACATATTGACGGCGCCATTTAGATTTGAAAAATCTGATAAATAAAAAAACAATTTTTTTATCGAATTTTGTTGTGAAAACTACATTGTACCTAGAATGAAAGTCTAACTAAGAAAATGAATCCGAACACCAATATCTTTAATTCAGTCGTACAGTGTTGTTTATGTGACGTCACAATGTAGCGCCAAACAGCACGTGCAAAACAATCAAATCAAGAACGCTATTTCAATGTCGCAAACTAATTCAATTTCACATTTATTTCACTATTAATACTTTGTATTTTACTTGAAAAATAAAGAGTGAAATAAAATAAACAAAGTTTTATCAACAGTTTCAAAATTCATTATTCTCAAAATGTTTCTACTCAGGGTAGATTTAACAACAGTTTTTTTTTTCAACCCACTGGAACAGCCTTTAAAGAACGTTTCTATTGGAAACTCTGAGGTGAAAACAAATTTAATCACTAAACATAACATAATCACTGTATTTTTTCTTGACATGCTAGAATGGAAATAGATATTAATTCTTTGTGCATTATAGTATAATAATACACGTTTTTCGTTCAAATGCTTTGTAATTAATCAATCGGGCCTATCGGCCTTTGTGATTATATTACTAGTTCGTGAATATTTCTGCGTCACAAAAAGTTTGCAAATGTCAAAAAATGGAAAACAAAAAAAATCATTGTATCAATTTAAGAATTGGTAATTCTTAACTCTAGGTACATGTATTTATTTTGAATTTAACGGTTTATTTCTGCATCATATAATGTATGTTTTCATACAAATTTTTTCTTCTTTTCTAAGATGATAACTCATCTTAGAAATGAGATGTACCTAATGCCCTATGAAGCTATAATGGTAAAAGTTTGTTTGCACATGCCATGTTCCAGAGAACAACTATTGACTTTTTAAAAGTTCAAAATTGTGACGTATCGCATACACAAGCTAATTATAGTCTTCATTTGCATGTTCTGAACAATATTTGATAAAAATTACAACAATACTATTAAAACTGTTGATAAAAGTGTAGAATGCTTGATTTTTAGGACAATACTGCAAAATATTTTCACATATTCATAAAATGCTTTTAACGTAATATACAATGATGTATTGAAGGACGTTCTATCAAGATAAGTTTACACAGGGCTGTTGGTGATCACATGACATTTGTTCATGGTAACATTAGGTCACCACTTATTGCCTGTACTTAAAATTTTTTTTGCTAATTTTCTTTGTATCTATCAATATTTGAACAATGAATATATTACCATGCCCCTGGCAAATTTTGGCTATTCTAATGATACATAGCTTACCATTGTAGCTCTTGTACTTTTCCCATTATCTTTTGCGTGATAAAAGTGTGCGTTTACATTGTGTCACGAGTTTCTGCCAGCATATCTGGAACCAGTAGTAACCAGAGCTGTATGCCATGATGTCAGTTCATTGTATCTACCTAGTGTCATTTCAGTGCATTAAAGCTATTGTCTCCATGCCAGTGCTAAGATATAATGTTTAATGATAACACTTAAATCACTTCAATGGAGATGTTCAGATCACTTCTACCTATTTACATTTACATAACTTTATTTGTAGCTTACAGGTTAACATCAATTTTTAGCTTGTCTGTTCCAAAGAAAAGTCGAGCTTAAATATGGTCATTTCATCACTGTTGTTATTGTTGTGCAGAAACTTAAATGTAGCCCATAATTTAAATATTTTAAAAGTTATCAACATGAAACTTGGAATTCTTGCTTATCATGACATGGTTTAGTTGTTGGACAAGGGGCATAATTCCAAAACCTATATTTTTGGAAATAATGTCCATTTTCTAACTTAGAACTTTGGTCAAAATAGTTATTGAAAGTTGTTGCCTTTTACAGATAAGAGTTAACACTGCATGTGATACTCTTGTTTTAAACAATTTTAACTTCTATTTATACTTTTCTAAAGAATGGCACATTTATATTTTAAAGTATATGTATAAATTGATATTACTGGCATAACAGTTTTGCCTTCCTAGCCTCAGTGATAAAGTGTTCGATTTTCAGTTTCAAACTATAGGTTGTTAGGTTTGAAACATGATGAAACATTTTTTTTTGTATTTTCCTTTATTATTCCTTAATTAAAATTTGTAGAACTTCACCATTATATGTCTATGCACATGTGACTAACTCATTGAACAACTTTACATATTGAAATACTAGTAATAAACGAGAATTTACATATTTATTACAATTAATATGAAATTTTAAACTAAAATACACACCAGAAATTAAACAAGTCATTTCATCCACTCATGCTGCATACAATTAAACTACCAGAGAAATAAATGATAAATGAAATCTAAAATATGGTTTGTTGAGGACTCAAACTTGTAACTATGTGACTTCAATTCCGTTGTACTTACCACTATGCCATCCAGGGGTCATAATTATGGTTTAAGGTATTGAGAACTACACTATGATTAAAAACCCAACACGCTTTCAGACCAATATTGCCAGTTAATAAAATATGGCTCTTTGTGAACATACAAAGTTCTTTGGTCAATAACAATGATCCAGATATTTGTGACCATGATTTCTGCTAATGTCTACAGGTACTGCTCCAACAGTCTATAGCAAGTTAAATCTGACACCAAAATTTATATGAAGTCAAGGTCACAGTGACGCATGAAATAACAAGAGTTTACCCACTGTCCTAAGTTTGTAAAGCTTATTATGTTAATATCATACTAAATTTACATATGTTTTTTGTATATCAATTAAACACTTAACACTTGACTTTTATAAGATATGCATGATGCAAAAGGAAATAGATAAGCCACTTTAACAGCAAAATTAGGTGGGGGCGTAAGTGTCATGTTGATAGCTTTCTAATTTTATGTATGTTTAACAATGATTTTGTTGTTAATCTCGTTTGAATGGATCATAGAAATTAACTGGCAGTATTGTCCTATAGGCATCTGTTACTCAACATGACATGACTTATCAAGAAGTAAAGTTATGTTGCTTCTATGTTACTCTATTTGTGGCCAGTAGTATTTTTTTTCCCCCAATTTTCCCTAAAAAGTTTGCATAAGGCTATACTCATATATTGACCTTTAGGTATCTGGTACTAAACAATTGTGCAGTGTTTATGACATTACTAATCAAAAACTAAAGTAATGCTGCCTCAATATTACTCTATGTTTGGCCATTATTATTATTTGTTCATTTTGCCTGAATGTTTGTATAAGGCTACCCATATATTGACCTTTAAATAAGCAACTGTTACTCAAAACGCCTTATTATTAGTGTGTACAGTGTCTACTATATTAATTATCACAGTTCAAAGTAACAATACTCCAATGTTACCCTATAGTGTCGCTGGTATAGTTGGAATTCGCTTTTCCTTTCATTATCTGTTTACATCAATATTGACATATAGGGGTGTTGATAAGCATACTTAATTTATTGCCTAAATCTTTAACAACGTAAACCAATATTTATTCAGCATTTCAAAGCGTTATAGTGTAGAGGTACAGTGTCCGCTTGGTTAGTGTAGAGACCCTGGTTCGAATCCTGGAAAAGGCATTTTTTTTAGCTCGAGTATTCGCAGAATAATCAAGCTTAAATGCAGTCACCCATTTGTTGGCGTCTCTGTGGTTAAGTTTTTGCGTGTAAGCAAGTATCTCCATAACTACTGAAGGGAATGGATTGAAACTTCACATTCTTGTTCTCTGTGATTATAGACGTGTTATCTGTGATTGTCTTACATGATTGACACAAGTCCCATAACTCTGATTTGTGGTTTTGCATAATTATGCCCCTTTTTGTGGCTTTGAAATTCTTGGTAAAGTTTTTGCTTGTAAGCTGGTATCTCCATAACTACTGAAGGGTTTGTGCCTTTTTTGGGACAATTTTATGCATTCATGATAATAAAGCAGTGATTTACTCAATAAATCATCTTAATAACAAGCTTTTGTACCTTTTCAGACAATTTTATGTATTCATATAGGTAATTATAATTATACACAATGAAACACTATTGTGACAACTTTTACGAATAGTTGAGCGTCCCCGTCCTCCGACAGTTCTTGTTTTGATATATTGCAACTTACTGGATTTTTTTTTTTAATTAAAAAATGGATATATATACGAATATGCAAAAATTGTTAAAACTGTGGTTAATTAATTTCAGAGTTTTAAAAAGAATTTTAATACTATTCAGTTCTGTCTAATGACACGTACATATAATTTTTAGCTCGACTATGCGAAGTATATATGCTGGCCTACTCGCCCCAGCGTCCGCGTCCAGATTTCAGATTAAAGTTTTGGTGCAGTAAAATATTTTTCACTATAACTTTGTCATTTCTTAAGGTATCAACTTCAAATATATATTTCTTATCATCAACCACATCTTATGTGATAAGGTTCATAACTCTAGCACAAATAGTTTCAGATTTATCTCCCTTTGAACTTAGAATTTTCCTTAAAAAAATATTTTTTACTGTTACTTCTTTATTTCTTAAGGGATCAACCTCATACTTCAAGTATATGTACCTTATCATCATCCCCATCTTATGTGACAAGGTTTATAACTCTAGCACCAATATTTACAGATTTATCTCCCCTTGAACTTAGAATTTTCCTCTAAACTGTTATTTCTTTATTATGCTCTCCGAAGGGAGAGCATAATTAGTTGCCACCTTGTCTGTCTGTCCGTTGTCTTGTCCGGAGCATAACTTGAAAACCCTTGGACATAATTTGTTTAAACTGCACACAGTGGTAGAGGGCATTGAGGCAGAGTGCAGTGCCAAAGAGCCATAACTCTGTTTTGTCCTGTTTTTAAATTATCTCCCCTTTTAGAAAAATCTTGTCCAGGACATAACTCTAAAACTATAAGAGATATCAATATGAAAATTTGTAGGTAAATAGATCTCAATGGGTAGATGTGCAGTGCACAAGAACCATAACTCTTTTTTGCCTAATTTTGGAGTTATTGCCCTTTGTTAATTTTAACACTTTGAACTTTGTCTGGAATATAACTCTAAAACTGTAAGAGATATCAACATTGTAGGTAGATAGATCTCATTAAGTAGAAGTGCAGTGCAAAAGAACCATAACTCTGTTAAGCCTCATTTTTTTAACTATCTCCCCTTTTAGAAAAACCTTGTCCAGGACATAGCTGTAAAACTATAAGAGATATCAACATGAAACTTTGTTGGTAGATATATCTCAATGGGTAGATGTGCAGTGCACAAGAATCATAACTCTGTTTTGCTTAATTTTGGAGTTATTGCCCTTTGTTTATTTTTACTTTTTGATCTTAATCTGGGACATAACTCAGAAACCATAAGAGGTATCAACAAGAAACATTGTAACAAGCTAAAATTATAAGAGATATCCACACGAAACTTTGTTGGTAGATAGATCTCATTGATTAAAGGGCAGTACAAAAAAAAAAACAACATAGTTCTGTTTTGCCCAATTTGTGAATTATCTCCCCTTTTAAAAAATCTTGTCCGGGAGATAACTTTAAAACTACAAGAGATATCAACATGAAACTTTGTAGGTAGATAGATCTCAATGGGTAGATGTGCAGTGCACAAGAACTTGAACTCCGCCTTGCCAAATTTTGTAGTTATTGCCCTTTGTTCATTTTTACATTTTGAACTTTGTCCAGGACATAACTCGGAAACCATAAGAGGTATCAACAAGAAACATTGATTAGAAGTGCAGTGCAAAGAACAGTTACTTTGCCTTGCCCAATTTTGGAATTATTGCACTTTGAACTTTTTCCAGGAACATAACTCTAAAACTACATGAGGTGTACTTTACTGTGTCCAAAACCTATTTGGGGAGCATCACCCGGCTCAAACCGGGCTCTTGTTTCTTAAGGGATCAACCTCATACTTCAAATATATGTACCTTATCATCATCCCCATTATGTGACAAGGTTCATAACTCTAGCACCAATATTTACAGATTTATCTCCCTTTGAACTTAGAATTTTCCTCAGAAAGTACTATTTTTTACTGTTACTTATTTATTTCTAAAGGAATCAACTTCATACTCTAAATATATGTACCTTATCATCATCCACATCTTATGTGACAAGGTTCATAACTCTAGCACCAATATTGCAAGAATTATCTCCCCATAAACTTAGATTTTTCTATTAGAAAAATGTTATTTTTTACTATAACTTTTTTAGTTTTAAAGGTATCTACCTCAAACTTCAAATACTTATTCCTTATCATCAATTACATTTTATGTGACAAACTCTTGAAGCAATATTTACAGATTTATCTGTCTTTGAACTTAGGATTTTCTTTAAGAAATATTATAACTTCTTTACTTTTTAAGGTATCTACTTCAAATATATATTTCTTATCATTACACACATGTTGTGTGACAAGGGTCATAACTCTAGAGTGACTATTTCTAGAATTATTCCCCTGGATCTTGGAATTTATGTTAACAAATGTTATTCTTATATGCCCGAAAGATTTTCGGGCATATTATGTTATACACCCTAGCGTCTGTCCGTCCGTCCGTTAGCAATTTGGTTTCCGGAGCATAACTTAAGTTCCATTGGGCCCACAGTATTCAAACTTCATAGGATGATGGTCCATATTGGGTAGAAGACCCCTATTGATTTCGGGGTCACAAGGTCAAAGGTCAAGGTCACTATGACCTTAAAACTGAAAACAGTTTCCGGAGCATAACTTAAGTTCCATTTGGCCCACAGTGTTCAAACTTCATAGGATGATTGTCCATATTGGATTGAAGACCCCTATTGATTTTGGGGTCACAAGGTCAAAGGTCAAGGTCACTATGACCTTAAAACTGAAAACAGTTTCCGGAGCATTACTTAAGTTCCATTTGGCCCAGTGTTCAAACTTCATAGGATGATTGTCCATATTGGGATGAAGACCCCTATTGATTTTGGGGTCACAATGTTAAAGGTCAAGGTCACTATGACCTTAAAACTGAAAACATTTTCTGGAGCATAACTTAAGTTCCATTTGGCCCACAGTGTTCAAACTTCATAGGATGATTGTCCATATTGGGAAGAAGACCCCTATTGATTTTGGGGTCACAAGGTCAAAGGTCAAGGTCACTATGACCTTTAACTGAAAACAGTTTCCGGAGCATAACTTAAGTTCCATTTGGCCCACAGTGTTCAAACTTCATAGGATGATTGTCCATATTGGGTAGAAGACCCCTATTGATTTTGGGGTCACAAGGTCAAAGGTCACTATTACTTAGAAATTGAAAACAGTTTCTTTAGCATAACTTAAATTCAATTTGGCCCACAATATTCAAACTTCATAGGATGATTGTCAATATTAGGTAGAAGACTCTTATTGATTTTGGGGTCCCAAGGTCAAGGTCACTATTACCTTAAAACTGAAAACAGTTGTCGTAACATAACTTAAGTTTCATTTGGCCCACTGTGTTTAAACTTCATAGTATGATTGTCCATATTTGGTAGAAGACCCTTATTGATTTTGGGGTCACAAGGTCAAAGGTCAAGGTCACTATTACCTTAGAACTGAAAACAGTTTCCAGGGCATAACTTAAGTTCCCTTTGGACCACAATATCGAAACTTCAAAGGAGGATTGTTTTGTGAAGGAGGTAATACTTTATTTAATTCCCATGTCTTACAAATGCTTCATCTTTACTTAAAAAAGAAAAATCACTTTCGGGCATAATAATGCTCCGCCTAGCGGTGCTCTTGTTTTACTTTAACTTACTGCGAATTCACTTATATTCGTGGGCATGAATTTCGTGGTTTTATCAAAACGGGCCTTTTTGTGGGTTCTTAAATTCGTGGATTTTCAATTTCTTGTAAAAAAATGAAATGCATAATCTACACTTTATCTCCTCGCATTTTACTAACCGCATGTACATATCTTTAAGTATCACACAGCGCTTGTAAATAGATTTAATCCTTGCCTCTGGGCATTCATTACACAAAAATCGGCGGAAAAGTGCCGATGCATGTTTGTAATATATAGAATAGAGACATGGCAAGAAGTATTTGTTGGGATAAAATTTCGTTGGATCTTAAATTCGTGGATTGACCTACCCACGAAAACCACGAAAATTCGTGCCCCACGAATAATAATGATTTTACAGTAATACATAATTATACATAATTGATTTTTCTTTCATAGTTTTGTCCTCCTTACTGGGTCCAGTATTTTATTAGTCGAGCTTTGCTGTCTCCTGTGACTGTGAGTGAGTGAGCTCTTGTTTGCTTTACCTTCTATGTTCAAATTTCAGCCAGAACAATGCCATGATAAATTTTACGTTAATAAATGAGAAAATGAACAATCACATGAAGAGAATAAAGACTGTTTGGAAAGTATTAAACATCAAACTAAAAAAAATCTGTGCAATGTAGATTCAAACTCGAAAAACCATTTCCATAACCTGAATGCTCTTAACCACTACACCACTCAGGTTTATGTGTCTATACTAACTTTAATTCTATTTTATTGCAATAAAAGCAAGGCAAAATGTAATAATTAAATAACTTGCACAACCTATAATATCATAATGGCACCACTAAAGAAACTGTTATCGTATTCAACTTATAGTATTGCAAAACGTAAGAACAACAAAACATGATTAAATTATGTCACCTTAATAATTCCTTCCTATGTTTTACTCTTATATACAGATTATATTGCAGTCAGAGAATGCTAATGTTCTTTACTAAGTGTTTCAGTTTTCATCGTATCATATGTTGGCGGTATTATGTAGTATATGACATCAATTGTTAGGTATCAAATCCAGCCTTGATTCGTAGGAAATTTTTTATTCCTTCTATTTAATAGGAAATTTTTATTCCTTCTATTTAATAGGAAATTTTTATTCCTTCTATTTAATAGGAAATTTTTATTCCTTCTTTAAATCGTCTAATAAAGGATATTGAGTTCATAGTTGAATAGCATTATATTATGTGAGTCTCTGGCTTGCAAAATATTATTTAATTCAACTAGTTCAATAAATTCAATTTAGTAATGAACCTACACGAATATAATATTCTGTTAAACACATACCGGAATTAAATACTGTTTAAATACCCGAATTAAATACTGTTTAAAGTGAAAAAAATCATTTGAGCCGCGTCACGACAAAACCAACATAATGGGTTTGCAACCAGCATGGATCTAGACCAGCCTGCGCATCCGCCTAGTCTGATCAGGATCCATGCTGTTCGCTATCAGTTTCTCTACTTGTAATAGGGTTTGTAAGCGAACAGCATGGATCCTGATCAGACTGTGCGGATGTGCAGGCTGGTCTGGATCCATGCTGGTCGCAAACCCATAATGTTGGTTTTGTCGTGACACGGCTCATTTTTCAATGACACACAGTGTTTAAAACATATATTTTAGCGCCTATTCTCACTATGTTTGTAGTAAGCTATTGACGTCATGTCTTAATTAAAGATGCACAATTATACGGAGTCACAAAATCGGCACTTGTATGTGATAAAATTGTTAATTACACATGGTATTACCGGTAGATTGTTATGATTATTTTGTAAGATATGTTAAGTTTTAACTTAATTTGGGAGAGAAAAAAATTGTTTGCTGTGAAAATCACACACAGTGTGACAGCGTCCCGGAAGGTCTGATAATTATTCTGAATATTGTAAACTAATTGACACAACAATCATAACACCTATACTGAGTAGGGATAACAGACCATTAATATGAAATAAAAACAACATGATCCTAGATTCATGCTTATAACATGAAAATTTTGAAAATGCATTTAAAAGCCAGGGCTACCGTAAGTGAAAATTTTGGAGTCATTTACCTAGTAACTTCCAAAATGGAATGCTTTTTCTTCTTTACCTATAAAATGTGACTTCCAAAGTCAGAGATTTTGCAGTCTCATACTTCTGAATTTTGGAACTTAATGAAGCCCTGTAAGTAAAATATTGTGAAGAGAACAAAGAAAAAAGTACCCCATGTCAATACAGCACTTACAATCCACATAAATTACCAAAAAGGGGTAAAAACTTGAAAAAGTTGCATAAATCACTCAGTGGAAATATGGTTATAAATACTGCTAAAAATAATCATTAATCTTACATAGCATGTAAATTTTTTCTTCAATCTTGAATGTTTTTAGGTGTTTTTTTTTTTAATCTTAGTATATTTCAAGTTTTATATTCTTGTATACTTTTGTCTTATCTGGAGGCATGCAGCTTTAATTAAGCTAAATGTTCTATGTGATATCATAAAAACCACCCTTTAAGTGTGATGATCATCCCCAGGTATTCCTAACAATGGCTCAAATGAAAACTATAGGTTACAATATAATACCTTTTCCAACAATGCTTAGATTGTGTAATGGAATTTTTCCAGCTTTGAAAATATTGATGTCTATTAATTAATTCTTCTACAATGCTTATTTTGTAATGGAATTTTCCAGCTTTGAAAATATTAATGATGGGGATTTTGATAAAAGTATGCTGAGCAATGAATTAAAACAACTGAACAATTAATGATAGTGATGGTCTACATTCTTTGATGAATCTTGTGAACAATTCTGACTAAGATTCAGACGCTACGTACGTTATTTCTTGCATGTAAATCTGATTGCAACAGTGTATTAAATATGTTTTGCCCTTCATTGGTGGATTTTGGTTTTCCCGAGAAAGTAATTTTAGCGCAAGCATTCAAACTGCCCTTTTTTATAGATAAGCCAAATTACACATAGAAAGCTATGGTCATGGAAGTAAAACAAGATTGTTTTGATTTTTTTA